>NC_038048.1:11644953-11945016 GCF_002211085.1 Panicum hallii
GAGTTGATCGAGCATGCCTTGAATGTACACCCGAAGGCTACGCCTAAGAAGCAACGCCTGCGGAGGTTTGCCCGCGACAAGCGTGAGGCCATTAAACGGGAGACCGCTAAACTTCTCGCGGCTGGATTCATTAAAGAGGTAATCCATCCAGAGTGGGTAGCGAATCCCGTCCTTGTAAAGAAAAAGAACAATGAATGGAGAATGTGTGTCGACTACACCGATCTCAACAAGCATTGCCCAAAAGATCATTTTGGGCTGCCGCGCATTGACCAAGTCGTCGACTCGACGGCCGGGTGTGTCCTTCTTTGTTTTCTTGATTGTTACTCAGGGTATCATCAGATTGCGCTCAAGGAGGAGGACCAAATCAAGACTGCATTCATCACCCCGTACGAGACCTACGCCTACAAAACAATGTCCTTCGGGTTGAAGAATGCAGGTGCGACATATCAGCGTGCGATCCAGATGTGTTTCGCGGATCAGCTGCATCAAAATGTCGAGGCCTATGTGGATGACGTGGTCATCAAGACCAGGGAGTCCGATAACTTGATCGCGGATTTGGAGAAAACATTCAGCAGTCTGCGCAGATTCCGGTGGAAACTCAATCCCACCAAATGCGTCTTCGGCATACCTTCAGGGAAATTGCTCGGGTTCATCATCAGCAACTGGGGCATTGAAGCCAACCCTGTGAAGATCACGGCCATCACTGATATGGAGGCTCCGGCCACAGTCAAGGATGTGCAAAAGTTAACAGGTTGTATGGCGGCCCTGAACAGGTTCATCTCCCGGCTCGGGGAGAGAGGACTACCCTTCTTCAAGCTCCTGAAATGACAGAATAAGTTTCAATGGATGGAGGAGGCTGAGCGAGCTTTGCAAGATCTGAAACATCATCTGCAGTCACCTCCAATCCTCACAGCACCATTGCCAGGGGAGGATCTACTACTTTACATTGTGGCAACAACTCATGTCGTCAGCAGTGCTATTGTAGTCGAGCGAGGTGAAGAAGGCCATGCATTTGGAGTGCAGAGGCCTGTCTACTTCGTCAGCGAGGTCCTCTCCGAATCCAAGGTACGGTATCCCGCTGTTCAAAAGCTTTTGTATGCTATCTTGATCACATCCAGAAAGCTGTGCCATTACTTCGACGAGTATATGATCACTGTGATCACGGACTTCCCGCTGGCGGATATTCTTCATAATCAAGATGCCATGGGGCACATATCCAAGTGGGCAGTGGAACTGGGGGCTTTGTCAATAGACTTCAAGCCACGCACTGCAATCAAATCACAGGCTCTAGTCGACTTCATGGCTGAATGGAGGGAGAATCAAGTCCCAACTCCAGTGGACAAGCCAGAGCATTGGACCATGTATTTCGACGGGTCCCTCAAGCTCGACGGCGGCGGTGCTGGGGTTCTGCTTATTTCTCCACGAGGTGAGCAGTTGAAATACGTCCTTCAGATCCTGTGGGCGGTATCCAACAATGAAGCCGAGTATGAAGCTTTGCTTCACGGGCTTCGTTTGGCGATATCACTAGGGATCAAGCGACTACTTGTATATGGCGACTCTCTTCTTGTTGTTCAGCAGGTCAACAAGGAATGGGATTGCAACAAGGAAACAATGGACGCTTATGTGCTGGAAGTGCGCAAGTTGGAAAGCAAGTTCTCCGGCCTGGAGGTTCATCATGTATTGCGGGAGCACAACGTCGGCACGGACACCCTGTCTAAACTGGGGTCCACGCGCGCCCAGGTCCCACCGGGAGTCGCCGTCCAAGAGCTCAACCAGCCATCGATCAAGTCTTCTCCGCAGGTAGCCATCGACGCGGGTCCCCAGCAACCCGATCGAGAGGTCATGGTGCTGGAGGAAGACTGGCGAGGGGCTTTTATCGACTTCATACGAGATCAACGGTTGCCAGCGGGAGTCGACGCCAGGAGTGCTGACGCAGCTCGCATCTTGCGAAGAAGCAAAGGTTTCGTCCTGGTCAATGGCAAGCTCTATCGGCGAGGCGCCCGGTCAGGGGTTCTCATGAAGTGTGTCACAAAGGAAGATGGTTACGCCATACTGCAGGAGATCCACGACAGCGTCTGCGGTAATCATGCGGCCTCAAGAACGCTGGTGGGGAAAGCCTACTGAGCCGGTTTCTGGTGGCCCACCGCGGTGACCGACGCGGAGGATCTCGTGCGCAGGTGCCAAAACTGTCAATTCTTCGGCAAACAGACGCATGTTCCAGCTCACAGCCTCATCACCATACCGCCGTCCTGGCCTTTCGCCTGTTGGAGTCTTGACATGATCGGGCCCTTCATGATGGCACCAGGCGGTTTCACCCTTGTTCTGGTGGCTATCGACAAGTTTACTAAGTGGATCGAGTACAAGCCGATAGCCAAGCTCACACCAGATCGGGTCGTCGACTTCATCTCAGATATTCTGCATCATTTCGGCTTCCCCAACTCCATCATCACGGACTTGGGATCAAACTTCACAGCGAACTAGTTCTGGGAGTTCTACGAGAATACTTGCATCGAAGTCAAATATGTCTCGGTTGCACACCCCAGGGCTAACGGACAAGTCGAACGGGCGAACGGCTTGATCATTGACGGCCTCAAGAAGATACTCTATGATGAGAACAGCAAGAAGGGAGGCAAATGGGTGCATGAGTTACCACATGTCGTCTGGGGGCTTCGGACTCAGCCTTCCAAAGCCACAGGACAAACACCTTTCTTCCTCGTATATGGATCCGAAGCTATCCTACCAGCCGATATCATGTGGAAGTCTCCAAGGGTCGAAATGTACAATGAAGGCGAGGCGGACGAGGCACGGCAGTTAGAGCTCGATTCCGTGGAAGAAGCTCGCTGTACCGCCCTTGTTCAGTCAGCCCGGTACCTACAGGGGATCCGACGATACCATGATCTTACCGTCAGGGAGTGGTCATTCAGCGTCGGCGATTTGGTCTTGCGACGCATTCAGGACGAGTCCGGCCTACATAAGCTCAATTCAAGGTGGGAGGGCCCTTTCGTCGTCAAGCAGGTCACAAAGCCAGGGTCTTATCGACTACAATTCCCCGAGGGTCGTGCGGTCCCGAACTCCTGGAACGTTCAGAACCTGCGCAAGTTCTACCCTTAAGTCGAGGCCCGGTGATCGCCAATTCCCCGGGGGCTCAGAAGATTTTCTCCCCCGAGCCAAGTTGGAGGCCGTGAGCCACACAACTCGGGTCGTACATGCTGTCTCACTTCCACGATGGCAGTTGTCACGTGCAAACATATATACACACAAATCGACTTCTTGTCGCGCATGACACGGGGGCCACGGCCACGGTCATCTCCTTTCGACTTCCGTTTCTGATGGAGCCCTCGGTCCCGGCTAACTCCTCGGCATATCGAGTTCCGCCGCGACCTTCGATGGTCGCACGCGACAGCGGTCACACTTTTTCCAACACAGTCAATCCATTCGACTGGCCTACACCTAGTACGTTGGAACGGCTCGCATAAAGAGCTACATCGACTACATTGTGAGTGGCTGCACTCAGAACAGTCTTGTTTTTGCCAGAAAGAATGGCAAGTTCACGGCGCTGCCCGCACCTGCTCCTTGCAAGTTTGATCCATCTGTCCGGGTCCTACCCAGCTTGCGGAGCACGCTCACAGAAGGAGCGCTCCTCGACTACACTCCGAGGCCTCGAACTCGGGGTAGTCCCCTTTTTGCCCTATGCACGGCAACCCCGCGACGATGCTCGTGTTCTTCCCTAACAAGTCTAGACCCGCTCGATCGAGTTGTGGCTACTCTGTTAGACGAATTCTAGCTGCCCTTCGGGTCGTTGCACCCAAGGATGCGTCTCCTACTTGAGTCTCGTAAGCCTAGATCCCAGTTCAGCTAAGACATGCAAACAAGTAGAGATGTCAAGGGAAGCATTTACATAAGAGAATGATTAAAGTGTTTCATACACCCTAATCCTGCAGTACATTGTGTACAATCTATTCCGCATAGGTTGGGCCTCTTGCAGGTATTCTTCGAACCGCTCGTCGGTGCAGTCCGCCGCCATCCCTTGCGCGAAGATGCTCAGCTGCGCGGTCGGCATGAAGGACTTGATGTACGCGAGCGCATTGCTCACGCACGCGACCAGAGCCTCGGCTAGGAACTTGAGCACCTTCTTCGGGGCTTCGCGGAGTCGCTCCAGCAGGGGCCGCGGGCCTGCATCGCCTTCTTCTGGCGGATCCACCATGTCCACCAGCTCCTGGGCGGCCCCCCGGAGGTCTTCCAGCTCCTTGCGCTGCCGCTCGTCCTTCTCGCCCAGCGCTTTGATTTGCTGAAGGCAGTCGACGAACTGGCGTTCAGCGTCGCCAATCACCTTCTCAGCTTTTCGACTTCATTTGTACATCGATACAGCATATTCTTCATGTCAGTAAGCAACTCCTCTTTGTGTTTCGTTATTTTCCTAAGCTCTGTGATAAGGGCACTTCAGCATCTAATGGGGAGTTACTGAGGGAAAGTACTCGAGGGGAGCAAGGGCCTACCTTGGTGCGCCTTCTTCTCTGCCTTGAGCTGCTCCTGGTACTCTGCTTGTTGCTCCTTGAGCCGTTGTTGGAGCTCGGAGTTGGCCTTCTCCATGTTTTTCAGGTCATTCTTGAGCAGCCAGGTCTCTCGAGTCCTTTCTTGCTTCAGCATATCAAGCTCTCGCTGCAGATAGCAATTCTTGATGATCTCCTCGGAGACGCGCTTGTCCAGGGCAGCTAATTCCCGCGCGTCGCTCACGACCGCGCGGAGCTTCTCCGACTTCTTCTGGGATTTGGTGATTACATGCTGCGCAAAAGGGGGAGAATGAGTCCTAAACAACTCACCAATGCGCACATCGGGAACATTACCCGAGTCTTACCATGGAGAAGTCATATAGCTCCTTGAAGGTGCTCTTGAAGGTCTTCAGGTTCTCTGCCGACAGTAGGAGGTCATCCACCAGGTCGGTGGTGATGATGTTCTGGTGCCCCGACCCGGCCCTCAACACCTCACGGGGACTCCTCGAGGGCCCAGCGGCATCCCCTGGCAGCGGCGGCTGGACACCTGCAGGCATACGAAATGGTCAACACATTACGCCCAGACCCCAGCAGCCAGTCGCGGGCGGGTAAGCGCATACCTGTGCCTTTAGTATGAGCGGCGTCAGGGGCCTCGACTTGTTCCCCGCCACTGGGTCCGGCTTCCTCTTGTCGGGGCTCAGGAGGCGGAAAGTCGGGGAGCGCCGCATCCGCTTCAGGGGCCACCTCCGCGGGTACTGGCCCCTCAGGCGCCGGGGGCTCGGGGGCTGCAGCAGCCGAGGCAGGCGCCGCAGCTGTGCCTGGTTCAATCTGGAGTTTCACGGCACTTGCAGCCCTGGGGACATCGACAACATTGTTATCCAAGCAGGCACGAGCAGGATTTTCAAGCGATTGAAAGGAAACTTACAGTGTCGACTTCTTCTTGGCAGCCTTCTTCACCCGCCAGGCCCGTCGGGGGACGCCCGTTGCGGATGGCGAGGCCTGGTCGGCCGATGGAGAGGTCCCCGCCATGGTGATTGTCACCACCGCGGCGGCAGAGGGGCCCGCCTCCACCCCTTCGGGTTCAGTCCCGGGCGGCGGAGCAGGGAGACTGCACGGGGACGCTGTCAGTACTCAGCATCATGGAAACTTTGCAACTGGCCAAAACAGCAATTCCGTACCTGGGGGACTCGACTTCTTGGGCCTTGCGTTTGCACACCTGGCGCTGGCCCTTCGGCACCGGTGGTAGAGCGCCGGCCAACTCCACGCTCTGGTCGGAGGAGTTGTCCCGGCGCTCGCCTGCGAGCCCACGCACTCGGTGGACTCGCTGCTGCCTTGAACCACAGCAAGGCGAGCCATCTTGGTGGCAGCGGCGGCAGCAGGGCGTGGACCTCCCTCGGCTCCTTCCCCCGCTGGCGAGTCCACGCATTCAGCGGACTCGTTGCGGCTTTGAGTCACAGCAAGGCGAGCCTTCTTGGCTGCCGTGGCTGCAGACGGAAGGAGGTGATACGCTCGGGGGAGGTCCGGCTGCGGCGGGTAGCTGCAGTACAGCTCCGAGTGTCCCTGCAGGAAGTACTTCAGTTCAGTACCGGCGCAGTAGCCGATTTCTTCAGTGAAAGAAGTCGAATACTTACCGGCGGGGGCGGATTTTGCGGGGAGTACAAGGTGGGCACGTACGGCACGGTGTTCACGTCCAGCAGCACCCGCTGAACTCGCTAGAGCACGACTTCATCTGGCACCTCCTCTGTGCACATGCGAGAAGGGTCAGCGGGGCCGGTGTACTCGAAGCCCAGGCAACATCGCTGTTGGATGGGTTGGACGCGGCGCTTGTAAAACGAGAACATGACGGAGGCGCCGGTCACCCCCTCCTTCTTCAGTGCCTCGATGGCCTCCAGCAGCTCCTTGACTTGTATCATTTCCATGCCGGAGGGTTCAAGGTTCCATTCCCCCCTCACCACTGGCGGTTTGCTCGACTTCGTCGGCAGGGGGGGAGCATGGTTTTCGATATAAAACTAGAGGTTTTTTCCATCCAGGAAGGTTGGAAGGGAACTTGTATGAAAGGTATTTTTCGCCGGCCTGTTGTCGCAGTTGGATGCCGGCGCCCCCCACCGCGGCAAGTTTCTTTATGGTCGGCTGGGGTTTGACGCGGAAGAGGAAGCGGAATAGATCCCAGTGGGGTTCGATTCCGAGAAATGCTTCACAGAAGTGGATGAAAATGGAAATGTGGCAGATGGAATTCGGGTTGAGGTGATGGAGCTCAAGCCCGTAGTAGTAAAGAAGGCCGCGGAAGAAAGAACAAGTGGGGAGGGCCAATCCCCGTTCGGCAAAATGGTAGAATGTGACGATTTCGTCGACATTCTCCATGGGGAAAGGTTCACGGAAAGAGGGGCACCAGTTGACAAGATTTTTCTCTTACAGCAACCCCTCGGAAACAAGTTTTTTCAGATTGTTGAGGGAGCACTTACTGTGTGTCCACTCCGCGGTCGCTGGCTCCGCATCCTTCTTCATTTCCTCGATCTCTGACTTCTTGGATGCCATCTCTGATGCGCCGGCCACGAGATGCTCGGGGGCTACGGGGAGAGGGGCGGGGAGGTCGGAGTGGGAGTCTTTCTTGGGGGAAGGCGGCGGCGCTTGGCTCGGATTGGGGAATTTGGTGGCTCTTGATGGAATGCAGATTGAAAGCGTGGTTTTTTCCTACAGTTATCGTGGGGTTAAATAACCAGCGGGGTGGGGAAAAGTTACTGTTCTGAAGTTCAAGAGTCGTTTCGTGGAATATTCCGAAGGTGAGGGGTCATTTGGTGATCTGATTAGATTGAATATTTGATTGATCATTTTTTCAGGGCTAATTAGCCCGAAAAAAGGGGTTTTTCGAATCTTTGGTCTAATTACATCATTTGTGCCATCGCTTTGGTCTCCCCTTAACGTGTCATTGTTTGGCCTGTATGCCACGATTTTTGGACCCTTATCTCCAATTTTGTGGGATTTGGATTCAAGGCTCGGGGGCTGCGGGGTACGTGGCATCGACTACTTATTTTTCGAATTCTTCGAAGGATAAGGAGGATTACAGATTAATGGGACCCTCAGCCTGATTCTCCGATTCAACCTAAGGCTCGGGGGCTACTCCATATGGAGTGCGATTTTGCAATCGCACACCATAGCAGAAATAACATTCGGGGCATGAGCACCTCATAGCTTCGATGCAGCCAAACAAGTACTCGAAGACGGACTTCAAGACGAATCATCAGAAGAAGTCGAAGACTGCTTCGAAAGTACTCGATAAGCCTGCAGTACTCAGCTACGAAGAGCTCGAGGGCTTGTCAGACCCAGGGCCACCGGGCTGGGCATGTCACGAAGTTTAAGAGATTAAGCCCGTCTTATCTCTTATTCATTTTGTTTATCTCTTGTTTATCCCGTTTAAATAGGAGATAGAGCTAACCAACACAGAGAGGATCTACTCGAGATCAGTTCTGGTGTGATCCCTCGGAGGGGGTTGGTTAGCATCTTTGTAACTCTGACCTCTCGGATATATAAGGGAGGTCAGGGACCCCCCTAAAAACAGAAGATCATTAGGTCATTCTACACCAAAGAGAATACAAACCACCATACAGGACGTAGGGTGTTATGCTCCGTGCGGCCCGAACCTGTCTAAAGTCTTGTGTTCTTTGCACCTTCGAGTTCCTGATCTCGACGTCCCCTCACCCAAAACTTACCACCTTGGGTATATCCCTCGGTGGGCAGCCGGTTAAACACCGACAGTAGCTGGTCCGCAAGGCATAGATGGATGGCCTGTTGGTAGGTGGCTCCTACGTTTTTCAACCCAAATGACATTGTAGTGTAAGCGTATGCTCCAAAGGGGGTGATGAGCGCTGTTTTGATCTGATCTTCCTTCTTGAGAGCTATCTGATGGTAGCCCGAGTAGTAGTCGAGGAAGGAGAGCAAGACGCAGCCAGCCGTAGAGTCGATGATTTGGTCGATGCGTGGGAGCACGAAGGGGTCCTTCGGGCAGTGTTTATTAAGATCAGTATAATCCACACACATCATTATTATTCTTTTTCAAGACTAGTACAGTGTTAGCTAACCACTCGGGGTGATATCTTTAATAAAACCAGCCGAGAGTAGTTTTGCTAGCTCTTTCTTGATGGCCTCCCTCTTTCGGGGGCAAATCGTCGTAGTCGTTGCTTCTTCGGAGTGGCTTTAGGGTTGACTTTTAGGCAGTGCTCAATCAACTCCTTGGGCACCCCTGGCAAATCTGTTGGTTTCCATCCGAATATGTCATGGTTTGCCCTAAGAAAGCTGACGAGCGCACTTTCCTATTTGTCACCTAAGCTGCCCCTGATCAAAGCAGTCTTGGATGGGTTGCCTTCTTGCAGCTGGATGGCCTTGATGCTGATGTTGCTAGGGTTAGGTTTAACCCTTGACTGGCTAGGGTGCTGGTTGGAGATCTCCATCTCTGAGCTGGTCAGCTTCTGTGGGCTGTGAGTACTTCTGCAGATGGCTCTGGCACACATGATGTCGTGACGTATTCGTTCGCTTCCTGGTCACAGTCGTACGACTTCTTCAGGTCACCATGGAGTGTGGGTACGCCTGTCTTGCCTGGCGTTTTGAGTAGCAGGTAGATGTAGTGGGGCACGGCCATGAATTTGGCTAGTGTCGGTCTTCCAAGGATGGCATGGTATGACGAGTCAAAATCTGCCACCTCGAACTTGATGTACTTGGTGCGGTAGTTATCTTTCATCCCAAAGGTGACTGGCAGGACCACTGACCTGAGTGGTGTAGCCACATTACCCGGGATGATGCCGTAGAAAGGAGCTTTGCTGGGGATGAGCATCTTGGAGATGTCCAGTCCCATCTTCTTTAGAGTACTCACAAAAGGCTGCTCCCGCCGTCGATGAATACTTGGGTTAGTTGTGAGCCTGCATGACAGGGTCTAAGACGAGCAGGAATTTTCCCAGCTCGAAGAATCTGGTCCATTGATCGTCCATGGAAAAGGAGATCGGGGCCTCACTGTATCTCAGAGGCCTTGTCATGGCGGGCTCCATAGAGAGTATTGTCACACCCTAAAATATTTAATTTTAGGATGTGAGTATCTTTTAGAATGTGTTCATCTATCAATAGGGTTTCTCGAGAATTTTCCAAAATTTTTCTAGCAATTATTCTCATTTCTCCTAGAGCTAGGTCCATATTTTTTTTGGAAGGCTCTAAAATCTTTTTCATGAGTCCCAAATATTTTATTTGGATTCGTTGTGTCCCAAATTATCTCCAGAGTTTTCCTCAAAATTTTTGGGATTATTCTAGATATATTTTTCATGGTATAAATGATTTATCTGGACTTTTCTAGATTAATTTTAAGCTTGAGAATATGTTCTGGAAAATGAATTCTTTCTCTTTTCATCTCGAGCTGGACTTAACTTATTTTTGGTCCAATTTGCCCCAAGACCATAGAACCGTGTTGTTGAGCTCGGCCATCACCGCAATCTCATCATCTATCGCGTTTTGATGACAAAAAGTAAATCAAAGGCTTCTCCTTGAGGTACCGAAGTGAATACCCATATTTTCACCTTTTGCCTTTCCTTTCTGAAGTTTAATAGCTCATCAAAGCTACCTGACCGCCACTTGCCGTCAATCATCTTTCTTCGCCAAGCTGGAGTTATCTAGAAGCCTTTCCGTTTGCCCTTTCCTTCTTTATCTCATAGTCGGACCAAGCCATTTCTTTGTTGTCCATCCTTTTAACTCTGTCCCCTCCGACTCCCTAAGGTGCCCCATCATGGTACCCATTCTCTAATCTTTTTTCTCGATCAAACCTTGCTTGAAACGGAACCGTAGCTCGATTTCAGTGTTCTTTTTCGATGGTGCTCCGCTGTCGTAACGACCAACGACTTAGCCTAATCTCTCCCTTCTCTTTTTACATGTTCTCGAATAACCGTTCACGTTCAACCAGCACTGTCAGCTCGTTTTCATGTTCGGCCCTCACCCGAACATGTTTCAGCCCATAACCGAACTCGCTCGTCACTCAAGTCTCAACGCGAGGTCGTTTCCTCCTTCCGTTACCTCTTCCTTCCTCTCTTTGCTCGCTAACTTGTGGGGCCCACTGGTCAGCCCAATCTCATTTCTCCCGTGGGCAATCTGGACTCAAGGACGAGTCCCAGCCCGATGCGCCCTCCTGCTTGCCAAACCCTAGGCCTCCGCGCCCCTATAAATCCTGCGTGCAACCCTAGGCCCGCATCTTCTCTGCTCGTACCCTCCCTGTTGCACAGCTGCCTCCCCTAGCGCCCCTGCGCAGCCGCCTCCTCGCGTGCATTTCTCCTACAGCACCGCACGCCCCCTACATCGCCCTCCCTGCGTCACCTCCTGCGCCCCTGTTGCCCCTACCGCGTGCGCCCTCGAGCTGCGCCTCTCCTGCAGCGTCGCCGCCCCCCTGCCGGCCTCCCTAGTGCCTTCCCCTTGCGGCCACGCCCTTCCCCCTGGCCGCCTCCTCCTGCACCACCCCTGCCCAGCGCCTCCGCCCAGAGCAGACCCGCCGCTGCAACTTCTCCGGCGAAATTCAGCCACCACGATGCACCCCCGTGGTAAGTAAGGTATTGAATCGAATCCCCTCGTCGTCCTCTTTCATTTGCCCCACTCCTCATGATCTCCCATGCCCTAGAATGCTGAGAATTCGGCCAACAGTAGCAGCCGGTCACCATGGGAGCTGCTATGAAACTTTTGCAATTTAACCCCTGGAGAAATCTTTAATTATCGTGTACTTTTCTATGTCTTGCAAATTTTGCAGAAAACCCCCTAGATCTATTACATCTTTTCAATCTAGCCCCACCCATGATCTTTTTCAGATCTAACCCTAAACGTTTTCTAAATTGCGAGCACTGTTTCTATGTCTTGCAATTCTTTGCTGCTAGCCTCTGAAATCTATAGTTTAACTTCCGATTTGATCCGTTCTTATTGCGTTAGTCTTGTAAAACCCTAAGCTCTCATATTGTAGCGTTGCTGCATCGTAGTTCCTGTTTTTAAAATTAAAAATGGATTTAATTTAATTAATGTCCTCTCATCTAGTTTTTCCAATTAAAATCCAATTAGATCTATACTCCGATTTTCTTAATTAATGTAACTTAATTAGTACCAGCATAAATATGTTTTAATTATAATTTGTTTAGTTCAACACGGACCATAAAGTTTGACGTTTAGATGCTCTCACCAGTTTCTTTTCTAATTAATTGTTTAATTAGGATAATTTGTACATAGACAATTATATATAAAATTTCACTAAGTTGTACCTCATTTTTATGAATGAAAATACAATATAACCTAATAATAATCTAGATATTTCTTTCAAAATATACTTTACATTAGTTTTCTAAATTAAAATAAATGAAGCTTATAGTTCTTTTGTCTCTTTATGATATAAATCTTCCGATAGCTGTTTCTTTTCTATCGTAGCTCCGTTTTCCGCATTTGTTTCGTCCTCTTGACCGTAGCAATAAGCCCTATCCTTTTGTATGCTCTTTTAAAGCTTTTCCTTTTGTTTATTGTATCTGTTGTTAGTTGTGCTTGCTTGTATGCTTCGGTCCGATACTTGTGTGACGTTAGAAGGAGCGCGATCCAATAGATTTGAAGATTTAGAGTTTCAAGAACAAGAGTTGAAGACTCTGAGCAGCTATTCTCTAAAAGAATGGCAAGTGTTTCCTTGATCATTCTTTTATCCTAATAATCATAATAATACAACTTTCTTTATGCATGCATGTGTCTTAACCTGATGGATCCTAATTAAGGATAAGCCTAGTCTTTATGATCATTCCTTGTCAACCTAAGTTTTACCTTTATGTTGGGTAGCTATTGCTTAGTTGCTATAACTAGTTCTGGTTTGGGAATAATTCATAACCATGATGACAAAAATGATGATGCTACACCTGTTCATGTGCATGCTCTTTGTGTTGTTAATCACAAGATCATATGTTTTTATCGGAATATGGAGAACCACCCAGGAAAATAGTGCAACCACAATACTATATGGCTCTGATCTTGGCTAATTAATTAGAAACTCTAGCTCATGATGATCTTATCAAAAGGGCAAGAGGGGAGTGCGTTGATGGGGTCTAGCCCAGTCCTTTTGAGGCTTTGATATGTGGTCCTTGGCTAAGGTACCGCCTCATTAGGGAGGGTTATGACCATTGCGGCCTGAAACCTTAGCGAATTGTCATAAGTTAGGGAATCTTTGTAAGGCCTCGTAGTGAATCCCTTGTCACTCACCTCTGCAGAGTCAAAACTGATATATCAGCCGTGCTCACGGTTAAGAGCGGCTTGGACCCTCACATGATAATTGAACTTGAAGATAAATAAAATCATGGGCCATATTTATGGTTGTAGTTATGCTTCTGCTATATCTCTTCTATTTCTTTTAATGTGGGTTGGTATGAACTTATACCTTAGTAATTAGGTGCTTATAAAATTTGACCAACTAAAATTGAAGTCTTGTGAAGATGATGCTGAGTTCTAGGCCTACGCAACCCTTGGTCGATTGCCTGTGAAGTTTGGAATTTTCATTTCCAGGATAAGTTGTATAACTTTGATAATATTTATAGTCTTTTAATTCTGTTTTCGTGATACTGTTGCTGATTATTCACTGATGAAGTCACTATATGTATGGAACTTGATTCTAGCATACATATAGTTATACATTTGGTTTTCTCCTTAAAACCGGGTGTGACAAGTATTTCGCGTAGGGTTAACTTCTGTGCGTGCTTGGAGGGGAATCCACCGTCTCCACCAAAGATGACGTTGATGACGTTCTTTGGATCCTGGGAGTCTTGAGCCCCCGACTTGTCACCTCCCTCGTCATCCTCCTGGTCCTTTCACTTTAATCCCTGAGGGAGGGGTGGTGCATTGAGTGACTGGCGGATGGTAACGAACTCGAAAAGCGTGTGTTGCAACTTCGGGTGTATTGGGCACTATTTGTGCATGACTTGCTTGTATTGTGTTTGGTTGTTCCCCGACTTCTTGCCATGTGGATTGCGCTCAACGGCCGCAACTTCTTGGTCTGGCTTGTGCTTTCGGGTGTTTCCTGAGTGGTTCCGCTGACTTTTGTCGAAGTGGTTGTTGCCATTGCCTTGCTTATCGTGGTTGCGCTTGGGAAGCGGTCATTTTCCTCATCCTCCTGATTAGCCCACTATGCCATCATATCACGTAGTTCCATGGCAGTAGTTGGGCGATTGCACCTGAAGTTGTGGAACGTATGCTTCGAGAAGAGCCCATTCTGGAAGTAGCGGATAACATCTTCGTTGCTGGTGTTGGCGATGGTGGCGCACGTCTCGAAGAAACGCCGTGTGTAGGACCTCAGGGTCTCGTTCATCTCTTGCTTCACCTGGGCCAGGTCATGGTGAGTGACCGGATCATGGATCCCTGGAAGTTGTCGATAAAGGCCCGCTTGAGGTCCTCCCACGAGTTGATGGAGTTTGGCTCGAGGCTTTCAAGCCATGTGAGGGGTGCGGACTAAAGAGCCACCGGGAAGTAAAGTGCTTTGGTGGAGTTGGATCCCACTCAAACTTCAATAGCAACGGAGTAGCATCCAATCCACTTGTGCGGGTCCTGCTTATCGTCGTACTTGGGGATTCTGACTGGTTTGAAGTTCTTTGGATAGGACTTGTCAGTGATGCTGGTGGTGAAGGCGGGGAAGTGGTCACTGTCGTCGTTGTCGTGGCGCCCGCCGGTCCGGTCCCTTCGCCTTGCCTCAATAACACGCCGCGCGTCACGGCCTTCATTGATCTTCTGCCTGAGGTTGATCATGGGGGCATCGTGAAAGCTAGCCTCGAGTGCATCTTGGCCTTGATGCCTTGCACCACACTGGTTGTGAGTGGATTGTTGTACCTCTTGTTCATTGTTGCCACACGCGGATGGGTGGCCCTCATTGCCCTGGCGGTTGTCGTTCCTCTGGCTTCCAAGGCCTCCTGCGGGGGTGCGACTAACTGGAGCGGTTTTGCCATGGCGCTCAGACCTTGAGGGCGGAATCCGAGTGGAAGACAATGGATGTTGTCCATTGAGTTGCACGAGCATGCACTGGGTCAGATATAGTACTCCCGTCCCGTGACTGCTGCAAAAAGCGTTGTGTAGATCCCTTGGTTCGCGGGTGCGATTCTGTGCATTGCGTGTGCGTTGGGCGCGCTTGGTGTTCTTTACCCGCTGGATCCTTTGGTGCTCCTCATCTTCATCATGGGGAGCACGAGTTGCTCGTTGTCGTACTGGGGGTCCAGCTCATCATCTTCCGCGTTGTGAAGGGAGGCCATGCAGATTTGAGGATCCGGCGAGTGGTTAGCCGTAAGATTGTACTCGAGTAGCTCTGTACTAGTTTCTCCTTCTGCGATGGGAGAGAGAGATCTACCCTCCTGGAAGGGCAGTTCCTGCATGAAGGCCACAAGGCGGGACTCGTAATCGAGTAGTTCGAAGGGCTCAAAGCCCTTCCAGTACACGAAACGTCCTTACGGCGTAGATGTGATGGTTAAACCCAAATGGATGCCCGAAAAAGATTCGGTTTGGCCGTCGGGTTGACAGTGGTTTTCAAGGGTGGGGGCCACCCGATGAGTGGTGGCTCCCTCATCTCCGAGTCCTTCTCGGGACTGTCTTGAAGGTGTAGTACTGCACGGGGAGTACTCTTCAATGGAGTCCGAGTAGATGTCAAAAATAGGGGGTCCCCCCAGCAAGCGGTGGTTCCCACGTCCTTGATCTTGAGCAACAGATCCAAATCCTCCTCCAAGTCGGAGAGGGATTTAGATCGTGTTGTTTCTTCAGATCGGTTTGAGTCCAACCTGACTAGATCTGGTGCGTCATGAGTGGAAATCATGTTGAAAATGGACATCTTTTCAATCTGCTGGGCCAGATCGGGAAGCTACGAATCATCGAGGTTGTTGATGAACTCGTCGAGATCGCTGCTTGGAGTTGATGAAGAGGCCTTCGGCTTCTTGGAGTTGGCTAGGTGGCTGTTGAAGCCACTCAAACCGTTGGCGATGCAGATCCAAGAGCTGAAGATGAAAGTTGTGCCCTCGTCAAGCACGGCGCTAGTGAAGTTGAAAGATGCCATCGAATTCTCTAGTGGATGCTCGATGGACACCCCTACGTGGCACACCAGCTGTTGGTGTTTTACCACCACGCCCATCGAGGGATACCCCCGTGGTGTTGAGTTTGTAGATAGGGTGTCGCCGAGATCAGGAACTCGAGGATGCAAAGGAACGCAAGGTTTAGACAGGCTCGTGCCACTGAGAGCGTAATACCCTACATCCTATGTGGTTTGTATTGCCTTTGATGGTGATCGTCCCCATGGGGGTCCCTGTCCGCCCTTATATAGTCTGGGGGGACAAGTTTACATGGAAGTTTTAGTCGGGTACAAGCCCAGGAGTCCTACCCGAGTACTTCTTGAGTAGTTTCCTACCATGTACGACTAGTTTCAGTACTGTACGAGTAATCCTACTGTATTACAAGTAGTTGCAACAGATGTAGGGCTTGGGCCATGTCCCATCCTATATCCTAGGAGAAGTGTGCCACGTGGACAGTCCCGTGTGCCCGGATCTGACATATCTGACTAGAATTTCCATTTAACCCTGTCCCCCCAGACTATATAAGGGCGGGCAGGGACCCCCTCCAAACAGAAGCATGAGGGACAACTCGTGCCTCATGCAACAGACACAATGTCAACACCTAAGACAATACAAACAACACACAGGACGTAGGGTATTACGCTCTCGGCGGCCCAAACCTGTCTAAACTTTGTATTCCTTGCACCTTCGAGTTCTTGATATCGGCGACACCCTACCTACAAACTCACCATCTCGGGGTATCCCTCGGTGGGTGTGGCGGTAAAATACTGACAGCTGGCGTGCTAGATAGGGGTGTTCATCAAGCGTCCACTAGAGAACTTGATGGCATCTTACATCTTCACTAGCACTGTGCTTGATGAGGGCATAACTTTCATCTTTGGCTCTTGGATCTGCATCACCAACGGCTTGGGTTGCTTCAACAGCCACCTAGCCGACTCCAGGAAACCAGAGGCCTCTATGCCAACTCGCTGTAGCGACCTCGACAAGTTTGTCAGCAAGTTCGACGAGTTGCTGTTCCCCGATCACGTCAGGGAGATCGAGACGGCATCCGTTTTCGACATCAATTGCGCAAGCATGCAGGGAAGATTTTTCCTCCCGTTTATCTTCTATATCAGATCTGATCTGATCGGTCATATTTTTTATTCTTGGCAAGGATTATTCTAATCAGTTTTTCTTCTAATTATGCATGCAATACGGATACGATGCATGCAATTTCCATTGCTGTACGCACGCATGCATGATGAGGCTGGAGAAGTACACGCACGGATCGTCCTCTGATCAAGCACCGCTTATGCCATCCAATTTCTATTTGCTAGTGTTCGACTAGTATTACGCGTAATTTACTAAAGGGGCCTTGCTCCCGTACGACCTCGCAAACGGTCTTGGTGGAAATAAATTTTTCGACCAGAAGCGACCAGAAGCACGCGTACCACCCGCCATGGATGTCAACCGTGCAATCGATAACTTGATCGACAACCTGGAACCCCTCGAACCGAGTCTGCCTCGATCCGAGTTCCTGTACCACAAGTCCTTCTCTGAGTTGAAGGAGGATTTGGATCATCTACCACATATCGGAGGAGGATTTGTATCGTCTACCACAAGTCGGAGGAGGACTAGCTACCATCCATCCAAGGGCTCCCATCAATGCTGACTACTCGGACTTCATCAACGACACACCACCCTTATCAATAGGCCACCAGGGCCTGACGGTGCCTCCAACTTGGTCGGGTGGGCCCGGGCATCGAAAGGGCACAGAGTTCTCCAAGCTACCTGGCTCAGCCCACCTTTCTGTGTTTTCAAATTGGTCGGGTGGGCTCGAGCATCGGAAGGGCATGGAGTCCTCCAAGCTACCCGACCCCAGCCCACTTTTCTACGCCATCAACCCCGACAACCTGTCGGGCCTAGAACCATTCCAGGAAGGCAGGACCCTCGATTCCTCCGATGAAGAAGAGGGATGGATCGCCAAAAGCTCCTCGCTGGATCATGAGGTCTTTGTGGTTTTCACTGAAGAAATCCCATTCATGGAGGCGGACGCATCAGATCGCGTCTATGGCAGAACCGCCCAAATTAATCTACCTTAAGTGCACTAACCATCACCATAGAGGCAACGCAGGCTAACACGCACTTAAAACGGAGTAAAATGACAGTCTGTCATGTAATACCCCGATGCAACCACTGGAATTTTGATCGAAATAATGCATACATACAACCCACATGAAGGTGAGCCCAGAGATTACAACAATCCACAAAATTTTACATCATATAGTTCAACAAGAATTATTATTACAAACCAAGTTTGAATTCATGCATAAATAATTACTTTCATAGTTTCATAGTGCAGTGGAAAATAAGCGATAGTTCTAACGATGATACAAGATATCATGATGAAGCCTGTACATGACATCATTCAGCGTTATCATCGTTGGCCAGAGATGTGTCCCATTCCACCGACCAACCAGAAGGAAGAGTACACGGCCAAGTCAAGCTAGCAACCATATCCTCAAAGGTCTCACCTTAAAACAAAGCCACAAGCAAGGCTGAATCTACTAATACTCAACAAGGCTTATTCGACTAGTGGTATATACTTAGCCGACTCCTAGACATGCAAGGTTTTTGGCTGAGGGTAGTTTTTGCCAAAAAGCATCTAAGAGTGAGTCCTTGCTTTCAAGTTTTAGCATCAAGTTCAAGTTGATTAACCATTCTAGATAAACAACTATCCAAATCACACATGGTGGAAAATTAATTGAGCATCCAACCAGATTAATCATCATCATTGTTCCTCTTCTTACTCTATATGGTAAAAGGGTTAAGCAGTCTCAACGGCTGTGAGAAATGGATGTTTGGAATCAAATTTCTTAACCTTGCAAGGGAAACCTAAACACACGTCACATGGTTACTCACAGAGTCACACGTGCAACTTTTCCCCTTTCTTCCCGGGTTGTGGATTAGGGCCACCCCCTTCAAGTACAGAGGTCCATGAACCATGGAACGAAGCCGAGCCATGGCTGCTCTTGCACTCACCATGTGCCCTTGGGAATGAAGTCAAGAGGGTGAGGATATTGTCCACTCGCTGATCCGATCAGGTACTTAAGCTTACCGATTACCATATTCTCGGAATGTGGTTAGTACGTTCATAAACTTAACCACCACAACCACACACCGCGACCTTAGCATTTTTGCTAAACAGTCGAGGCCTCAATCATCAATAGGAGTATCGTAACATAGCCCTGTTCATAAACCTTATGATTCCAACATAGGTAAAACAAGCAACTCCTATATCTCGCGAGTGATAGGAAATCACTCAACTTTTACCGGAGTCCTATTAGCATGGCAATCTAGCGTCTAACACAGACTAGGGTTCATAGTATAGGTACTAGCTTCATGCAACTAAGATTTCAATCAACTCCTACAAACTTAATGCACAATACCATATATATAAATAAAAGTTGCATAAGTTTTAAAAAATAGGGTTTATGCTCCGGGGCTTGTCTTCCTGAGCAAAGCAAGCTTTGGGCTCTTCTGAACTTTGGTTCGGGTCTTCAGCAACTTTAGTTAGATTAACTTGAGCTTCGCGCTGCTCACTCTCGGACTCTGGCACCAACTCGTAGGTTCCATCAGCGAGAGTTGTCGATTCTATATGAATGCATATGTATGAGTGGTTTTAATAGTACAAGATAAATAACTTATTTTTCTATAAAGTTCTAATTCAACAAAACTCAAGTTAATTTGTAAAGTACTTGATTTTATTTTTGTTGGGCAGTCATTGATCGAGTAGTATCTGGATTAACTAACTTCATTAAGTGTGGATTTGTCATTTCATAAACAGCTATTTTTTAAAAGTAAGCATGGATTAAAATATAAATTCTCTTAGAGATAATTTCTAGTGTTGAAATTTTGATGCAGAGCACATTACTTAAGTACAAACTCACTGTAAAATTTTCAGCCATTTTCATTAAGCAGATTAATCATGAAAAATGCATTAAACACCTACTGCTAGGATCAAGATCTATTTATATAGAACAAACCATGTAAGAACTGGTGCTCAATATTTTATTAAGTACTCCTAAACTTAGGGTGAGTCTACTGTAAAATTTTCAGGTTTTAGTGTGCAAGATACAAATCATAGAAAATAAGTCAAGATACATCTATATTAATCAAGATTTATTTCTACAGGCAGTTCCACAAGATTTCTGTGTCTCAAAATTTTCCAACATGATAATCTACTCAAAGGTAGTCTTTGGTTAAAATTGTTTATTTTTCTATGCACCAAAACTAGTTACTTTGATTTAATGTAATTTTTCTTAACTAAAAACATATGAGAAAGTTAGACAGAAGTAAAAAGTTACAACCTTTATCCATAGCATTTATGCATCAAGGTTACTCTACTTTAAATGTTTCAACCCTAAAATATCAGTATAACAACATGAACAAATAACTCTAGCAAAATAGCACATCACACAAGGTTCAACAAAAACTACTCACAGAGACATGTTCTGGCATTGAGATTTTTACACAAGTCTTAATAAGAAGAGACTAGCTTACAGTCCAAAAATCATTCACATTATTGTCATATATCAAGAGATACATTTATGGGCTATTTAAAACAAGATTAATTTTAGATCAAGTTATAGTTTGTAACTGGTCATCCATCTGTGCAAAAATAGTCGGGTTCATCAAGAGAGTCACAATAAATTTTATTTTGCATTTTTCTGATTGTTCTATGATTTTAGATTGGTTTTACAAGTGACAGCCTCTTGAAAGCAAAAGTACTCGAGTTCTCACAGATAGGTCCCTGCATCTGGTAGAAAGGACCCTTAAAAGAACTTGGCAATTGCAATGTAGTCCCTGGGCGGGGTTGGGCTGTTCCCAGCCAAAATCAGGCGAGGGAACTAGTCGGTGGCAAGGGGAAAAGGGCTAGGGGAGCACGAGGAGGTCGAGGGAAACCTGTAGGTGTGCTCGGTTGGGGCTGGGGTGGCTTGAGTTGGGCTGCCGGCGGTGAGCAGGAGCTCCAGCGAGATGCGGGCAGTGGTCAGGCGAGGGAGGGTAGCGTGGGGATGTTGAGGAGTACCAGCAGGTCGAGGGTGACCCGTTTAGAGCCTCGGTTTGGGCGGCGGAGGAGTGGAAAGTGGGGCTCGACGGTGAGGTCGAGTGGTGGCACTAATGGCGGGGTGGTGGTGGTACTCGGGTGCGTGTGAGCAGGGGCTCAGTGCAGGCCTTTTATAGGCGCACAGGGAAGGGAAGGTGGAGCTGGGCGCGACACAATGGAGGGAGGCGCAGCCGGGATAAGATCGCGGCAAGCGCGCCGCATCGCCGGTGCATTGTGGCTCGGCCGTCGGGAATCAACGGCCACGTGGCACGTGCGAGTTGGCAGGGGTGGGATATGGGGCATGGCAAATCGCTGGCAGCAGGCCCAGTCGGTGGCTGGTCGGGGCCTGTTGGGGGTCGCGCCTTGGCGCAGCTTGCTGGGGCAGGCATCGTTGGCCAGGTGGCCGGCGGCCGCTACCCCTCGACGAGACAGAACAAGAGAGGGAAGAGAAGAGAGAGGGAGGGAGAGAGAAAAGGGCTAGAATTCCAATTAAATTTTCTAAAAATTTCGAACAGAAACTTGAAAAACTTTGAACACGCAAGTTGTAGGGAATTTGAAAATCTACAACTTTTGTTTTAGCCAAAGTTCATGCGAGCCATGGTTTAAAAGTTATCTTAAATTCAAGACTACTAGGATTTGAATTACTAGTCATTTCTTGTGTTAAACATTTGAATTTGCAAATGGTGTTGGCAGTACACTTTGTAAGGTACTAAAATATGAGTGTTTTTTTATGCTGTATGGTTATAAACACAAAATAACAAATCTCACATGCACATACACATGCACATACACATTCATACACATGCATATGCAAACATATAATTAAATGCATTGTTTTAATGATTCTAGGTTATTATGCATGATGCTATGTTTAGGTTTTCTTGCTTAAGGTTCTAAACACCTAGGGTGTTATAGCCTTCCCCCTTAAAAAGAATCTCGTCCCGAGATTCGGATAAGTATGCCTAGTGTGGAAAGTGTGTGTACCTTTGGGTGAGTTTAGAAAACCACAGAAATTTTGATTTAAATAGCTTTCTTCTAGTGACCCTTTCCTTTTGATCAAGAACCTTGATAGGATATTCAACACAAGAGAGGTCCGGTTCTACCAATATTTGCTTTTGTTGAACAATTTCAGTCAGAACTCGTATACACTTCTTGAGTTGAGAGATATGAAAGATATCATGGATATCTGCAAGTTGCAAAGGAAGTCACACTCTATAGGCCTTGGGTCCGCAAATTTTGGTGATTTCATAAGGATCAACATATCGGGGAGCTAACTTTCCTCTCACTCCAAACCTTTGCACACCCTTGGTTGGTGAAACCCGAAGGTAGACATGATCACCGACTTCAAATTACAAAGGCTTTCTACTTTTATCAAAATAGCTCTTTTGCCTAGATTGTGCAACTCTTAGATTCTCCTGTATTACTTACTTTTTCCTCTACCTCCATTACCAAGTCTGGTCCAAATATTTTACGTTCCCCGGTTTAGAACCAACTCAAAGGAGTTCGACACCTTCGACCATACAAGGTCTCAAACGGTGCAATTTTCAAACTTTCCTGATAGCTATTGTTGTATGAGAACTCTGCTAGGGATAAGCATTTGTCCCAACTTTTGTCATAATGGATGACACAAGCTCTAAGCATGTCTTCGAGTATTTGATTTACTCTCTCGGTTTGCCCATCCGTTTGAGGATGTCAAGCTGAGCTTCGAATCAGTTTGGTGCCAAGAGAAGCTTGTAAGTGTTCCCAAAAATGTGCTACGAATTGAGCACCACAATCTGAAATAATCATCTTGGGTACTCCATGTAAGCAAATAATATGATCGAGGTAAATCTCGGCACATTTCTTGGCAGTGAAGGTAGTGTGTACCAGAATAAAATATGCCGTTTTCATGAGTCTATCCACGATAATCCATATGGAATCCTGCTTTTGGGAGGTGTTGGGCAATCCAACAATGAAATCCATACTTATATCTTCCCATTTCCATGATGGTATAGGCAAGGGTTGAAGTGTACCGGCTACTTTCAAGTGGCTAGCTTTAACCCTCTGATATGTGTCACATTCCGAGACATACTTGATAATTTCCCTTTTCATTCTAGTCCACCAAAAGTTTTGCCTAAGATCTTGATATATTTTGCTACTACCCGGGTGAATAGAGAACTTGGAAAGATGTGCCATGCCAAGAATTTGTTTTCGGAGCTCATGATTCTTTGGAACCACTATGCGAGATTCAAACCATAGAACTCCATTCTTGTCTTGGTGAAAACATTTATATTTCTCCTCTCCTTGAGAGAGTTTTTGCTTGATTATTTTAACACCTTCATCATGTGATTGTGCCATGATGATTCGATCATGGAGGGTTGGTTCAATGGAAAGGTGGTTTAGAGTGCCTTGGGAGTCATTTCCAAATTGAGTTTCCTCATCTCATGACATAACGTTCTATTATGGAATTCTGCGAACAAGCAATGGCAATGAGCCTTGCGGCTTAGCGCATCTGCGACTACATTAGCCTTTCCTAGGTGATAGTGCACTTTAAGATCATAATCTTTGACAATTCCAACCATCTTCTTTGTCTCATATTCAGGTCAGCTTGGGTGAAGATATATTTGAGACTTTTATGGTCGGAGTAGATATTGCAATGAGTGCCCATAAGATAGTGTCTTCATATCTTTAGAGCATGAATGATAGCTGCTAGCCCGAGATCATTTGTTGGATAATTTTTCTCATGAGGTCGAAGAGCTCGTGAAGCATAGGCAATGACTCTGTTATCTTGCATAAGCACACAACCAAGTCCAGTGCCGAATGCATCATAATAAGCATCAAATGGCTTGGTGTTATCGGGTTGAGCCAACACTAGGGCTATAGTCAAGTGTTTACGAAGATTGTGGAAAGCTTTTGCACAATTCTCACTCCACACAAACTTCACTTCTTTCTTCAATAGTTTAGTCATAGGCTTAGCAATTCTGGAGAAGTCCACAATAAAGCGGTGATAATAACCAGCTAAACCAAGAAAACTACGAATCTGGTGGATGGAGGGGGGAGGTTTCCAATCCATCACCTCTTGTACTTTGCTAGGATCAAGGGCTATGCCTTCACTGGAAATAGTGTGGCCCAAAAATTTTATACTATCCAGCCAGAATTCACACATGGAAAACTTAGCATAGAGCCAATGGTCTCTAAGACGCTGGAGAACAATGTGCATGTGATTAGTATAATCTTCCTCATTCTTGGAATAAATAAGGATGTCATCAATAAAAACCACAACGAACTTGTCAAGTTCGGGCATGAATCCCGAATTCATGAGATACATGAAGTAGGCAGGAGCATTTGTGAGCCCAAAAGACATGACTAGGTACTCGAAGAGTCCGTATCATGTGGAAAAGGCAGCCTTAGGGATATCACATGGATGAATCTTGATCTGATGATAGCCAGAGCGAAGATCAATTTTTGAGAAGACTCTAGCTCCCACTAATTAATCAAAGAGAACATCAATACGGGGAAGTGGATATTTATTTTGATTGTCGCCACATTGAGAGGCCGGTAGTCCACACACAGCCGCAAATTATCATCCTTCTTCTTCACAAATAGGGCTGGGCAACCCCAAAGTGATGCACTAGGACAGATGGAACCTTTATCTAAAAGTTCCTTTAGTTGTAGTTTCAATTCAGCCAACTCCTTGGGTGGCATTCTATAGGATCTTTTTGAGATAGGTGCAGTGCTTGGCTGCAGTTCGATAATGAACTTAATATCCCTATCCGGTGGCATTCCTGGCAAGTCATCCAGAAAAACATCGGCGAACTTGCATACCATTGGAATATCTTCTGGTTTGACTCCTTCCATCATGAAAGCACGGGAATTTATGCATTCCTGAGAAGCTAGGTAAAGAGTAGTGGCTCCATGACGAGGTGAGTTTATTTCCATGGCTCGGGAAGAAATATCTAATGTAACCCTATGCAGAGCCATCCAATTCATCCCCAAAATAATGTCTGTGCCTTCAAGTGCTAAAAGGATAAGGTCGGTTTGGATAGTTTTACTACCCAACTTGATCGGCACGTGCCTTATGAATTGGTTGGAAGCAATTTTACCACCCGATGTTGATATCATATATGATCCTTTTGTGTGGCAAAAATCCAAGCCCACTTTTGCACCAAATTTTGCACTAATAAAACTATGGGATGCACCAGAATCAAATAATATAACTACAGGCTTGTTGTGGATAGAGAATGTACCTGACATCACTGGTGCACCTTCTGGAAGATCAGCAAGTGCAATGAAATTGATCCTTCCTCGCTGTACTTGAATAGTCTGTCTTTTTCCCTTGTTCTTATTGTTCTGATTAGAACCTTGCCCCTAATTTGGCTGCCTAGGCTGGGGGCATTCTCGTGCAAAGTGGCTAGAACTCCCACAATTAAAGCAATGATTTGTGTTGCTCTGATGAGCTGGCTGCTGAGCAATTGGCCTTGGGCCAGTCTGCTAAGGCATAGGGGGTCGTGCAATGCCCTCCTGCTGTGGGGGCCTGAAAACCCAATACCCTTGTTGAGGGGCCTTTTGAGGAGCTTTGGAAGTAGCATTCTGCACCAAACGATACCTCTGTGCCGGAGCACTAGAGGGTCCAGCTGGTGCCTTCCTCCACTTCTCAGCATGGTTAGCCAAAATATAGTCTTCCTGAGTGATTGCTAGATTGACCAGCTCATTATAAGTGTCTACCTTGATGGGGTTTAAGCAGTCCTTGAGCTTGGTACTAAGGCCTCTGCGGAAGTGATCACGCTTCTTAGCATCGGTGTCAGTGTGATAGCCCGCGTACTGACAAAGGTTATTGAAAGCCTGGGCACACTGGAGTACAGTGCGGGCACCCTGAGTAAGAGCTAGAAATCATTCAACTTCCTCTCCATAAGCCCTTCTGGAATATGGTGGGCTCTGAATGCATTCTTGAATTCTTCCCAAGTGACAACATGATCGGGTGGGAGCATGGTGAAATAGTTGTCCCACCAAAGGCGCGCGGCACCATGAAGTTGTTGCGCAGAAAAATGGGCCTTTTTTGCATCGGAACATGGCACCACAAGTAGAGAAAACTTGGACTCGATTGTGTGAATCGAAGCATCCGCATCCAAGGGCTCCTCCATCTTATGAAACAGAGGGGGCTGAGTACCCAAAAAGTCCAGGTAGCCAGCAGCATGAGGTTGGTGGACATTGTGCCCACCCCGCTGCTGCTGGAATTGCTGAAACGCTTGCTGTCCTTGAACAAGCTGGTGGAGAAACTCGGTCTAGGCAGCCATTGTTTCAGCCACGTTGGGCGGTGGTGGGGGCTGCTGCGGTTGTCCGCTACCATTAGCACCAAAACCACTTGGGGTGTTGCGGGTCTCTTGAACCATCTGCAATGTGCAAATTTTTCATAAATTCGGGAATCCACAATACCTCCAAGGCTGAGGGTCATAAGTGCGGAAGATTTAGAACTCAAGGATTCATAGATAAATCGGTGGACAGAATAAGGCTGGTTGCAAGAAAAATTGTAACTCCGAGTCTGTTCATCCAACTCCTTTCAAATTTTGGCAGTGACTAGGAAATTAAGTGGCCTGCAACTTTGGTATTCAACTACACCTCCGACTACTACATCTGCGACTACTTCGACTACATTCCCGACTACTACAATTACATCATTGTCACACCCGATTTATAAGAACATAAATCGAGCAATCATATATGCGCCAGGATCAGGTCACGCATATATACAACAGAATCATCAAGATATCACAACACGTATCTTAAAATAAAAGTGTATAAATTATAAATGAATATCTTTATTACAACTGAATCAAGAATCAGTTCAAGGAATGCGGAAGCGTAAAATAAATACATGAAGAACAGGGCGCCACAGGGACGTCGGCTGGGAGACAAACGCCTAGAAATCGTCAAGCCCGCTGATGTAGTCCTCCACGTCACCTGGTACCGAGCAGCAGTCGAAGATATCCCAAAGAGAACAGAAGAGTAGAGAAGGCAAGTGTGAGTACACAGCTTGTACTCAACAAGTATAACACGAACTATGAGGCTCTAAGATTAGCTGACTCAACTGCATTAGCTTTTAATCTTGGCAAATTTTATTTAAGCTATTTACTATAATTGGATGAATTACCATAACCCAAGTTACATAATAATTAATCACAATTTAATATGAGTCTACTGAGAACCAAGCCAAAACCACCAAAGGTACATCCCACTAATCAGACGGAGGATCTGGGCCGCTCATGACCGTGAGCACGGCTAGTATACCAGTTTTACACTCTCGAGAGGTTGCACAACTTTACCCACAAGTCGTGAGCTACGCTAGTGGTTCATCACACTTCCTTAGGTGAGATGACTAGCAAGCGCACTACGAGACTATTACAAAGGATCACGTTAGTAAGGTGTAACCGCTAAGGTTTCTGGATCAGCAACGATGGGGCCCACCTCACGGGGGTACAAGCACACAGCACAGACCAAGCCGGAGGAGCAGGGACCATTGAAGCTTACCACCCCTCTTGCCCCGCAGGTAAGTTACTCCCAAACCAAAATGACCTAATTAGTAAGTCAAGACCGTCCCATTCCAGTCTTGTGGTTGCGCGGTTGTCCCAGGTTGTCGCTCTATGAACCGGTCCTTATGGAGAGTGACCAACCAAGCACTAAGCACCGTGCTGGCCCCCTAAACCATGTTTCTATAAAAACATCTTTTAACGAGACGTGAGCCGCTCAAGCACACAGCACAGAGGGCCACTCTCGGAATTAAGTTGCATATAACCATTAATCAAATTAATTAAAAAGGACCGAGATGTGCGAGAGTGTAGCACCTAGCACAACTAACCAAAATGCAACCCAAGGTATATATATATAAAGGATAAGGTGGCTAGGAAGTGCTTATAGGCATAAAGAATTAAAATGCAGTATGAAATTGTATTTAAGAGTGATAGGATATTCATGTTATACTTGCCTTCCTCAAAGTTCCCCTGCTGCTGGTCAAAGAGCTCTGAAGAATGTGGCTCCTGGTACTCCTCCGATGGCTCAACGTCTACTCATGATCGCAACGCCAAAACATGGTCCACACATGCACATACATACAAACAATGGCAAAAGATAATAAACAGTACAAAAATATAGTAAAACATCCCACAAAACTAAGCTAAAACTATTTTATGCGTTACAACGATCGTGTGAGCGCGAAAATTGCCTAAAACGGAGCTAAGACGCGAAAACTAGGGTTAAAACAAGGTCCAGGGACTTAACTGTAAGAAAACAGGAGATTCTAAGGGGTTCTGCGCAAAAACCGAGGGTCTAAACATAATTAAAGGGTAGATCTAGGGTCTAACATGCGAAAACACCGGGGCGGGACTGCGGACCCAATTTCCAAAAAGCTCAGGTGGCTCCGGCGCTAAACAACAGGACTTAAATGGAATTTCTTTTGAACAGGGGTGGACTGTGGGTTGATTTCAAATAAACCTAGGGACTCTTTAACAAAAACACCAGGCCGAACCGGTATGCGTGGATTCCATCCGTTGGATCACGATATGATGATCCAGACCCTATCCATCCGTGGTCTAATCTTGATCATCCGCTGCGGATCGGGCGGCTAGCGTGCAACGCGAGGGAGGGGGCGGTGCTGGATCGCCGGACTCCATTTCCCGCGGCGGCGCGCGGCTGGAGTTCGCCGGAGCTCCTCAAATCCGATGCTCCGGGGGTCAAAACTACTCGAGCTCGGGTCAGGGATGGCCTACGCGACATGGATAATTCACCTAGGGCTAAGGCGGGGCTCGGCGAGGCCTCAGGCGGCGCGCACGACGACGAGGCGGTTCGGCACGGCAGCGTATTGCCGGCGCGCGTGCTCCAGCCATAAGAGTGAGCCTTGGTCCACGACATCTAGCGCAAGACGACCAGGAGGATGATGTGGTGCTCACCGAGGGCTTGAACAGGCCAGGGAAGCAGCGCAGGCTGGCCGGCGACGAGGGCCGAGCGGAGGGAGCGGGCGGCGCTCGCGGGGAGAACTGACGCAGGCGTCTCCGGGCTTCTGGTCACCGGGGGTCGACTCGTGGAGATCCTGCGAAGGTTCTACGAGGGTTAGGGGGGTCCGGGGATCACCGGCGGCGAGGAATCGCGTGAGTAGGGCAGGATACCGGTGGCGGTCCTCGGGCTCGATTCCGGCGCGGCAGGGCTCGGGGTCGAGGGTGGAAGCCTCGGGGAACTTCCTGGCAACGAGGCGGAGCTGCTGCGGGTCTTGGCCGGAGCTGGGGTGCACCGGAGCGGCGGGTGCACGGCGGCGCAGAGGCTTGGTGCGGCGGAGCAGGACGGGGCAGTGGCGCTAGGGTTTGGCGCGGCTGCAGAGTAGGTGATGGGATGCAGGGGGGGTCCACGGAAGCCAGATAAAGGCCGGACAGGGGATCTCGGCGTGCGGGCCCGGTGCTAGGGCTCGCCGGAGATTTCGGGTGGCCGGTGCGCGGGGACGAAGAAGGAAGGAGAGAGGAGCTGGGGCGCTGACATGCGGGGCCCAGCAACCAGAGAGAGAGGGAGCGCTCGGGCTGGCGCTAAGAGCGGGCCTTGGTGCGTGCTGGGCCGCGGGAGAGAAGGGAGAGGGGAGTGGGAGATTGGCCGCCGGGGAAAGAGGCAAGCCCAAGAGGGAGGAGGGGTAGAAGGGCAGGCCGGCTGCAGGCTGGGCTGGCTGACTAACTCAATTCTTCTTTCTTTTTCAAACTAACTCAATTCTATTTGAATTCAAATGAGATTTGAATTCAACTTAACCATTCAAACAAACAAAAGAGATGCACCAGCATGAATGCACAAACATGTTGAACCTAAAATAAATTTTAATTACTTGTGGTATAAAATTAGTTTAAATGCAAGAAAAATCTTAGAAATTTTATTTCAGCCAAAATAAATTCATTAAAACTTAGGAAATTTACGTTAGGGTGTTACAATCATCGACTACTTTGGCTACATCACTAACTACATCGACTGCTATACGGCTTCTTTGACTAAATCACCGACTGCTTCACTACATCAACTGCATTGATTACATCTCCGATTGCTTTGGCAACAACTACAATTGCTTCATACTCAGCCACATTATTTGAAGCAGGAAAATGAACACAGACCACATACCTCATGCGCACGCCAAGGGGAGATATGAAGACGAAACCCAAGCCGGCTCCTTCCTTCACCAACGATCCATCAAAGTACATCGTCTAGTATTCCTCATTGACGGCTGCCGGGGGTATCTGAGTCTCGGTCCACTCTGTGATGAAATCGGCGAGCACTTGGGACTTAATGGTTGTTCGGGGGGCATATGAGATCCACTGATCCAGCAACTCGAGGGCCTATTTCGCGATCCTCCCGGTGGCGTCCGAGTTGCGTACAACCTCACCAAGAGGGAAGGACATGACCACCGTCACTGGGTGTGACTCGAAGTAGTTCCATGACTTCCTTTTGGCGATCAGGACAGAGTACAGAAGCTTCTGGGCCTGGGGGTTGTCAGACCCGGGCACACGGGACTAGCCATGTGGCGTACTTCTCTTAGGATACGCGATGGGACATGGCCCACGCCCTACATCAGTTGGTAATGCAGTAGGATTACTTGTACAGTAGTGAAACTAGTCGGCTCCTTGATCTGCGTCGCCAACGGTTTGGGTGGCTTCAACAGTCACCTAGCCAACTCCAAGGAGCTGGAAGCCTCTTCATCAACTCCAAGCAACGATCTCGACGAGTTCAACGACAACCTCGATGATCTGTTGCTTCCTGATCTGGCCCAGCAGACCGAAAAGATGTCCGTTTTCAACACGACTTCCACTCGTGACGCACCAGACCTAGTCAGGTCAGATTCAAACCGGTCTGAAAAGACCACATGATCTAAATCCCTCTCTGACTTGGAGGAGGATTTGAATCTGCTGCTCAAGATCAAGGACGTGGGCGCCACTGCTTCCTGGGGGCCCCCGTTTTTGACATCTACTTGGACCCCAATGAAGAGTACTTCCCACGCAGTTCTACACCTTCAAGCCGGTTCTGAAAAGGACTTGGAGACGAGGCAGCCACCGCTCGTCGCGTGGCCCCCGCCCTTGAAAACCACTCGCAACCTGACGGCCACACCGAATCTTTTTCGGGCAGCCATCTTGGTTTAACCATAACATCAACGCTGGAAGGACGTTTCATGTACTGGAAGGGCTTTCAGCCCTCCGAATGGCTCCATTACGAGTCCCGCCTTGTGGCCTTCACGCAGGAACTACCCTTCTAGGAGGGTAGACCTCTCTCTCCCATCGTGGAAGAAGGAGAAAGTAGCACAGAGCTACTCGAGTATAGCCTTACAGCTAACCACTCGCCGGATCATCAAGTCTGCATGGCTTCCTTTCGCCACGTGAAGGACGATGAGCTGGACCCCTAGTATGACAACGAGCAACTCGAGGATGTCTCAGCTGATGAGCTCACAGCTGATGCTCCCCAGGATGAAGACGAGGAGCACCGAAGGATCCGGCGGGTAAAAAATGCCAAGCGCGCCCAACGCAGGCGCAATGCACAGAATCATGCCCGTGAACCAAGGGATCTAAACAATGCTTTTGCAACAGTTGCGGATTGGGAGTACTGTACGCCAATTGGTGCCATCGTAGAAGCAGCCCTCTTAGCTCAACAACTCCCAGCCAATCCTCAGATATAAAGGCTGTTGTATCTGACCCAGCGCACGCTCGTGCAACTCGATGGGCAACATCCAGTGTCTTCCACTTGGATTCTGCCCTCGAGGTCTAAGTGCCATGTCGAAACCACCCCGATCAGTCGCACCCCTAGAGGACCGCGTGGAAGCCGGAGGAACGACAACTGCCAGCGCAACGAGGGCCACCCTTCCATGTGTGGGAACAATGAACAAGAAGTACAACAACCCACTAGCAACCAGTGTGGTGCAAGGCATCAAGGCCAAGATCCACTCGAGGTCAGCTTTCATGACACCCCCACGATCGACCTCAGGCAGAAGATCAATGAAGGTTGCGACTCGCGGTGTGTTATTGAGGCAAGGCGAAGGGACCGCACCAGTGGGCACCACGATGATGATGACAGCGATCGCTTCCCCGCCTTCACCACCAGCATCACCGACAGTGGGCGCCACGATGATGATGACCGCACCAGTTGTAAAGGACTTCAAACCAGTCAGAATCCCCAAGTACGATGGTAAGCAGAACCCGCGCCAGTGGATTCGATGCTACTTCGTTGCTATTGAAGTTTCAGGGGGATCCAACTCCACCAAAGCTCTCTACCTCCCAGTGGCTCTGGAGTCCACACCCCTTACATGGCTAGAAAGTCTCAAGCCAAACTCCATCGACTTGTGGGAGGACCTCAAACGGGCCATCATCGACAACTTCCAAGGATCCATGATCACAGCGGGTACTCACCACGATCGGTCCCAGGTGAAGCAAGAGATGAACGTGTGGCAGAACCGCCCGAATTAATCTGGCTTAAGTGCACCATCACCATAGAGGCAATCCAGGCTAACATGCACTTCAAACGGAGTAAAATGACAGTCTCTCGGGTAACATCCCGATGCAACCACTAGAATTTCGATCAAAACAATGCATACATACAACTCACACGAAGGTGAGCCTAGAGATTACAACAATCCACAAATTTTACATCACAGAGTCTGTCATGAATTTATAATTACAAACCAAGTTTGATTTGAGAAAGTATTTCAGAGTTTAAGTATGAAAGCTTTATTCAGTGTTCATAAGTAGTGGAAATCATCTATCGTCGATTTGGATGCCACAATGAAGCCCGTACATAGCATCACTCAGTAGAGTCATTGTTGGCCGGCGATGGATCCTATTCCACGGACCAACCAGGCAAAAAAGTACAAGGCCAAATCAAAACCGCTATAATATCTTCAAAAGACACACATGAAAACAATGCCACAAGCAAGGTTGAGTATACTAATACTTAGCAAGGCTTACCCGACTAGTGGAATATACTTAGCCGACTCCTAGACAAGCAAGGCTTTTGGCTTGAGGGGTTTGTTTTGCCGAAAAGCAACTAAGAGTGAGTCCTTACTTTCAAGTTTTAGCTTCAAAACTTCTAGTTCAATTAACCATTCTGAGTGAGCAACTATCCAACATCACACATGGTGGAAAGAATTAATTTTGCATCCAATCATATTCATCATCTTCATTATTCCACTTCTTACTCTATATGGCAGAAGTATTAAGCAGTCTCAATGGCTGCAACAAACGGACGATTCGAATCGAATTTCTTAACCTTGCAAGGGAAACCTAACACACATGCTTGGAGCACCGAAGGGTGACCTAAGCAACCTTTTGCCTTTCTTTCCCGAGTTATGGATCAAGGTCACTCCTCGCGACTACAGAGCCCAGCTCTGCACCTGGTGCATGTCAAATAAATACAGGGGGTGCAAGTAAAGTCCACTTGCTGGGCCAATCAGTTACTCAGCTTACTGATTACCATATTCTCGGCATATGGTTAGTAAGTTCAAATGCTTAACCACCACAACCACACACTGTGACCTTAGCCTTTTTTGCTATACAGATGGGGCCTCAACATGAATATGAATATCATAACATCGCCTCGCCCGTCGACATTTTGATTCCAACATAAAGTAAACAAGCAACTCCTATTTCTTGCTAGTGACAGAAAATCACTCAACTTTTACCGAACCTATTAGCATGGCAACTATCGTACCTTTCAACTAGTATTCATAGCATGGGTACCTAGGATCCTGCATCTAAGGTTTCATTCAACTCTAGTATCTTAATGCACAAATAAATAATATAACAACATTGAATAACTTTGAAATATGGGTTATGCTCCAGGGCTTGCCTTTCTGGGCAAAGTTAACGTTGGGCTCTTCCGAACGTTGGTTTGGGTCTTCGGCGGCTTCAGTTAGAATAGCTTGAGCTTCTTGCTGCTCCTTTACAGACTCGAGCACTAGCTCGTACGTTCTGTCAGTGAGAGTAGTCGAATCTATATGAAATGCACATGTATGATTTATTGTGATGGTAAAGATTTAACAACTTCACAATAAAGTTGCAATCCAACAAAACTCAATTTTTTTGTTGTGAAGCACATATTTTACAAATCCTTGGGCAATCATTTATAGAGTACAAGTTAAGGTAATTAACTTCACTAAGTAAGTGGGGTTTTTCTTATTTCAAAAGTGCTATTTTTCAAGATCAAACATGGATTATTCATAACTGCTGTTTAAGATAGTTTTTTTGTTGAGATTTTTATGTAGAGTACTTTACTTTGAAACAAACTTAATATAAAAATTTCAAGATATTTTCATTTAGCATATTAATCATGAAGAATATATTAAACAACTACTTCTAGAATCAAGATCATTTTATACTGAACAACTCCTGCAAGGACTAGAGCTCAAAATTTTATTGAGTGCTCCTAAACTTATGGTGAGCCTACTGTAAATTTCTCAAGTTTTTGTGTGCAGGACTCAGAGCATAGAAAATAAGTTAAAATACATCTACGCTAAACAAGATTTGTTTCTACAGGTAGTTCCATAAGGTTTCTGTGTCTCAAACTTTTCCAACATGATAGTCTACTCAAAGGTAGATTCTGATTAAAAATTCATTTTTTTCTAAGCACCAGAACTAGTTACTTTGATTTAATGTAGTTTTTCTTAACTAAAAGCATATGAGCAAGTTAGACAGAAGTAAAAGGTTCTAAACTTTGTCCATAGCTTTTGTGCATCAAAGTTACTCTACTGTAAAAGTCTTAACCCTAAAATCTCAATAAAATAGCATGAACAAATAACTCTAAAAAAATAGCACATCAAACAAGATCCAATAAAAACTACTCGTAGGGATAGATTCTAGCCTTGAGATTTTTAAACAAGTCTCAACAAGTAGAGACTAGCTTACAGTCCAAAAATCATTCACAGTACTATCCTAGATCAAAAGATACATTTATGGGCTATTTGAAACAAAATTAATTTTAGATCAAGTTTTTGTTTGTAAATAGTCATCTATCTATGCAAAAGTAGTTGGGTTCATCAAGAGGGTCACAACAAATTTTAGTTTGCATTTTTCTGATTTTTTTAGGATTTTAGATTGATTTTACAAGCGACTGCCTCTTGAAATAAAAAAGTACTCAGGTTCTTGCAGATAGGTCCCTGGATCTAGCAGAAAGGACCCTAACAAGAGCTTGATGATTGCAATGTAGTCCCTAGGTGGGGATGGGCTGTTTCTGGCCAAGATCTAGTGAGGAAACTAGTCGGCGGCGAGGGGGAAGGAGTGGGGGGGTATGAGGAGGTCGAGGGGAACCTATGGGTATGGTCGATTGGGGCTGGGATAGCCAGAGTTGTGCTGCCGGTTGTGAGCAGGAGCTCCAGCAAGATGCGAGGTGGTGGGCGGTGGTGGTCTGGTGAGGCAGGGGTGGCGTGGCCAGCTTGGAAGCTCCAGTGGGAGGTGGGGAAGCTCGCTGGAGGGTCAATTTGGGAGGAGGGAGGTTGGGGGTGGGAGCTCCACGATGAACTTGAACTTGACGGAGGCAAAGGCAAGCTGTTCGGGCGTGCTTGCAGAAGTAGGCTCGGCTGTCCCTTTTATAGGCAGGGCGAGGGGAGGAGAAACGAGCTGGCGCTGCCTTAAGGGCGAAGGGAAGGGCCGGCTCGGTGGGCCGGCGGTCCTCGTGGCACGCGATTGGGGGCAGTCTGCCGTGTGGCCAGTGCGAACTGGGAAGGGGAGGATTCGGGGATCGAAAGGTGAGGCTAGGTGAGGCCAAGTGGCACCAGCGGCCAGGTGGTGCCGCGGTCGTGCGACAGGGAGGCAGGAGGCTGAGGAGGAGAGAGGAGGGAGAAGGTGTGGGACTTAAGCGCAAAAAGTAAAAATAACAGGGGTCTGGGTGAAAAGGGAGCTAAAACTAATTCTTCCCAAGGTCAAATCAAAGATATTTAAATACCATTTTTTCTCAACTTTTCAAGGTATACATTTTCTCTTTCATGACTATGTTCATTTGAGCAATGTATAAAAATTTATTTTAAAATTCCAAAATCTAGTATTTAAATGACATGTCATTTCATGTGAATTTTTGCACTTTTAGCCCTTGAGTTTAACTAGACTTTTGTTGTTCTTGTTATGACAGAAGTGCCATTAAATTTTTAGGGTCATTTGTGATCAATTTTGAAAGTTACAAGGGTTTGTTTGCAAGGGTTCCCATGTATATGTATATATACATATACACATATATATTTGCTTGAAAGGTAGATTTTGATAGGTTGTTTTATACTTTTCTTGCTCTTTTATGCCTGATTTCATGTTATGGATCTTTCTTTATCCTTTTAGACACCTAGGGTGTCACAAAATGAGACCCTGAGGTCCTACACCCGGCGTTTCTTCGAGACACGCGCCACCATCGCCAACATCACCGATGAGGATGTCATCCGCTGCTTCCAGAACGGGCTCTTCTCGAAGCACACGTACCACAACTTCGGGCGCAACTACCCAACTACTTCTGTAGAGCTGCGCAACATGATGGCACAGTGGGCTGACCAAGAGGATGAGGAGAACGACCGCTTCCCCAAGCGCAACCACGACAAGCAAAGCAATGGCAATAGCCACTCCGACAAGAGCTAGTGCAACCACTCAGGGAATACCCGAAAGCGCAAGCCACACCATGAAGTTGCAGCTATCGAGTGCAACCAGCGTGGCAAGAAGTCGGGCGAACAATGACTTGGAATTTGAGAAAGTCATGCACAAACAATGCCCGATACACCCGAAGTCATGGCACACGCTCTTCAAGTCTGTCACCATCTGTAAATCACTCAATGCACCACCCCTCCCTCAAGTAGGAAAGCGAAAAGACAAGGAGGATGACGAAGGAGGTGAAAAGTCGTGGGCTCAAGACTTCCAGGATCCGAAGAACGTCTTCAATGTCATTTTTGGCAGAGACGGCGGATTCCCCTCTGTCGGTATTTTACCGCCACGGCCACCGAGGGATACCCTCGAGGTGTTGAGTTTGTAGGTAGGATGTCGGCAAGTCAGGAACTCGAAGGTGCAAAAGAATGCAAGATTTTAGACAGGTTCGGGCCGCTGAGAGCGTAATACCCTACGTCCTGTGTGGTTTGTATTGCCTTTGATGATGATCGTCCCTGAGGGGGTCCCTGTCCGCCCTTATGTAGCTTGGGGGGATAGGTTTACATGGAAGTCCTAGTCGGGTACAAGCCTAGGAGTCCTACCCAAGTACTTCTCGGGTAGCTTCCTACCATGTCCGACTAGTTTCACTACTGTACGAGTAATCCTACTGCATTACGAGTAGTTACAACAAATGTAGGGCGTGGGCCATGTCCCATTCCGTATCCTAGGAGAAGTGTGCCACGTGGACAGTCCCGTGTGCCCGGGTCTAACATTTCCCCGAGCTCTTCATAGCCGAGTTTTGCAAGCTTTTGAGTACTTCTGAGGGCATCTTCAAGTCCTCCCAAACTTCGTCTTGAAGGTGTCCTCGGAGTACTTCCTTGGCTGCGTCGAGGCTGTGAGGTGCTCATGCCCCGAGTAGTTGTCCAGTCTTCTTTATATGGGGTGCGATTAAACTCGCACTCCATATGGAGTAGCCCCCGAGCCTTAGGTTGACTCATAGAATCAGGCTGAGGGTCAATTTAATCTTGAGTCTTTTGTCCTTATCTTCTAGCAGATTTGAATAATAAGTCACTGATGACACGTGTCCCATAGCCCTCTAGCCTTGAATCCAAATCCCCAATGTTTTGGAATTAACGATCCAAAGATTGGTGGCATGGAGTAAATGTCGGTAAAGATTTGATGGTGAACATGGGCAAGTTGGTGTAGTAAATTTGAAAACCTCTTTTTTTTGGGATGAATTCCCTTTAAAAATGGTGAAACAAATAACATCCCTAACAAACACCTAAAATTACCTCTCAAATTGATCTTTATACCCTGAGCCAATGACTAAATAAGACCTCTGGGTAATAATTTGAACAAACCCCTTATTTCGAAATAACATCGCTGAAATAATGGTTGACAAACATCTACCCAAGATAAATCTTAAAAAGCCTCTTGGATTGGGTATTGTCAAATAATTTTACAGCGTCGAGTGTTGAAACATGAGAGTTGTTCGTTGAGGCATGCTGAGTGCCTCGTTTCATCAAGCCCCCAAGCCAGGAGCCAGATGGTCAGCATAAGGTAGTCGTAGCAGAAAGGTGGCGCTAGCCCTTGAGTCTTGGTATTGAGCAAGTAGCCATTGGTGCTTGAGCAGTCGATGAAGCCATCTAGTCAAAGTCAATCCTGACTAGGATTGTAGTCAAGACAAGTAATCGAAGTAGTCGAACATGTGTAGAGCTAATCGTAGACTAGTAATATGTTACTGGAAATAAGGGAGCGAGGCCCCTTCAGCAAACTTGCGCGTAGTACCAGTCGTAATCCAGTAAAACGGTGTTGTACTGGGAATATGAGCGCGAGGCCCCTTCAGTACTCCAAGATACTAGTCGGAAACTAAATTAGGTACTAGCAGTATGGGAGCGAGGCCCCTTCAGCCAACTTGCGTGTAATACCAGTCGTAAACTAGTAAAACAGAGTTGTACTAGAAGTATCAATCTCCAAGAACCAATAGAAGATGTCCCCCATTGATCAAGGATGAAAATGATGTAGATGTTCAATATTCCAAGAATTTGGTATCTCCTGGCCGTTAGAGTGCTGTAAGCGATAAGATCCAGGGCCTATATCCTTGTGCACAATGAAAGGTCCTTCCCATCATGAGTTAAGCTTGTGTAGCCCGGTATTATCCTGGATTCATCGAAGAACCATATCTCCAACATTGAAACAGCATTGTTGAACATTCCTGTCGTGGTAACGACGAACTCCTTGTAAGTAGCGGGCCGACTGCAACAATACATTGCATCGGATTTCCTTAGTTGAATCAAGCTCGAGATATCTTGCAGTGTTAGCCTCGCCTTCTTTGAACATCTACAGTCGTGGAGACTTCAACATCACATTAGCTGATAATATAGCTTCAGACCCATATACAAGAAAGAAAGGTGACTGTCCTGTGGCTTTGCTTGGTTGTGTGCGAAGCCCCCAAACTACTGATGAGATCTTGTTGATCCACTTGCTGCCCTTTGTTTTGTTCTCATCATAGAGTCTTTTCTTCAATCCATCAAGAATCAAGCCGTTGGCACGCTCAACCTAGCCATTGGCCCGCGGATGAGCCACCGAAACATATTTGACTTCAATGGAGCTGCGTTCACAGAAATCCTAGAACTGATGTGAGCCGAAATTGGATCCCAAATCTGTGATGATGGTCTTGGGGAAGCCGAAGTGGTGTAAGATGTCGCAGATGAAAGTGATGACTCTATCCGCCGTGAGCATTGCGATTGGTGTGACATTCAGGTACTTAGGAGATAGGCATGCTAAATTCTAGTATATGTTGTGCTTGTTAGATTGAAGTGTGTGTTGCTTTGATAAATGCTTTTAAAACCTAAATGCAAGTAAAGGGTATTTTTGTAATTATGGAAAAAATTGGGGTTCTTTTGCTAAATATGTTTGAAGGTAGGGTAATTTCAATTTGTATGAGGGCTAGTTTTGTAAAGGCAAGAATTTACTTTCAAACCACTGTAAGAAGTAGAATCACCATAAGGTTTCAATTGGAATGTGAATTTTAAATAGGTTTTATGTGAAATTTGATAGTTTGTCGGATTTCAAAATAATTTCAAAACACTAATTCTTTTGAAGCTGACCCTTAAAGCAAAGTTGTAGACCTTTTTAAACTCTACACTTTTGCTTTTGGGCATATTTTTATTTGGGCTATGGTTTGAGAGAAAATTTTACTTTACAGTGCACTCCTTGTTCTTTTGGAAAATTATGGAGGGGTCCTCGTCGTCTTCCTCTCTCCCCTCCCTCTCTGTTTCTCTCTACTGCCCATGTTCACCATCAAATCCTCTCTCAAGGGCTCCAACGTACTTCAAACGGTGTAACCCCTTGGTCTGTCGGGTAACGTCCCGATAAACCACCGAATGCAGGATCAAACAAGGTACCTCGCACGAAGGTGAGTCTAGAGATACAGTTGCCATCATATTTTACATCACAGGCATTTATATTACAAGAGTTTTCAAAAGTAGCATAAGTTCCAAACTGATAGAAATTATTACAAATGAGTTTAAAGTTTCAATTTCACGGCAGCAGAATTTAAAACACGACAACTATACACATCGCCAATACGGATATCATGCTAAGCCCTAGCATGACATCACTCGGTATGATCAGTGTTGGCCGGGGATGGGTCCCATTCCACAGACCAACCATCGGATAGAGCATAGGGCCAAGGCATGGGAAGAGTATGTGGCAGAACCGCCAGAATTATTCCGGCTCAAGTGCGCTAGTCATTGGTATACAGCCGATATTAACTCAATGCACTTCAAACAGAACAACTCATTGGTCTGTCGGGTCTCCGCCCGATACAACCACTGTTCAACAGGATCGAAGCAGGTTTACCTCGCACGAAGGTGAGTTTACAATCACATAACAGCTCACCAACTTTTAATTTACAGAAGCTTAAACATTATTACACACCGTTTCAAACTTAAGGTAAACTTATACAAATATTGTTTAAAATGACAAGTTAAACAGGTTCTCCAGGTTCACAGCGGAAGAAAGATAAACACGCGACTACGCACGTCGCGAAGGTTGACACCGCGCTCAGCCCAAAGCTTGGTATCACTCAGGAGGGTCACTACCAGCCGGGGATGGATCCCACTCCACGGACCAACCAAATGGAATAGAGGTTGGCCATGCCGTACTATCCGTGGGGTTCTCGAAGGTCATACCTGAAAATTTCACTGGCAAGACTGAGTACACTAATACTCAGCAAGGTTTAACCGCTTCATGGTATACTTAGCCATGTAACTAAACTCATGAAGGCTTGAAATGGTTCTGGGCTTAATTTTAGCTGAAAAGCAACAAACAATATGAACTAACTTTCATATTTTAGCTGTCAGGTTCTAGTTTCATTAATCATTCTAGGTTAGCACCTATACTAGACAAACAAGGTATGGTTTAGCACTCATCCAGTTTATCCCATAATGGTTATTGTTCTTACTCTATGTGGCAGAAGGAATAAGCAGTCTCAATCTCCGCGAGAAACGGACGATTCTGAATCATATTTCCAAACCTTGCAATGCAAACCTAACTCACACGCTTGGAACATCCAACGATAACTCCAAAGCAACCGTTTGCCTTTCATTCCAACTCGTGGAACAGGGCCACCACAAGCGACTGTAGGACCGTACGCACACCAATTGTGCAGGACATACGTCTGTAGAGTGACTACATGACCGTACTCCTGTCCGCAGCGCGGAACGTACTCCCGCACGTCGGTGCGTGAGAAAAACCAAATTACGAGTGGTGGGAGGTATTGTGATAGTTCGTGTATTTGTAATGCTAGGCAAATATTTTGTTAGTGTGAAAGATGTGTTTGTTAAGTGTAAAGCTTATGTGTGCTTGTGTGAAGCTTTTGAAAATTTAAAGTGCAAGTAAAAAAAAAGGTATTTTTGTAATTACAGAAACACTTAGGGTTGTTTTTGCAAAATATATTTGGATAAAGGTAATTTCAAAATGAGTAAAAGAAGGTTTTGTAAACATGCTTTTCTTATTTTATCCCTTGTAAAAATATATATTTAAAAAGTTTCATTGGAAATGTGTATGTTGATATGTGTAAAAATTTTGGGTAAAATGGTAAAAATAAGGGTATTTATGCAATTTTATAAAAGTACAAGTCCTTTTATGCAAATGTTTGGTTTACCAAAAGTAACTTTCAAATTTACTCAGGACTAAAGTGTAAAAAGTGCAAGTCATCATGACATGTCTATCCAACCATTATGACGAGTTTATCCCGTCATTATGACGTGTCATAAATGCTTGCATTTAAGTCCTGAAATTTTATGAATTACATTTCTAGGACAAAAGCAATTCAAATCCGACTTTTGTTCAAAGATTCACATGTAAAAATGTAAATTTTGAGTTTTTGAACTTGAGCCCTAAAGCAATGTTGTAGAGCTTGAAAAACTCTCCAACTTTCGTTTTGGGCATTTCTTCATTTGGGTTTTAAATCAGTGGGAAATTTTGTTTTACAAACAAGTCCCTGCAGTTTTCTGTAATTGCGTATAAGCCCTTGGGAAAGTCCATCTATCTTTCTTCTCTTCTCTCTTCTTCTTCCTTATCCTGACGTCTCTGTTCTTTTTCCCCTTCCCCACCGCGCATGCTCTGTCAAATCCCTTTTTCCTTCCTCTTCTCCATCAGGCGCTCGGCCGGCGCAGGACGTGCGCAGGCGGGCGAGCGCGCGGCCCCAGGCGGGCTGGCGGTGGCTCCTGGCGCGGGGCACGGGCGCGTGGCCAGGCGCGGGCGCGCGCGCGGGCAGCCAGGCAGCCCGGCGCGGACGGCCCGAGTGGCGGATGGCTCGCGAGCGGGGCGAGCGAAGCGGCGCACGGCTTGACCGGCAGCAAGCGGCGCGCGGGAGCGTGCGGCTCGGCGCTGTGGCGGCGCTAGCGGGGGCTGGAGCGGCGGCCTCGTGGGCGTGCGCAGGTAGGCGGAGCGAGCGCTGCGCAGCAGGCAGGGCTCGGTCGGGCGGCTGGCGGCAGCGCTGCTGTAGGCAGCAGCGGGCGGTGTGCAGCAGCTCTGGGCGGCGCGCATCGGCGTGGTGCGCAGGCAGCCGCGGGAGCAGGTGGATCCAGGCGGGCACGCGGTGGCTGGCGCGGAGGCCCGAACGGCTGGAGGCGCAGCGCAGGGAGCGAGCCCGAGCGGCTGGAGGTGCGGCCCAGGCGAGTGCGCGGGCAGGCGGACGCGCGGGGAGCTGAGGCGCAGTGCGGCAGAGGGAGCAGGCCAGCGGCGCGCGGACGGGCTGGCTCGGGTGCGGAGCGCAGGTGCGCGGCAGAAAGGGGTGAACGCCGCGCGGATGGAGCGGAGCGAGCGGGTGTCATGCGACGCAGCGAGGGTGGCTCGTGGTGCAAGCGTTCGGGCGAGGTGCCGGGCGGCAGAGCGGCACGGCGCTAGTGCACTGGGTGAACGAGGAGCGGCTCGGCCGAAGCAGGAGCGGAGCGCGGCTGGCGGAGCGGCAATGGCTCGGGCGAGCGTGCACGCGATGGTGTACGGAAGTTGGCGGTATAGACAGGTGTTGAGCGGGGCGCGCGTGGAGGGTGCTGGAGGCGCGGTTGGCGCGCGTGCGCGAGTGGCTCGGCCGGGGCAGGAGTAAGCCCAGGTAGCGCGAACACGCATGTGCGAGCGCGGAAGTGATGCGGCAAGGCCGGGCGAACACGGGTTCGGCAGCTGGAAGCGGAGGAGCAGCTACACAGCGTACAGGGCGACGATGTGCAGGGAGGTCGCGCGCGATGCGAGAGGAGTTGTAATGCGGCGGCTGCAGGCGGACCCGCCCAGGGAGCAGTTAAGTCGCGCGAGGAGGACGTCGGAGGCCGTTAAAGGGAAAACAGTAAATGAGATCAAGCGGCACTGCGGACTACTCACAGAAGATATGGAGATAGCCTTGGTGTGAGCGGGCTTCGGTTCTCGCGGAGGCAGAGTGTGACGCCCTGAAAATTTCAAATTTAAACTACGCGTTAAGGTGCCCTGACCGAAAATTTATTCGTCGTAAAACCCTGACTCCCTCCGTTTCACCGCCACACCTACGGCCGACGTGAGCCTGACCGCCGTCCCATCCCGCACCGCTCACGCGCGACCGTTTTTCCACAATCAGCGCCGGCGTGATACTGTTCTTCTCGCGCAGCGCGCGGACGACGCACGCGCATGGACGACCGACCGCGGTCGCCGCCGACCCGTTTTCTCCTCCCCTTGCTGTTCTCCTCGCGCAGTGTGCGTGCGTCGCGCGCACGAATCCCGCCGGCACGCATCGTTCTTTCTTTTCTCTCCATTTTCTTTTTCCTTCCTTTCTTTTTCCTTTCCCTTTTCTCTTTTCCATTTTCCCTTCTCTTTTCTTTTCTTCCCTTTTCTCTTCTTTTCCCCCTTCTTCTTTTCCTTCCTTCCCTCCCTTTCTCCCTGTTCCTCCCTCCTCCCTCTGCTCCCGAGCGCCACACGGCCGCGCGCTGCCGTGCCGCGCGCACGCACTCGCCCCCGCGTGCCCCGCGTGACCGCGCTCCGCGCCGCGCCACCCGTCGCCCGCGCCCTCGCCCCGGACCCGCGACACGCCGTGCCGCTCGCCGCTGCCGCGTCCCGCCCGCGCGCGCGCCGTCTCTTCCCACCTTGTGCCGCACAGCGCCGCCCCTTCCCCCCACGTGCGGTGCCCGGCGCCCTCACCGCCACGCCGCGTCGCGACGGCCGCAAGCAGCCGGAGCACCATTAATGGCGCCCCGTGCAGCCCGCCGGCCGCCACCACCCGAGGCCCTCCTTCCCGCCGCCCTTCCCTATAAATCGCCCCCCCCCCCACCGCGCAGCCCGCCTCCCCACGGCCTCCACCGCCACCTCCAGCCCCTCCCCGAGCCCGTAGCTCCGCCGCCGCCCACAGCTCCTCCGCCGCCCGCTGCCCACCGTGGGGGCGCCTCCTCGCTCCACCTCGGCCCGAGGTAAGGACGGGGATGGGATCCCCTCCTTCCCCTCTCCCTTCCTCCCTCAGCCCCGAGCTGCCCCGGGCCCCGGCCGGCCGGATTTGGCCACCGCCGGCGCTCCTCCCCCCCCTCCTCTGTTCTGCACGGGGGAGAAGGAGAGAGAAGGGCAATTTTGCCCGAGGCCCCCCCTCCTTTTCCTATTTTCCCCAAGAAACCCCCCCTCTCTAGGAGCACCCCTATCCACTCCCTTCTTGCAAAAGAAACCTCACGCTTTTTGTTATTTCAAATTTAACCCTCCAATACATAAACCTAGATATACTTGACACCTTTTAGCATGCCTAGGGTATTTCTAGGATTCGCAAATAGGTCCTTACTCCTTCCGGTTATTTATGAACAAGCCCCTGGACCCTCGTTTAATCCCTGAAACCGTCTTTGACTCGTCATTTTATGTGCGAAACGACCTCCGATCGACCCAAAACTTTACCACGCCCTTTCTAGTATAGTTTTAGCCATGCCATTAAGAAACCACCCAAAAATATCACCCCTAACTCTGTAACTAAATTATTTCCGATTCAAGCCCAACGATAAAAGCTTTTAGTTCTTTCGCTTGATTGTATGTCTGTTTGTTTGCGTCGTAGGACACGGAGTGAACGAAGAAGTTCCCGACTGCGACCAAGCAACCGAGGACCCATTCTGCGACCCCGAACCCGAGGGACAGTGCTTCAATCAGGACCTCCCGCAAGGGTTTGACGATGGCAAGTTCAATCCTGCCCTTTGATGCATATTTTTGTCCTAGTTTTTATAAACACAACCCAGTGGCCTGTTTTATAAAAATTGCATGGTTCTGCTTGCTGGAAACATGGTAGGATAGCCACCCTTATTTGTGATAACCATACCTTGACCACCTAGTTTTATAAAGAAAGTGTGTGTGTGTGTGGGAAGGGATAAAATGTGGTTTTGAAAGACGAGTCAGACGGGATGGAGGGCATTTCTGTGTGAATTGCCGTTGGTGTGCTCGTACCTGTGTGGTTGAGCGTGAAAGGGAGACATCCATCTTGTCACCCCTAAGGACCGAGTTGATGTGTCGTCTCACCTAGCTTCCTGTCGTGCAAACCACTTGACCGTTGTATGGGCAACGGCTTAGCCTAACCCCACTAGTTAGTCTGATAGCCATCAGGAGAGCTGGGAGCAACGGGTGATCAAGGAGACGGGATAAGCTCTGTGTGACTTATGCCCCGGTTAAACCTTGGTGTTAGGTCGAATGACCCCTTGATAAATCCCGTGGTGGCTAGCTGTCACACCCGATTTATAAGAACGTAAATCGAGCAATCATATATGCGCCAGGATCAAGTCACGCATATATACAACAGATTATCAAGATATCACAACACATGTCAGGAATAACTTTAATATAAAACGTAAATGAATCATAAATGAATTATTTTATTACAACCGAATCAAGAGTCGGTTCAAGAGTTGCGGAAGCGTAAAAGAGATACATGAAGAGCTGGGCGCCACAGGGACGTCGACTGGGAGACAAACGCCTAGAAGTCGTCGAAGCCGCTGACGTAGTCCTCCATGTTGCCGGGCACTGAGCAGCAGTTGAAGATATCCGAAATAGAACAGAAGAGTAGAGAGGCAAGTGTGAGTACAAACTAGTACTCAACAAGTATAACACGAGTATGAGGCTCTAAGGTTAGCTGACTCAACTGCATTAGCTTTTAATCTTGGCAAATTTTATTAAAGCTAATTACTACAAGTGGATGAGTTACCATAACCCAAATTGCATAAGAATTAATCAATATTAATTAGGAACTACTGAGAACCATCCAAACCAAAACCACCCGGGGAAATCTCCCTAATCAAAGGTTGATAACCCCACTAATCAGACGGAGGATCTGGGCCGCTCATGACTGTGAGCACAGCTGATATATCAGTTTTACACTCTCGAGAGGTTGGACAACTTTACCCACAAGTCGTGAGCTACGCTAGTTGTTCGTCACACTTCCTTAGGTGAGATGGCTAGCAAGCACACTACGAGACCGTTACAAAGGACACGTTGGTAAGGTGTAACCGCTAAGGATTCTGGATCAGCGACGATGGGGCCCACCTCCGGGGGTACAAGACACACAGCACAGACCAAGCCGGAGGAGCAAGGACCATTGAAGCTTACCACCCCTCTTGCCCACGCAGGTAAGTTACTCCCGAACCAACACGACCTAATTAGTAAGTCAAGACAATCCCATTCCAGTCTTGTGGTTGTGCGGTTGTCCCAGGTTGTCGCTCTATGAACCGGTCCTTATGGAGAGTGGCCAACCAAGCACTAAGCACCGTGCTGGCCCCCTAAACCATGTTTCTAACAAAAACATCTTTTAAGGACGCACAAACCACTCAAGCACACAGCACAGAGGGTCGGCTCCAGAATTAAGTTGCATAAGACCATTAATCAAATTAATTAAAAAGGACCAAGATTTGTTATAGCGCAGCAACCTAGCACAACTAACCAAAATGCAACCCAAAGGATATATTTAAAGGATATAAAGGTGGCTAGGAAAGTCCTTATAGGCATACAGAATTAAAATGCAGTATGAAATTGTATGTAAAAGTGATAGGAGGTTCATGTTATACTTGCCTTCCTCGTACTCTCCCGGCTGCTGCTCGAACTGCTCGGAACATGGCTGCTCCTGGTACTGCTCTGGTGGCTCGACGTCTACTCATGATCGTAACAGCAAGACATGGGCCACACATGCACACACATGCAAACAATAGCAAAATATAAGCAACAGTACAACATTTCATCAAAACAATACACAAAACTAGCCTAGAACTAATCTACGCGTTACAACGATCGCGTGGATATAAAGAACACCTAAAACGGAGCTAAAATGCGAAAACTACGCTTAAAACAAGATCCAGGAACCTATGTGCAAGAAAAACTGGACTACAGGGGGTTCTGGACGAAAAACCAGGGACCTAAACGTAATTAAACCCTAGACACAGGGGCTAGCTCGTGAAAACACCAAACATGGACTGCGGGTTCAAATTCCAGGAAGCTCAGGGGGTCAAACGGGAAGAAAAGGACTTGTCTGCAAATACTTTTGAGTTGGGGTTGGACGGCGGGTTTATTTCCAAGAAGTCCAGGGTCTCTTTAGAAAGATTGCCAGGGCTCTGAACGAAGGGGTACGCGTGATCTATTCTGATCCGTTGATCGTGGATCGGGCGGCCAGAACAAAAGGGGGACGGGATCAGGGGCCTGTGGTGGCGATCGCTCGCCGGAGCACGGCCTCCACGGTGGCGCCTCGCCAGAGATGGCCGATCTCGGCCATCCGGGCTCTATTTCGGATGGGGTCAGGCCCCGGAGAACGCTCGCGACATGCGTAAACCACCTGGACACATGGCGCGGGTCTACGGGGTTCGCAACAGCTCACGCCACGGCATGGGCGGCTCGGGTCGACAGAGCTCGCCGGCGTGCACGCGTTCCCGTGCCTACGGTGGCCTACGATCCACGACGGCTAGCGCTAGAGGTTCGGGGAGAAGATGGGGTGCTCACCAAGGTGCGGAACGGGCTGGAACGCGGCGGCGTGATGACTTCAACGGCGGACCGGTGGAGAAAAGGGTCGGGCTCCCGCGGAGGAGGATGATGCCGGGGTGGCCGGGCCCTCTGGATGGCGGGAGGCGCTCCGGAAGGTTCCTGCGAAGGGAATGGGGGAGTCAGCACGGCACGAGGGGTACGGGTGGCTGACAATTGCACAGACGAGCTCACCGGCGGTGATGGCTCAGGTTCAAGCAGAGGCAAGGCGGCGGCCGTGATCCGGGTTTTGGGGCGGCGCTGTTGGGATGAGGTGGTCCAAGGGGTGGCGTAGGAGAATAAGAAGTGCGGGGCCCGGGGTCTCGGGATAGGGTTGCGGCGGGGAGGGCCGGAGATTTCGGCCGTCCGCTGCGCGGCCGTTGCGGGAGCCGGGGTGCGGGAGGAGAGGGATGACGAGTGGGGTCGGGCGGTCAGCGAGAGGGAAAAGGAAGAGCGCAGCTGAGAGAAGACTGGGCCGGGGCACGGCCCACGCGGGGGAAGAGAGGAAAGAGGGGAGAGAGATGGGCCTCGGGTGGCCCATGCGGGAGAGAGGGGAGAGAGGGGAGAGGGATGCTGGGCTGGGCCAAGGCTGCTGGATTGGGCTGCCTACTTTTGTTCTTTTTCCTTTCCTTCTTTTGTTTTACTAACTCATTAATTCAAACAATTCTAATTGAATTCAAATGCGATTTGAATTCAAACCTATACACTCAACACAAATAAAACAATGCTGCGGCATGAATGCACAAACACTTTAATCCTATGATAAATTTTATTTTCTTGCGTTATAAATTGCTTTAAATGCCACAAAAATTAAGGAAAAGCCTGAAAAATTTATTTAAGCCCAAATAAATTCATTAAAATTTAAGGAAATTACCTTAGGGTGTTACAAACCTACCCCCCTTACAGGAATCTCGTCCCGAGATTCGGATAGGCTAGCTAGCAAAGAGATCGGGATATGTCTTCCTCAGCTCGTCTTCTCGCTCGCAAGTAGCCTCATCCTCCGTATGATGACTCCACTGAACACGGCACATCTTGATCTTCTTGTTTCTGGTGACTCTCTCAGATGTCTCCAGAATCTTCACCGGATACTCGACATAGGTCAGATCCTCCTGCACATCTAACCCTTCTATCGGTGCTTGCTCTTCTGGCACTCTCAAGCACTTCTTCAGCTGAGACACATGAAACACATCGTGCACTCCCGAGAGATTGAGTGGCAACTCTAACCGATATGCCACCTCACCTTTCCGTTCCAACACCTTGAACGGACCAATGTATTGAGGGGCTAGCTTCCCTCGTACATTAAACCTGCGGATTCCTCTCATCGGCGAGACCTTCAGGTATACATGATCACCCACTGCAAAAGTCAGATCTCGACGACGAACATCCGCGTAGCTCTTCTGACGAGTCTGAGCGACCCTCAGATTTTCTCGCACCTGCTGCACCAGCTGTTCGGCCTCCTCAACAATATCCGGACCAAACACCTGCCTCTCGCCAATCTGATCCCAGTACAGTGGAGTCCTGCACTTTCGACCATACAGGGCCTCGAAAGGAGACTTCTTCAGACTGGCCTGATAACTGTTGTTATACGAAAACTCTGCATACGGCAGGCATTTATCCTAGCTGGTACCGTACTGAATAGCATAGGCTCGAAGCATATCCTCCAACACTTGGTTGGTTCTCTCTGTCTGCCCATCTGTCTGAGGATGATAAGCAGTACTGAAGCGCAGCTTCGTATCCAACGAATCGTGCAACTGCTCCCAGAACCGTGAAGTGAACTGAGATCCTCGATCAGATATAATCTTCTTCGGAACACCATGCAGACAGACAATCTGGGAAATGTACAACTCTGCGAGTCTAGCACCGGAGTAGGAAGTGTTCACCGGAATGAAATGAGCAACCTTCGTCAACCGATCCACTACTACCCATATGGAGTTGTACCCTTTCTGAGTACGAGGCAAGCCAACAATGAAGTCCATAGTGATCTCCTCCCATTTCCACTCTGGAATCTTCAACGGCTGCAATAACCCTGCTGGCCTCTGATGCTCTGCCTTGACACGCTGACAAGTGTCACAGATAGCCACGTACTCCGCAACGGAACGCTTCATTCCATACCACCAGAATCGTTCCTTCAGGTCGTAATACATCTTCGTGCTGCCAGGATGGATAGAATACGCTGTATCATGAGCCTCACTCAGAATCAACTTTCTAAGGTCATTCACATCCGGCACACATATACGACCCTTGTACCACAGGGTACCCTGATCATCCTCTCTGAAATGAGGAGCCTTGCCAATCTTGAGCAACTCACGAATCTCCTGCAGCTTCTGATCTTCCTTCTGATGCTGCCTGATCTCTGCCTCTAGAGTGGGCTCTACCTCGAATGATGTACCCGAGGTGTGATGCAAGAAACCCAGACTCAACTGCTCAAACTCCTCGCATAACTCCTGAGGCATCTGAAAAGCCACGGCCATGTTAACATAGCTCTTCCTGCTCAGAGCGTCTGCTACAACATTGGCCTTGCCCGGATGATAGTGAATCTCCAGGTCATAATCCTTGACCAACTCTAGCCATCTTCTCTGCCGCATATTCAGCTCACTCTGAGTGAAAATATACTTGAGGCTCTTGTGGTCGGTGTAAATATCACACCTCTGCCCAAACAAGTAATGCCTCCATATCTTCAGAGCATGCACAACTGCAGCTAACTCCAGATCATGAGTGGGATAATTCAGCTCGTGCCGGCGCAACTGCCGCGAGGCATAAGCTATCACTCTGCCTTCCTGCATCAGGACGCAACCAAGACCATCCCTCGAAGCATCACAATACACTGTGAACCTCTTGCTCTGGTCTGGCAGAGTAAGGACTGGCGCCGTAGTTAACCTCTTCTTCAGCTCCTCGAAGGCACTCTGACGCTCGTCAGTCCACAAGAAATCCATACCCTTCTCTAACAAGGAAGTCAAAGGCTTCGCAATCTTGAAGAAATTCTCAATGAACCTCCGATAATAACCTGCTAAGCCTAGAAAAGAGCGGACTTCCTTCACCGTCTGCGGTACAACCCAGTCAAGCACATCCTTCACCTTTCCGGGGTCCACCGCAATACCTCCCTTGGAGATAACATGACCGAGGAATGGAACCTCGTCAATCCAGAACTCGCACTTGCTGAGCTTGGCATACAGCTTGTGCTCTCTGAGCCTCTGCAACACGAGCCTCAGATGTTTCTCATGCTCTGCTTCTGACTTGGAATAGATCAGGATATCGTCAATGAATATCACCACAAAGGTGTCCAGATAATCCATGAAAACCTTGTTCATCAGATGCATGAAGAAAGCCGGAGCATTGGTCAAGCCGAAGGACATGATCGTATACTCGTATAGCCCATACTTGCAGGTGAATGCCGTCTTCGGAATATCCTCAGAACGAATCTTCAGCTGATGATAACCCGAACGAAGATCAATCTTCGAGAATATACAAGCACCCTGAAGCTGATCGAAAAGATCCTCAATACGGGGCAATGGATGCTTGTTCTTGATAGTGACTGCATTCAGATCCCGATAATCAACGCACATCCTCTTCGCGCCATCCTTCTTCTCTACAAGCAATACAGGAAAAGCCCAAGGAGAGAAACTGCGATGGATATAACCCTTAGCTAGCAACTCGTCGACAGTCTTCTTAACCTCCTCATGCTCGACAGGAGCCATACGATAGGGCCTCTTAGCAATAGGAGCGGTGCCAGGCAAGAGATCAATAGAAAACTCAATGTCGCGATCAGGCCGCATACCTGGCAAATGATCCGGAAAGACATCCAGGAATTCAAACACCACGCGAATACCATCCGTGGGTCTAGCCTCCAGCTGATGAAGAAATCCAGAAGGCTCTGTGGCACCAACAGTGACTTCCTGACCATCTGGTGTTGACAGAAGAACAGTCCTCTGAGCACAATCTATCCGGACTCCCCACTTAGCAAGAGTCTCCATTCCGAGGATCACATCAATGCCTTTGGAGTCTAGCACCATCAGATTTGCACTGAAATCTACCCCCCCTTATGGCCACACTGACTCTGGGACAGAAGACATAAGACCTCAACTGCCCTCCCGGTGAAGATACTAACATGCACCTCTTTAATGTGCTAGTAGGAATGCCATGATGCTCAACAAAAGACTGGGTGATGAAAGAATGCGTAGCACCAGTATCAAAAAGCACTGTAGCAGGATGGGCATTAACCATGAACGTACCAATAACCACGTTGGGAGCCTCGGCCGCTGACTCGGCCGTCACGTGGTTCACCCTGCCCTGAGCTGGGGCCTTGGGCGGTGCTGCACGCCCCTGCTGTCCTGCCTGCGCCTTCCGAGGGCAGACGTTGGCGTAGTGCCCTGGCTCGCCGCAGTGGAAGCACACTCGAGGAAGTGCAGCGGCCTGCTGCCCAGTAGGAGGGGTGGGCGCTCCCTGCCTCTAAGCTGGTGGAGCCGGAGGCGCTGGAAGCCTCTGACCCTGTCCCGCCTGCTGCTGCTGCTGAGGACGAGGTGGGTACTGCTGCCGCTGCTGGTACTGCTGGGGTGGCCTCTGCTGCTGCTGCGGCGGTGGATGCTGATAGCGGGGGCGAGTGTTGCTGCCCGAAGAGGATGGAGCCATCTTTCTCTTCTTATCCTCAATCTCCCGGCGCTTACGCTCGGTGTTGAGGGCCGCATCAACCAGCTGGTTGAAGTTGTCGAAGCGGTGGTTCAGCAGCGCATACTGGATGTGATCATCCAGTCCCTCCTTGAAGTACTCCTGCTTGTCGCTATCACGAGCGATGTCAGCAGGGGCGTAGCGGGCAAGCTGAAGGAAGCGGTCACGGTATTCCGTCACCGTCATCGATCCCTGAAATAACGAACACAGATAACAAGGATAGAAATCGCTCAATTGGTCAGGTTTATGAAAGAAATCAAGGATAGATCAAGCTCAAAAGAAATTGCCGAGAATTCCATTCAAATTTAGCTGCTTAAGGGCACGGAACTCCTTCTGCTTCATCTTCATAATGCCCTCAGGAATATGATGGTTCCTGAAACGCTCACAGAACTGGTCCCACGTGAGAGCATCACGATCCCGAGCTGGGTAGGACTCCCACCAGTCCAGGGCGGAGCCTCGCAGCTGCCCTGTTGCGTAAAGGACTCGCTCCCGGTCGTCGCACTGCGCAACAACCAACTGGTGCTCCACCGAGCGAAGCCAGTCGTCCGCCTGGAGTGGGTCCGTGGCGTGAGAGAAGGTCGGAGGATGACCTCTCAGGAAATCCGCACGCCTGTCACGGGGCTGAGGCGGCGGTGGAGGCGGTGGCTGAGCATGGATCTGTTGCAGAGCCTGAACAGTGTTGTTCAGGGTAGCCATCATCTGCATCTGGAGCTGTAAGAACTGCTCCGGGGTCAGTGGTGGCGGCATCGGCAGCGGCTGACCAGTACCCTGGTTGTTCTGCTCCTGCTGGTCAGAACCGGAACCGGTGCGCCTGGTGTTCACCATCTGATTGCAACAAACGAAATTTATGAGAATAAGATATCGTGCAGCTGCAGAAATGAAACTTCGGAAGGATATGTCAGAAAGAAAGGAATATAGGTTTTACCCCCAACGTTCTAACTCAATTTTATTATTTAGTTCAAGTGGGGTTAGGTCGATTTGCATGAACAAGTTTAACTACTAGCCTATGCAATCAACCAAAAATCCAAATCAAATATTTGCACAATAACAAACATTCAATATTCACAACTTAGTCGAGTCTTCCACACTACTCGACTAACACACTCGTTCTAGCGTATTTTCATAGGGACAACCTAAACTTATAAATTACAGGATTAGGCGACTCAGGCCAACATCTACGGAAAGCTCAAGCTATTTCTCAGAAAAGACGGGGGAAATAGCAAATCTAGGGCTTAAGACTCAAGGAATAGAAGCAGAAATATGATGGTTGAAGATTTGCGGGGGCAAGGCAAGAGGAAAGAAGTCCTAAACTCGACCAATTCTACCTAGGCTTCGTCCTACAGTCGACACGGCTCTGATACCAATCTGTCACACCCGATTTATAAGAATGTAAATCGAGCAATCAAATATGCGCCAGGATCAAGTCACGCATATATACAACAGATTATCAAGATATCACAACACATGTCAGGAATAACTTTAATATAAAACGTAAATGAATCATAAATGAATTATTTTATTACAACCGAATCAAGAATCGGTTCAAGAGTTGCGGAAGCGTAAAAGAGATACATGAAGAGCTGGGCGCCACAGGGACGTCGACTGGGAGACAAACGCCTAGAAGTCGTCGAAGCCGCTGACGTAGTCCTCCATGTTGCCGGGCACTGAGCAGCAGTCGAAGATATCCGAAATAGAACAGAAGAGTAGAGAGGCAAGTGTGAGTACAAACTAGTACTCAACAAGTATAACACGAGTATGAGGCTCTAAGGTTAGCTGACTCAACTGCATTAGCTTTTAATCTTGGCAAATTTTATTAAAGCTAATTACTACAAGTGGATGAGTTACTATAACCCAAATTGCATAAGAATTAATCAATATTAATTAGGAACTACTGAGAACCATCCAAACCAAAACCACCCGGGGAAATCTCCCTAATCAAAGGTTGATAACCCCACTAATCAGACGGAGGATCTGGGCCGCTCATGACTGTGAGCACAGCTGATATATCAGTTTTACACTCTCGAGAGGTTGCACAACTTTACCCACAAGTCGTGAGCTACGCTAGTTGTTCATCACACTTCCTTAGGTGAGATGGCTAGCAAGCACACTACGAGACCGTTACAAAGGACACGTTGGTAAGGTGTAACCGCTAAGGATTCTGGATCAGCGACGATGGGGCCCACCTCCGGGGGTACAAGACACACAGCACAGACCAAGCCGGAGGAGCAGGGACCATTGAAGCTTACCACCCCTCTTGCCCACGCAGGTAAGTTACTCCCAAACCAACACGACCTAATTAGTAAGTCAAGACCGTCCCATTCCAGTCTTGTGGTTGCGCGGTTGTCCCAGGTTGTCGCTCTATGAACCGGTCCTTATGGAGAGTGGCCAACCAAGCACTAAGCACCGTGCTGGCCCCCTAAACCATGTTTCTAACAAAAACATCTTTTAAGGACGCACAAACCACTCAAGCACACAGCACAGAGGGTCGGCTCCAGAATTAAGTTGCATAAGACCATTAATCAAATTAATTAAAAAGGACCAAGATTTGTTATAGCGCAGCAACCTAGCACAACTAAGTAAAATGCAACCCAAAGGATATATTTAAAGGATATAAAGGTGGCTAGGAAAGTCCTTATAGGCATACAGAATTAAAATGCAGTATGAAATTGTATGTAAAAGTGATAGGAGGTTCATATTATACTTGCCTTCCTCGTACTCTCCCGGCTGCTGCTCGAACTGCTCGGAACATGGCTGCTCCTGGTACTGCTCTGGTGGCTCGACGTCTACTCATGATCGTAACAGCAAGACATGGGCCACACATGCACACACATGCAAACAATAGCAAAATATAAGCAACAGTACAACATTTCATCAAAACAATACACAAAACTAGCCTAGAACTAATCTACGCGTTACAACGATCGCGTGGATATAAAGAACACCTAAAACGGAGCTAAAACGCGAAAACTACGCTTAAAACAAGATCCAGGAACCTATCTGCAAGAAAAACTGGACTACAGGGGGTTCTGGACGAAAAACCAGGGACCTAAACGTAATTAAACCCTAGACACAGGGGCTAGCTCGTGAAAACACCAAACATGGACTGCGGGTTCAAATTCCAGGAAGCTCAGGGGGTCAAACGGGAAGAAAAGGACTTGTCTGCAAATACTTTTGAGCTGGGGTTGGACGGCGGGTTTATTTCCAAGAAGTCCAGGGTCTCTTTAGAAAGATTGCCAGGGCTCTGAATGAAGGGGTACGCGTGATCTATTCTGATTCGTTGATCGTGGATCGGGCGGCCAGAACAAAAGGGGGACGGGATCAGGGGCCTGTGGCGGCGATCGCTCGCCGGAGCACGGCCTCCACGGCGGCGCCTCGCCGGAGATGGCCGATCTCGGCCATCCGGGCTCTATTTCGGATGGGGTCAGGCCCCGGAGAACGCTCGTGACATGCGTAAACCACCTGGACAGATGGCGCGGGTCTACGGGCTTCGCAACAGCTCACGCCACGGCATGGGCGGCTCGGGTCGACAGAGCTCGCCGGCGTGCACGCGTTCCCGTGCCTACGGTGGCCTACGATCCACGACGGCTAGCGCTAGAGGTTCGGGGAGAAGATGGGGTGCTCACCAAGGTGCGGAACGGGCTGGAACGCGGCGGCGTGATGACTTCAACGGCGGACCGGCGGAGAAAAGGGTCGGGCTCCCGCGGAGGAGGATGATGCCGGGGTGGCCGGGCCCTCTGGATGGCGGGAGGCGCTCCGGAAGGTTCCTGCGAAGGGAATGGGGGAGTCAGCACGGCACGAGGGGTACGGGTGGCTGACAATTGCACAGACGAGCTCACCGGCGGTGATGGCTCAGGTTCAAGCAGAGGCAAGGCGGCGGCCGCGATCCGGGTTTTGGGGCGGCGCTGTTGGGATGAGGTGGTCCAAGGGGTGGCGTGGGAGAATAAGAATGGCGGGGCCCGGGGTCTCGGGATAGGGTTGCGGCGGGGAGGGCCGGAGATTTCGGCCGTCCGCTGCGCGGCCGTTGCGGGAGCCGGGGTGCGGGAGGAGAGGGATGACGAGTGGGGTCGGGCGGTCAGCGAGAGGGAAAAGGAAGAGCGCAGCTGAGAGAAGACTGGGCCGGGGCACGGCCCACGCGGGGGAAGAGAGGAAAGAGGGGAGAGAGATGGGCCTCGGGTGGCCCATGCGGGAGAGAGGGGAGAGAGGGGAGAGGGATGCTGGGCTGGGCCAAGGCTGCTGGATTGGGCTGCCTACTTTTGTTCTTTTTCCTTTCCTTCTTTTGTTTTTCTAACTCATTAATTCAAACAATTCTAATTGAATTCAAATGCGAATTGAATTCAAACCTATACACTCAACACAAATAAAACAATGCTGCGGCATGAATGCACAAACACTTTAATCCTATGATAAATTTTATTTTCTTGCGTTATAAATTGCTTTAAATACCGCAAAAATTAAGGAAAAGCCTAAAAAATTTATTTAAGCCCAAATAAATTCATTAAAATTTAAGAAAATTACCTTAGGGTGTTACACTAGCCAGGTCTAGCTAAGGTGGGTAAGGGCTTCGATGGGATCTGCACCGGCACTAAGGTGTTCGTGCTGTGGTACCCCACCTGTGGGTAAAGTTGCACACCTCTGCAGAGTTAAAATCTATTCGAATAGCCGTGCCCACGGTATTGGGCAAGTTACGGTGTGGTCACATAACTAGTATTTCTCTCTGGGAATGGTTGGACTGGTGTGGGTTGTTTGGGAAATGTCCGGCCGCTGTGCCGTGTGCTACGATGGACGGGGAGTCCGGTAGCAGTTTTAAACTTGGATCCTGTGTGGATCAACGCCATGTGCTCCTTGATGCTTAACGGCTTGTTTTGAAAATGTTTTAAACGAACCTTTGCATAAAGTCGAGTTTTCCGCAAATAAAACCATAACCTTATCCTTGGATTAACCTGTGCATTTATCTCTGTTATTCCCCCTCCGCGGGTGTGATTGGACTTGCTGAGTACGTTCGTACTCACCCCATTCTTACTTTTACAGTGGAAGATCCCGACTACATTCCCGAAGACGTCGAGTAGGGTTCCGTCCTGCACCCAGTCTTGCTTGTGGGTGAGGTCACCGTTGGAGTTCCGCATGGCACAAGACTCTGATGATCCCCTTTTCATAGTTAGTGTAGTAGTATGGGTTTTTGTTGTAATCCTTGCGATAGTGGCGCTTCACTGCCCATTACCGCGGAGAGTTGTACGGTGATGTACCATCTGATGTAATAAAAGTGTTATCAGCCTCCTAGGACTGATAAAGTAACATTTTTAAGTCTTCCCTGATGGGGGGACGCTTCAGGTGGTATCAGAGCCGTAGGCTGGCCGTAAGACGTGACCCTAGGAGCGAGACCCCTTTTCGGGCCCTAGAACTTGTCCCGATTTAGAAACTTTCTGCACAAACACTCACCACTGGTCTTTGTCTTGTTCCAGATGGCTGGCAATGGATGGGTTAGCGGAATCTGCCACGCAGAGCCCGGCCTTCCCAAGTTACTATTGCTCAGCCTGGAACGCGTTGGGATTATGGGACCACCGGAGTATGCCTACCGTGAGTACATCGCCGGAGGCACCCTTCAGTGCGACATGATGGTTTTTGTGGAGAGAAGCACCCGCTACCCTGATGTGGACCCTTGGTTCATCTCCACCGCTGGCTTCCGTTTCCCCGACACCTATCGAAAGGCCGCCCGCAAAGCCCTGCGATGGCTGCGTGTGCTCTACAGGCACCACCTTCAGTGGACTCCTATGGGATTTTTCCCACCCGCTGAGGGGAGAGGACGCACTTGGATTTCCCGGATGAGGGGACTTGGACGAGAAGAAGAAGACCTAGAAGATACGGTCTCCCACCTGTCCATCTACCTTACTGGCTTGGATGCACTCTACCGCGAACAGGCGGCACAACTGAAGCAGCTAATCCATGGGATTGAAAAGATAACCCAGGAGCTGGAGGAACAACGGACAAGAGCCGCAAGCGCCGAGTATTCCTTAGCCGCCCTCCAAGCCCAGATGCAAGAATACGAGAACCGCAACGGAATAGGTGGATGGATAGAGGAAGAAGAAGAAGAACCCATGGAAACCCATTGGGATAAGGGTACTCAGACCGAAAACGAGATGGATCAGTTCCTTCCAATAAAGAAGCGCTCTATCAGGACCGAGGAAGAATCTCCGTAATAGGATTAGCACACCAAGCTAGAACCCGACCCTAATAACCCCGTGCCCATGAAAACTGTATCCCCGTATTGCAATAATAAATGTCATCCACTCTTTTTTTCTATGCTAGACTGTTTACCCTGTTCATGTTTCAGATGGCTGAGGAAGGATGGACCCAGGGCGATTGCCAAGCTGCACCTGGTTTTCCCGGCCTCTTAATCAACACCCTGGAGGACCTTGGCGTTACAGAACGCCCAAGGTATTACAGCCGAGAGTACGAGCACCATGTTACCCTCCGCTGCAGGGTGATCCTGGTCATTGCCAGGAGCAACTGCTACCCCGACATCCAGCCTTGGCGAGCGACCGCCACGGGGTTTAGACACCAAGATACCTACCCCTTGGCCATCAGAAAAGCACTCCGTTATTTGTGCCGAATTTTTGAAGAACACCTCACCCCCACGCCAGCCAAGTTCTTCCCGCCGGCCATCAGAACCCCAGTCTGGGAAGCACGCATGAGAAACCTGGAGCGACGTCGCCACGAAGAAGGCCCCCTGTACCAAGTGGCTACTTACCTAGCCGCCCTGGACCAACTCTTTGATGAGCAAGCCAACCTTCTAAGGGAGCAGACCCATCGAGCCGAGCAAGCAGAGCTCGTAGTGAGGATACAGCAGATCCAAGCCGCCCACGCCGAGGCGAGAGCCGCAGCCGCGGTCAGTAGCGAAGCAGTCGCCCAAGAGAGCCTCAGGCAGGCCCGAGACCGGCGCATGCAAGAGTGGACCCAGAGTGGAACCCCAGTCCCGGCAATTGGGGAAGACCATGTTTTACTCGGGACACCCGTCGTAGGGTGGGGATCACTCTTTGGGAGCACACAAGCCCCACCCGAGAACCCTGAAAGTTCCGCTGTGGCCGACGAAGGGGATGCTGCAATGCAACCCCTGACCGATGGGAACCCAGAAGACGGCGAGCAAGGACCTCTCACCCTTCCCGCCCCAGAAGAAGGCACACCACGCAAGTAGAGTGACCGACGCCATCCCAGTGATGCCCCTTCCCAGCCTTTCTGTTTACGACGTACCCTTAAGACAAGACCCTGGCCGAGTAGCACGAGACCTAGTCGTACCCCTAAGTTGTACCCCCCCTGCAGTAATAAAATGGTTGGTGCTTGTTGCTTGTGATGTTGTGTGCTGGTTTGTTGTGTGCTACTTGTTTATATGGGTACCGGCAGAAGGAAGATTCTACCCTATATATACGAATTAAACGACTTAAACACCACATAATCGTAACCCCAATTTACCCAATCAACAGGTGACCCCCCGGAACGTCGCGAGGGCCTCCCGTGGCCGGAACCCCGTAGCCGCTAGTGCCGGAGCACAGCCCGTTGAACAAGATCTTCCCCAAGGAGAACAAGAAGTAAGCCAGACCCGAGGAGGAAGTCAAGAAGGAGAGCAACTACCACCACCCCCACCCCTCGGAGACTTGGCGCAGATAATCCACAACCAGACCCTCATACTGGAGACGCTGGCCAATGCCCTCGTTAACCGGCAGCCACGAGGGCAGAATATGAACGACAAGCTGACGGCCTTTCTAAGGACCAAGCCGCCCACCTTTGCTGGATCCTGCAACCCGTTGGATGCAGACGACTGGTTGCGAGTGATTCAGAGGAAGCTCGAACCATTCGAATGCCAGGACCGGGACAAAGTCCTTCTAGCAGCCCACCAGCTCACCGGAACAGCATTATCCTGGTGGGAAAACTATTGTGCCGCAGTCGAGGATGCCTCTACCATCACCTGGGGAGAATTTGTAAGGGAATTCCGCCGCTACCACATCCCTTCGGCCACCATGAAGCGCAAGGCGGATGAATTCCGCGCACTACAACAAGGAAGCATGACGGTGGAAGAGTACACCCACCGGTTCATAGAATTGGCCCGATATGCGCCGGAAGAAGTGAGCGACGATGATAAGAAGCAAGATATGTTCAAGAAGGGATTAAGCCCAGAACTCCGGACCTTGCTTACCCCCACAGATCTATCCGGACTTCAACACCCTGATGAATAAAGCTATCCTCACGGAAAGGGCCAAAGCCGAGGAGAGGAAGGATAATAAACGCAAATTCCTGGAAAGTAAGGCCCGCCAACAGGACCGCTTCCAAAGGCCGAGAAACTCCAGCTACACTGCACCAAGATCTCAGGTCCCAATGCAGTATAGGACCCAGTCCCAAGTGACAGGACCACGGGCCCCTGAAGCACAGCCTAAAAGTCAGAATACCATGAGGGCCCCGCAAAGCAACACAAGCCTGGCCGCCTCCGACAACAACAACGTTAGGGCCTGTTTCAACTGCCGTGAGACAGGGCACTTCATCGTCAATTGCCCTTATGCCAAGAATAAGCTGGCAACATCGGCCTTCTCCAACACGGTGAATGGGCCCAGACCAGCCCTGACCGGTGCCAACCGAGTGCCCATCCGCAACAACGACAATAGCCAGCAGATGAAGCAGCAATCATTTGGACGAGCCCGCGTCAATCACATCGACGCGCAGGAGGCTCAAGAGGCTCAAGGCGTAGTGCTCGGTGAGTACCTAGTCAACTCAGCTCTGGCAACAGTACTATTCGATTCTGGAGCGTCGCACTCGTTCATATCCTCAGGTTTTGTGGAAAAACACAGAATACCTACAGTGCTACTAAAAACACCCCTATTAACCCGGACGCCTGGAGGCGACATTAATTGTCAGTTAGGTTGTCCACGGGTAAGAATCAATTTAAGTGGGGTAGACTTTCTAGCAGATTTGGTAGTACTTAAGTCTGGGGGAATAGACGTGATCCTTGGAATGGACTGGTTAAGCCGACACAATGGTCTCATAGGCTGTACCGACAAAGTGGTACACCTAACAAACCCCGAAGGAGTCCAAGTTATCTGCCATACCCGGGACAGTAAGTTCGACCCAATGGTGTTTAGCGTGGAAGCCAAGCCCTTAGAAGGAGTCCCGGTAGTAAGCGAATACCCAGATGTGTTCCCCGAAGAGCTTCCCGGTATGCCGCCGGACAGGGATATAGAGTTCGTCATAGACCTTATCCCCGGAACTTCTCCGATAGCCAAGAGACCCTATAGGATGGCAGCCTCTGAGTTGACAGAATTAAAGAAACAACTAGAAGAACTGCAACGAATTGGCTTCATTAGACCAAGCTCGTCGCCGTGGGGAGCCCCAGTGCTGTTTGTCAAGAAGAAAGATGGGAGTATGAGGTTGTGTGTAGATTACCGAGCACTGAACGAGGTTACCATTAAGAATAAGTACCCCCTCCCCAGGATTGATGACCTGTTCGATCAGCTAAAGGGAGCCAAGTACTTTTCCAAGATCGATTTAAGGTCAGGGTACTTCCAGCTCAAGATTAGAGAAAGTGACATCCCTAAGACAGCTTTTGTCACCCGCTACGGGCAGTTTGAGTTCACCGTAATGTCCTTCGGACTAACCAATGCCCCTGCCTATTTTATGAACCTCATGAACAAGATATTCATGGACGAACTGGATAAGTTTGTCGTAGTCTTTATTGACGACATACTTATCTACTCCAAGAGTGTTCAGGAACATGAACAGCATCTGCGGGTAGTGTTGGAAAAACTAAGGATACACAAACTATATGCAAAATTTAGCAAGTGTGAATTCTGGCTGGAGAGAGTAGCTTTTCTTGGTCACATTCTGACCGTGGAAGGTGTAGCGGTGGACCCAGAGAAGGTCGAAGCCATATCCAACTGGCAGCGACCGACTAATGTTAGTGAGATCAGAAGTTTTCTTGGATTAGCCGGATACTATCGGAGATTTATTGAGGGATTCTCTAAGATAGCCCGACCCATGACGGAACTTCTTAAGAAGGAGAAAAAGTTCGCTTGGACAGAATCCTGTGAGAGAAGTTTTCAAGAATTGAAGCAAAGGTTGACAACCGCCCCAGTGCTGACCCTACCGGACATTCATCGGGACTTTGTCATTTATTGTGATGCATCCCGACAAGGATTAGGGTGTGTACTGATGCAAGACGGGAAAGTCATTGCATATGCTTCCCGCCAACTCAGGACTCATGAGCAGAATTATCCGACCCATGATTTGGAATTGGCAGTCGTAGTGCATGCCCTTAAGATTTGGAGACACTACCTGATTGGAAATAAGTGTGAGGTTTACACCAACCACAAGAGTTTGAAGTATATATTCACCCAACCGGATTTAAACCTAAGGCAAAGGAGATGGTTGGAGTTGGTCAAGGACTACGATTTGGAAATTCAGTATCACCCGGGAAAGCAAACGTAGTAGCCGATGCCCTAAGCCGAAAATCCTATGGACCCAAGGATGACCACCTACGAGAGGAAATGGCACGATTAAATGTGCACGTTGTGCCTCGAGGTTCCAGCCAGGTGCTGAACGTCCGATCAACACTAGAGGATAGGATCAGAGAGACTCAAGGATCGGATCAAGAGTTAGTAAAGATTTGCAAACAAACTGGAGAAAACAAAGCACCGGGTTTCAGAGTGGACGATAAGGGAACGTTATGGTACGAGGATAGGATTTGTGTTCCCCAGAATGGGGATTTATGGCAATTAATCATGGACGAAGCCCATAACTCGGCCTACTCCATCCACCCAGGGTCCACCAAAATGTATATGGACATAAGGCAAAAATATTGGTGGAATGGAATGAAGGCGGATATTGCAAGATTTGTGGCTCATTGTGATACCTGCCAAAGGATCAAGGCTGAACATCAAAAGCCGGCAGGATTATTGCAACCCTTGCCTATCCCGGTGTGGAAATGGGATGAGATAGGAATGGACTTTGTAGTGGGTCTACCCAAAATACAGAAGGGACACGATTCCATATGGGTAATAGTGGATCGACTCACTAAATCGGCACATTTCATACCCGTACGAACTAATTACGGTGGAGAAAAGCTGGCAAAACTCTATGTGGAGAACATAGTCAAACTACACGGAGTACCTAGCAGGATTGTCTCAGATAGAGGGACCCAATTCACCTCTAGGTTCTGGAAAAGCTTGCATCAAGCCATGGGAACCAAGTTAGATTTCAGCTCTGCATATCATCCACAGACGGATGGTCAAACCGAAAGGGTAAATCAGATTATGGAAGATATGCTGAGAGCATGTGTCCTGACCTACGGAAAGGACTGGGAGCAGACTCTTCCCTATGCAGAATTCTCGTACAATAATAGTTACCAAGCCAGCTTGGGCATGTCGCCATTCGAAGCCCTCTATGGAAGAAAGTGCAAAACTCCCTTGGTGTGGTCGGAAGTTGGAGAACGTGCACTAGTAGAACCTGCACTTATAAAAGAAGCAGAAGAAAAAGTAGCGGAGATCCGCGAGAAGTTGAAGGCGGCTCAATCTTGACAAAAGAACTACGCGGATAAGAGAAGGCGAGAAATAAGTTTCAACCCAGGCGATTTTGCTTATCTCAAGGTCTCACCCATTCAGGGAACGCGAAGGTTTCAAGTACAAGGAAAATTGGCCCCTCGATACATTGGACCGTATCGGGTTCTAAAGAGAGTCGGAGCAGTAGCATACCGACTGGAGTTACCAGAAGAAATGTCGGATATACATCCAGTGTTTCACGTCTCGCAACTGAGGAGATGCCTGAGAGTACCCGAAGGAGAACACGTGCCAGTGGAAACAATAGACCTGCAACCGGATCTGCGGTACCAGGAAGTACCGGTCAAAATTCTGGACACTGTCACTAGAAGGACAAGAAACTCCGAGGTACGGATATGCAGGGTTCAATGGAGCAGACACGGAATAGAAGAAGCAACCTGGGAACGCGAGGAGGCTCTAAAGAAGGAATTTCCCCATCTGTTTAGGAACCAGCCGAATCTCGAGGACGAGCTTCATTTAAGTGGGGTAGGTTTGTGACGCCCTGAAAATTTCAAATTTAAACTACGCGTTAAGGTGCCCTGACCGAAAATTTATTCGTCGTAAAACCCTGACTCCCTCCGTTTCACCACCACACCGACGGCCGACGCGAGCCTGACCGTCGTCCCATCCCGCACCGCTCACGCGCGACCGTTTTTCCGCAATCAGCGCCTGCGCGATACTGTTCTTCTCGCGCAGCGCACGGACGACGCACGCGCGTGGCCGACCGACCGCGGTCGCCGCCGCGATTGGCGCCGACGCGTTTTCCCCTCCCCTTGCTGTTCTCCTCGCGTAGTGTGCGTGCGTCGCGCGCACGAATCCCGCCGGCACGCGTCGTTCTTTCTTTTCTCTCCATTTTCTTTTTCCTTCCTTTCGTTTTCCTTTCCCATTTCCTTTCCCTTTTCTCTTTTCCATTTTCCCTTCTCTTTTCTTTTCTTCCCTTTTCTCTTCTTTTCCCCCTTCTTCTTTTCCTTCCTTCCCTCCCCTTCTCCCTGTTCCTCCCTCCTCCCTCTGCTCCCGAGCGCCACACGGCCGCGCGCTGTCGTGCCGCGCGCACGCGCTCGCCCCCGCGTGCCCCGCGTGACCGCGCTCCGCGCCGCGCCGCCCGTCGCCCGCGCCCTCGCCCCGGACCCGCGACACGTCGCGCCGCGCGCGCACGCACGCGCCCTGTTCCCGCGCGTGCCGCGCCGCTCGCCGCTGCCGCGTCCCGCCCGCGCGCGCGCCGTCGCTTCCCGCCTTGTGCCGCACAGCGCCGCCCCTTCCCCCCACGTGCGGTGCCCGGCGCCCTCACCGCCACGCCACGTCGCGACAGCCGCAAGCAGCCGGAGCGCCATTAATGGCGCCCCGTGCAGCCCGCCGGGCGCCACCACCCGAGGCCCTCCTTCCCGCCGCCCTTCCCCGATAAATCGCCCCCCCCCCCACCGCGCAGCCCGCCTCCCCACGGCCTCCACCGCCACCTCCAGCCCCTCCCCAAGCCCATAGCTCCGCCGCCGCCCATAGCTCCTCCGCCGCCCGCTGCCCACCGTGGGGGCGCCTCCTCGCTCCACCTCGGCCCGAGGTAAGGACGGGGATGGGATCCCCTCCTTCCCCTCTCCCTTCCTCCCTCAGCCCCGAGCTGCCCCGGGCCCCGGCCGGCCGGATTTGGCCGCCGCCGGCGCTCCTCCCCCTCTCCTCTGTTCTGCACGGGGGAGAAGGAGAGAGAAGGGCAATTTTGCCCGAGGCCCCCCCTCCTTTTCCTGTTTTCCCCAAGAAACCCCCCCCCTCTCTAGGAGCACCCCTATCCACTCCCTTTTTGCAAAAGAAACCTCGCGCTTTTTGTTATTTCAAATTTAACCCTCCAATACATAAACCTAGATATACTTGACACCTTTTAGCATGCCTAGGGTATTTCTAGGATTCGCAAATAGGTCCTTACTCCTTCCGGTTATTTACGAACAAGCCCCTGGACCCCCGTTTAATCCCTGAAACCGTCTTTGACTCGTCATTTTATGTGCGAAACAACCTCCGATCGACCCAAAACTTTACCACGCCCTTTCTAGTATAGTTTTAGCCATGCCATTAAGAAACCACCCAAAAATATCACCCCTAACTCCGTAACTAAATTATTTCCGATTCAAGCCCAACGATAAAAGCTTTTAGTTCTTTCGCTTGATTGTATGTCTGTTTGTTTGCGTCGTAGGACACGGAGTGAACGAAGAAGTTCCTGACTACGACCAAGCAACCGAGGACCCATTCTGCGACCCCGAACCTGAGGGACAGTGCTTCGATCAGGACCTCCCGCAAGGGTTTGACGATGGCAAGTTCAATCCCGCCCTTTGATGCATATTTTTGTCCTAGTTTTTATAAACACAACCCAGTGGCCTGTTTTATAAAAATTGCATGGTTCTGCTTGCTGGAAACATGGTAGGATAGCCACCCTTATTTGTGATAACCATACCTTGACCACCTGGTTTTATAAAGAAAGTGTGTGTGTGTGTGGGAAGGGATAAAATGTGGTTTTGAAAGACGAGTCAGACGGGATGGAGGACATTTCTGTGTGAATTGCCGTTGGTGTGCTCGTACCTGTGTGGTTGAGCGTGAAAGGGAGACATCCATCTTGTCACCCCTAAGGACCGAGTTGATGTGTCGTCTCACCTAGCTTCCTGTCGTGCAAACCACTTGACCGTTGTATGGGCAACGGCTTAGCCTAACCCCACTAGTTAGTCTGATAGCCATCAGGAGAGCTGGGAGCAACGGGTGATCAAGGAGACGGGATAAGCTCTGTGTGACTTATGCCCCGGTTAAACCTCGGTGTTAGGTCGAATGACCCCTTGATAAATCCCGTGGTGGCTAGCCAGGTCTAGCTAAGGTGGGTAAGGGCTTCGATGGGATCTGCACCGGCACTAAGGTGTTCGTGCTGTGGTACCCCACCTGTGGGTAAAGTTGCACACCTCTGCAGAGTTAAAATCTATTTGAATAGCCGTGCCCACGGTATTGGGCAAGTTACGGTGTGGTCACATAACTAGTGTTTCTCTCTGGGAATGGTTGGACTGGTGTGGGTTGTTTGGGAAATGTCCGGCCGCTGTGCCGTGTGCTACGACGGACGGGGAGTCCGGTAGCAGTTTTAAACTTGGATCCTGTGTGGATCAACGCCATGTGCTCCTTGATGCTTAACGGCTTGTTTTGAAAATGTTTTAAATGAACCTTTGCATAAAGTCGAGTTTTCCGCAAATAAAACCATAACCTTATCCTTGGATTAACCTGTGCATTTATCTCTATTATTCCCCCTCCGCGGGTGTGATTGGACTTGCTGAGTACGTTCGTACTCACCCCATTCTTACTTTTACAGTGGAAGATCCCGACTACATTCCCGAAGACGTCGAGTAGGGTTCCGTCCTGCACCCAGTCTTGCCTGTGGGTGAGGTCACCGTTGGAGCTCCGCATGGCGCAAGACTCTGATGATCCCCTTTTTGTACTTAGTGTAGTAGTATGGGTTTTTGTTGTAATCCTCACGATAGTGGCGCTTCACTGCCCATTACCGCGGAGAGTTGTACGGTGATGTACCATCTGATGTAATAAAAGTGTTATCAGCCTCCTGGGACTGAGAAAGTAACACTTCTAAGTCTTCCCTGATGGGGGGATGCTTCACAGAGGGAGTGAGTATGGCACGGCTAAACGAAGACGGAGGTCCAGACTGAATTGGACTAGCGCATCCGCAAGTATGGAGCAGAAGCATTCTGCCCGTGGCAGTGGTAGGCCGATTCGGATGGCGTCGCAGCTAGCAGAAAAGGGGGCAGAGCTACACCTTGTGCAAGCGAGAGTGACGCACAGGAGCTGCAGCTAGGTGACTGCACAGGCATACCCGATGTGTTTCTGCAGTGCATATGCATGAGCAGAGAAGATTCTGCCCGTGAGCCGGAAAACCCTGAGGTTCGCGGAAGAGATGGTATAGCGAACCAATCCGGCCCTATCGGCCTCTCCCATGAATTCACGGCATCCAACAGCACCTTTTCCTCGTCAATCGCCGAGCAAGACCACAAGTCACCGCGGAGATTACCCCTTCGGCCATTCTCTACCCACTATAATTCCCGGCAAACTTCTTCGTCAACCACGGAATCTCATCATCATCAAGCTTTTCTCTTCACTGATCCTATTCACCGCAGGAATTCACTTTCCGTGTGTTCTCCTTCATAACCAAGGCTACCCCAAGGTTTGCCCTAATCCACTGAATCGTTCTAATGCCGGCGATTCCTTTGCTGGAATATCATCGTTAACTTCCTGTTATCTGTTTTCTCAGACCAGGGGCTTGATTGCCATGTTTTAGAAAGTTCTAGGGTGTTCTTTGTAAAATTTCCAAAGCTTTCTATATTTCAAATCGATGAACTTCTACATTTCATAGATTTTCGTAGAAAGTTCATAAAAATGTAAAATCAGTTTTGTTTGAAACCCTAAGTCAAACCCTACAAGTTTTATGTTGTAATATTGAGTGAAAGTCTTTGATGTGTGATCTAGGTCAAATGTTAGGGAATGAATGTTTTATTGTGCTTTATATTGTATGCATGTGTTCTAGCTAAAGAGTAAACTATAGAATATATGTCTTAAGCAGAAAGTTGTGATATCTAGTTGATCCTATCACCTCGGTACCCATCTCCTTGCCGTCAAGATGTTATCCTTGTCTTGATTGCCATTTCCTTAAGTTTCTCTTCGTGTAAAGGTCTTTGTTAATTCATGTGCATCTATTGCTCAGCTTATACATCTCTGCAGCTGCACTTCAACATCAGCTTTTGGTTCAGCCGCTAGCATCCGTTTCCTTAAGTCTATGATGTTCCTGTGTAACAGCGGTCAGATGATACTTCCACCATCGGCTGATTAGCTGATATGATTGTTACCTTTCTAGTATCAGCTACTGCCAATACAGTTCTTCTGGTCTGTCCTACATCAACTGCACAGAGTCGCTATATCGGAGAGACACACACAATCTTAGGGTTCTTGCCATCGGCCGACCTAAGCCGATTCTAGTTGCTCTCCATATCGGTCACATAGAGCCGATCGATCCTTAGTTTTCCCATCCATATCCACACACCTCTATCAGCCGATTTATCGACTAAGAGATCGGCTATCTATATCTATCGGTCAGGTATCCTCAACCACACTCCCATCGGCGGTACGTCACTCAATTGTTGTGCTGACGTAATCGAACCGATGCAACCACCCCTAGTTATCTAAGATAACACTTAAGCACATCTCCGTTAAGACAATTGCTTTAGGAATCATCCTTCTGCCAAAGTAATCGATGCTTTCATCGATCGTCTAAGAACACGATGCACCTTCCCATCGGCTAAACCTCTGTTGTTTCCAATCGGCTCTGTTGTAACCCTCAACAAGTAGCCGATCCCAATTAGATGTCCTCTTGAAGCTCTATCTAAGTGTAGTTTCAATCTTTTTGGTTGTTATGTAAGTAATATGTTCAATGAGTGTTGAATTTCAACTTTGTTGTGAAGTAAAATAGTTTTGTGTGCACACTTGAATGTGATGTTGCATTACATGTAGATACGTCTACTTCTGCAAATGGTAACTACGAGATCTCCCAGAAGTCTACGGCGGATGTTCCTGAAGACCAAGTAAATGTCACCAAGGGATTAACTGAAGCCCCGAACCAAAGTTCGGAAGATATTGACATTTCTGACTTCAGCGCCACCAGTAAAGGCAAGCCCCAGACATAAACCTTACTTTATTTACTCTACCATTTGTATTATTATATCTATCTCTGCATTAAGTTCTTGGGAATTGCTTGAAACCCTAGTTGCATTCTCCTAGGAACCAATGTGATGGATACTAGCACTTGAGTCCGACTAGCTGCTATGCTAATAGGACCGGTAGAAGTCGGGTGATTTCCTGTCACTCGCGCGACATAGGAGTTGTAATGCTTACATTTCTGTTATCACTATAAGGATGACGGACGGGAGTTTTGTGAGGTATCATGATTGAGGTGATACCCTATCTGTGTTGTTAAAATTACTGATAAGGTCACAGCGTGTGGTGATCGGGGTTAAGTGTTTGAAAGTACTAGCCACATGCCGCGAAATATGGTAAGCGGTAAGCCTAGTAGCCAATCGGCCCGAGGAGTGCACATACCTCCCACCACTCGTCTTGCTTCTTTTGGTTACTTATGTTTGACGTGTAGGCATACGTGTTGCTGGGCAACCAGGAGTACGGGTTTTATAGTCGCGCTACAGACGTACGTCCTGCACTTTGGAAGTGCGTATGACCTGCAGTCGCTTGTGGTGGACCTGTCCACGAGTCGGAATGAAAGGTAAACGGTTGCTTCGGAACAACCCTGTGGTGTTCCAAGCGTGTGAGTTAGGTTTACCTTGCAAGGTTAAATTCGATTCGGATCGTCCGCTTCTTACGATGTTTGAGACTGCTTAATCCCTTTGTCACATTGAGTAATAAGAGCAATCTTATGATTATCAAAGATGATGCTTGATCAAAGATTTTACCATGTTTGAGTAGTTATAGGTGCTTACCTAGAATGGTTAATCCACTAGAATCTGAAAACTAAAAGTTGAAAGTAAGGATCTACTCTTTGTTGCTTTTCAGCTGAAAACTCTACCCAAAGCTAAAAGCCTTCATAAGTCTAGTTACATGGCTAAGTATACCATGAGACGGGTAAGCCTTGCTGAGTATTAGTATACTCAGCCTTGCTAGTTGTATGTTTTTCAGGTGATATCTATGAAGACCCTACTCTTTCCTTGCCTTGGCCCTGTGCTCTTCCAGATGATTGGTCCGTGGAATGGGATCCGTCCCCGGCCAGCACTGGTGATATCGAGTGATGTCGTGCCCGGGCTTAGCATGACATCCGTCTTGACGACGTGCTGTAGATCATCGCGTATGTTTTCCGCTGCTAAAAAGCATAACTTTATTAGTTTGTATTGTTTTCTCTAAATTTGAAACTTTGCTCTATTGTTGGAAACTCTTGTAATATGATTTCCCGTGATGTAAAATATAATGGTGATTGTATCCCTGGACTCACCTTCGTGTGAGGTAACCTTATTTGATCCTGTGTATCGGTGGTTTATCGGGACGTTACCCGACAGGCCAAGGGATTATACCGTTTGAAGCACGTTGGAGCCCTCGGAAGTGGACTCGCGTACTTGAGCCGGTATAATTCAGGTTGGTTCTGCCACAGCTGGTATCAGAGCCAGGTTACCCTGGAGATACATTTTACCTTAAAAATGTTTTCAGTATAAAAGTTTGACCAACAAAATATTTAGCAAAGCTGCGTTGGATTCGCTAAGGATTGAGCTTAGTACGTAAAGCCCTAGGGTAATGTTTATAAGGGGAATAGAGGTGGCTATAGTATATATATAATCCTAACTACTAGCATTACTTTTCTGTCAAAACTTAAATTCATGCACAACCCAACTTTACTTTCTGTAACGACATCTTCGATGATGAGGTAAGGAGGTAAGGATCCTCAGCCAACTGAGGGAGCTTGGCCTTCCTGTCGGTGATGCGAACCGAACGTTGTTTCTCAAGCAGTGGCCTACTTGAGATGCTGCCAATGTACCAACTTCGGTTGACTATATTGGGAGTATATAGTTAGGTAAGGGGGTATGGACAGCAACCTTCCCGCATTTTGCGGTACCCCCGTGAATACGTTATCTTGATAACGTATGTTAACGTTGTCTGTACGGCGGTAATTGTACAGATGCTGTTTCTATAGTGAACAGTAATAATTGGGGACGCTTTCATGACATGCTGGCATGAAAGGTTCAATATATATATAATGTATTTTCTGCAGGAATGCTAACCACGATTCGATAGGTTCTGAACGGTTAGGATTATCGACTAGTATATATATAGGGAGAGATGTATTTATATGATGCCACCGTAACTAACCACGTAAGACCAAGATTACTTGGCAGTTATTTTTGTCTGTGAGGACGTGTAGAACGTGCATACATCATGATATCTTGGATTGACCTGATTGCCTTGTTTGATACGTTGATGTACTGAAATATGTGCTTGTATTTGAATGCCTGTTTTGACTTTGTGTTGTAGGAGTTAATGTAATCTGCTGGGCTATCTTAGAGTTAAGAACGTCTTTTATGAATCAAGTGGATTGGGTTATCTTTGAACCCTATCACCGATCTTAGCTGGATAGCCAAATCAAATCCTTGATCTTGCTTTGAATCTGTTTCGGCAGAACCATTGAACTTCTCCTTTGATGGTTAAACCTTGATGGTTATCATCAAATCCTTCAATCCATTATCTAGTGATCTATCTATCCTCTCTTGGTGTTGTACCTTATATCGTTGACTAATCTGGTTACAACACCTGAGAGCTACACTTTCAATTTTTGCTCAAATGATCTTGAGTAAAATAAAAAGACTTATGGCAACGGTCATGCATCATAATACATCCCATCTTTGGTCAGTGCATGGTGTTGCATCATCATCAACAACCCGTAGACTAACTAACGAGTGTGCCTCCGATACAACTTCAGGTTATCTTGGGTCTCTTAAGACCTACCTTATTGTTGTTGACACTATAGGGTTGCTATTCCTCTTTTGTGGTGGTGTTTAATCACATGACCATGATGCCGTGTCGGAACCTAAGGCCTCATGTGCGCTGCAGCCATATGATTGAGCCATTAGGAGCGCACTGGTGACTAGGTACATGTGACGTAACCCCACTGCAAACTCTTCTTATGCAACCTTACTAGTGTCCTAACTTCAAATCCTTATCTAAGGATATAGGACTACCCAGGTGTTAGTCATGAGAGAACGGTTGCAGGGTGCGAGACGTGTGCATCATCAACTCGTGAGGGTGTGCATCACACTTCATGCATTTCATATGTGCATACATTGCAAGCATCGTCATTCTTGCATCATGGTGTATGCATCATTTGGTCAACATCATGGTAATTGCATTGTGTCATATGCATCATCTCGGTCGTGCATGGGATCCCTCATCCTCAGATTGCACTATCATTGCAACCATACATCTCAAACAGTGCATTACATTCAGGGTTATATATCGAGCATTGCACTCGGAGTAGAGCATTTTGTCATTATTCCTGGATTGCATCGGTATAAATAGGCATGTTTTGCAATCAACATCATCTAAAATTATTCAGGTAATAAACTCTGAGCAAGAATATTTTAAACCTCACTTTGTCAATCCCTTGTATTATCCGTACTTGTTATCCATGAGTTTGTGACGAATGTCGCCGACATTTGTCGTCGCCATGTAGTGATCTTAGCTTTGGGAAAACTAGATCACTTTTCTCTCTCTTTTCTCGTTAGAATCATCCATATACAATCTATCCATACTCTCGTTATACTCATCTCGTCCTTCTCTCATCATCAACCTCAATCTTTCCTGATGTGATTGTTTCCTGTTACTTTTGATGGATGATTTGCGTTTCTTCCCTTAAAGAGTCTTTCGTCCGAATCTCGGGACGAGATTCTTTTTAGGGGGGGAGGCTGTGATAGTTCGTGTATTTGTAATGCTAGGCAAATATTTTGTTAGTGTGAAAGATGTGTTTGTTAAGTGTAAAGCTTATGTGTGCTTGTGTGAAGCTTTTGAAAATTTCAAGTGCAAGTAAAAAAAAGGGTATTTTTGTAATTACAGAAAAACTTAGGGTTGTTTTTGCAAAATGTATTTGGATAAAGGTAATTTCAAAATGAGTAAGAGAAGGTTTTGTAAACATGCTTTTCTTATTTTATCCCTTGTAAAAATATATATTTAAAAAGTTTCATTGGAAATGTGTATGTTGATATGTGTAAAAATTTTGGGTAAAATGGTAAAAATAAGGGTATTTATGCAATTTTATAAAAGTACAAGTCCTTTTATGCAAATGTTTGGTTTACCAAAAGTAACTTTCAAATTTACTCAGGACTAAAGTGTAAAAAGTGCAAGTCATCATGACATGTCTATCCAACCATTATGACGAGTTTATCCCGTCATTATGACGTGTCATAAATGCTTGCATTTAAGTCCTGAAATTTTATGAATTACATTTCTAGGACAAAAGCAATTCAAATCCGACTTTTGTTCAAAGATTCAAATGTAAAAATGTAAATTTTGAGTTTTTGAACTTGAGCCCTAAAGCAATGTTGTAGAGCTTGAAAAACTCTCCAACTTTCGTTTTGGGCATTTCTTCATTTGGGTTTTAAATCAGTGGGAAATTTTGTTTTACAAACAAGTCCCTGTAGTTTTCTGTAATTGCGTATAAGCCCTTGGGAAAGTCCATCTATCTTTCTTCTCTTCTCTCTTCTCTCTTCTTCTTCCTTACCCTGACGTCTCTGTTCTTTTTCCCCTTCCCCACCAGCACATGCTCTGTCAAATCCCTTTTTCCTTCCTCTTCTCCATCAGGCGCTCGGCCGGCGCAGGACGTGCGCAGGCGGGCTAGTGCGCGGCCCCAGGCGGGCAGGCGGCGGCTCCTGGCACGGGCTCGGGCGGCCGGCCGCGGGAGGAGAATTAGCCCCGAGCAAGCGGCCGGCGCAGGGCGCAGGCGCGTGGCCAGGCGCGGGCGCGCGCGCGGGCAGCCAGGCGGCCCGGCGCGGACGGCCCGAGTGGCGGATGGCTCGCGAGCGGGGCGAGCGAAGCGGCGCACGGCTTGACCGGCAGCAAGCGGCGCGCGGGAGTGTGCGGCTCGGCACTGTGGCGGCGCTAGCGGGGGCTGGAGCGGCGGCCTCGCGGGCGTGCGCAGGCAGGCGGAGCGAGCGCTGCGCAGCAGGCAGGGCTCGGTCGGGCGGCTGGCGGCAGCGCTGCTGCAGGCAGCAGCGGGCGGTGTGCAGCAGCTCTGGGCGGCGCGCATCAGCGTGGTGCGCAGGCAGCCGCGGGAGCAGGTGGATCCAGGCGGGCACGCGGTGGCTGGCGCGGAGGCCCGAACGGCTGGAGGCGCAGCGCAGGGAGCGAGCCCGAGCGGCTGGAGGTGCGGCCCAGGCGAGCGCGCGGGCAGGCGGACGCGCGGGGAGCTAAGGTGCAGCGCGGCAGAGGGAGCAGGCCAGCGGTGCGCGGACGCGCTGGCTCGGGTGTGGAGCGCAAGTGCGCGGCAGCAAGGGGTGAACGCCGCGCGGATGGAGCGGAGTGAGCGGGTGTCGTGCGACGCAGCGAGGGTGGCTCGTGGTGCAAGCGTTCGGGCGAGGTCCCGGGCGGCAGAGCGGCGCGGCGCTAGTGCACTGGGCGAACGAGGAGCGGCTCGGCCGAAGCAGGAGCGGAGCTCGGCTGGCGGAGCGGCAACGGCTCGGGCGAGCGTGCACGCGATGGTGTACGGAAGTTGGCGGTATAGACAGGTGTTGAGCGGGGCGCGCGCGGAGGGCGCTGGAGGCGCGGTTGGCGCGCGTGCGCGAGTGGCTCGGCCGGGGCAGGAGTAAGCCCAGGTAGCGCGAACACGCATGTGCGAGCGCGGAAGTGATGCGGCAAGGCTGGGCGAACACAGATTCGGCAGCTGGAAGCGGAGGAGCAGCTACACAGCGTACAGGGCGACGATGTGCAGGGAGGTCGCGCGCGATGCGAGAGGAGTTGTAATGCGGCGGCTGCAGGCGGACCCGCCCAGGGAGCAGTTAAGTCGCGCGAGGAGGACGTCGGAGGCTGTTAAAGGGAAAACAGCAAATGAGATCAAGCGGCACTGCAGACTACTCACAGAAGATATGGAGATAGCCTCAGTGTGAGCGGGCTTCGGTTCTCGCGGAGGCAGAGGGAGTGAGTATGGCACGGCTAAACGAAGACGGAGGTCCAGACTGAATTGGACTAGCGCATCCGCAAGTATGGAGCAGAAGCATTCTGCCCGTGGCAGTGGTAGGCCGATTCGGATGGCGTCGCAGCTAGCAGAAAAGGGGGCAGAGCTACACCTTGTGCAAGCGAGAGTGACGCACAGGAGCTGCAGCTAGGTGACTGCACAGGCATACCCGATGTGTTTCTGCAGTGCATATGCATGAGCAGAGAAGATTCTGCCCGTGAGCCGGAAAACCCTGAGGTTCGCGGAAGAGATGGTATAGCGAACCAATCCGGCCCTATCGGCCTCTCCCATGAATTCACGGCATCCAACAGCACCTTTTCCTCGTCAATCGCCGAGCAAGACCACAAGTCACCGCGGAGATTACCCCTTCGGCCATTCTCTACCCACTACAATTCTCGGCAAACTTCTTCGACAACCACGGAATCTCATCATCGTCGAGCTTTTCTCTTCACCGATCCTATTCACCGCAGGAATTCACTTTCCGCGTGTTCTCCTTCATAACCAAGGCTACCCCAAGGTTTGCCCTAATCCACTGAATCTTTCTAATGCCGGCGATTCCTTTGCCGGAATATCGTCGTTAACTTCCTGTTATCTGTTTTCTCGGACCAGGGGCTTGATTGCCATGTTTTAGAAAGTTCTAGGGTGTTCTTTGTAAAATTTCCAAAGCTTGCTATATTTCAAATCGATGAACTTCTACATTTTATAGATTTTCGTAGAAAGTTCATAAAAATGTAAAATCAGTTTTGTTTGAAACCCTAAGTCAAACCCTACAAGTTTTATGTTGTAATCTTGAGTGAAAGTCTTTGATGTGTGATCTAGGTCAAATGTTAGGGAATGAATGTTTTATTGTGCTTTATATTGTATGCATGTGTTCTAGCTAAAGAGTAAACTATAGAATATATGTCTTAAGCAGAAAGATGTGATATCTAGTTGATCCTATCACCTCGGTACCCATCTCCTTGCCGTCAAGATGTTATCCTTGTCTTGATTGCCATTTCCTTAATTCATGTGCATCTATTGCTCAGCTTATACATCTCTGCAGCTGCACTTCAACATCAGCTTTTGGTTCAGCCGCTAAGCATCCGTTTCCTTAAGTCTATGATGTTCCTGTGTAACAGCGGTCAGATGAAACTTCCACCATCGGCTGATTAGCTGATACGATTGTTACCTTTCTAGTATCAGCTACTGCCAATACAGTTCTTCTGGTCTGTCCTACATCAACTGCACAGAGTCGCTATATCGGAGAGACACACACAATCTTAGGGTTCTTGCCATCGGCCGACCTAAGCCGATTCTAGTTGCTCTCCATATCGGTCACATAGAGCCGATCGATCCTTAGTTTTCCCATCCATATCCACACACCTCTATCAGCCAATTTATCGACTAAGAGATCGGCTATCTATATCTATCGGTCAGGTATCCTCAACCACACTCCCATCGGTGGTACGTCACTCAATTGTTGTGCTGACGTAATTGAACCGATGCAACCACCCCTAGTTATCTAAGATAACACTTAAGCACATCTCCGTTAAGACAATTGCTTTAGGAATCATCCTTCTGCCAAAGTAATCGATGCTTTCATCGATCATCTAAGAACACGATGCACCTTTCCATCGGCTAAACCTCTGTTGTTTCCAATCGGCTCTGTTGTAACCCTCAACAAGTAGCCGATCCTAATTAGATGTCCTCTTGAAGCTCTATCTAAGTGTAGTTTCAATCTTTTTGGTTGTTATGTAAGTAATATGTTCAATGAGTGTTGAATTTCAACTTTGTTGTGAAGTAAAATAGTTTTGTGTGCACACTTGAATGTGATGTTGCATTACATGTAGATACGTCTACTTCTGCAAACGGTAACTACGAGATCTCCCAGAAGTCTACGGCGGATGTTCCTGAAGACCAAGTAAACGTCACCAAGGGATTAACTGAAGCCCCAAACCAAAGTTCGGAAGATATTGACATTTCTGACTTCAGCGCCACCAGTAAAGGCAAGCCCCGGACATAAACCTTACTTTATTTACTCTACCATTTGTATTATTATATCTATCTCTGCATTAAGTTCTTGGGAATTGCTTGAAACCCTAGTTGCATTCTCCTAGGAACCAATGTGATGGATACTAGCACTTGAGTCCGACTAGCTGCTATGCTAATAGGACCGGTAGAAGTCGGGTGATTTCCTGTCACTCGCGCGACATAGGAGTTGTAATGCTTACATTTCTGTTATCACTATAAGGATGACGGACGGGAGTTTTGTGAGGTATCATGATTTAGGTGATACCCTGTCTGTGTTGTTAAAATTACTGATAAGGTCGCAGCGTGTGGTGATCGGGGTTAAGTGTTTGAAAGTACTAGCCACATGCCGCGAAATATGGTAAGCGGTAAGCCTAGTAGCCAATCGGCCCGAGGAGTGGACATACCTCCCACCACTCGTCTTGCTTCTTTTGGTTACTTATGTTCGACGTGTAGGCATACGTGTTGCTGGGCAACCAGGAGTACGGGTTTTGTAGTCGCGCTACAGACGTACGTCCTGCACTTTAGAAGTGCGTATGACCTGCAGTCGCTTGTGGTGGACCTGTCCACGAGTCGGAATGAAAGGTAAATGGTTGCTTCGGAACAACCCTGTGGTGTTCCAAGCGTGTGAGTTAGGTTTACCTTGCAAGGTTAAATTCGATTCGGATCGTCCGCTTCTCACGATGTTTGAGACTGCTTAATCCCTTTGTCACATTGAGTAATAAGAGCAATCTTATGATTATCAAAGATGATGCTTGATCAAAGATTTTACAATGTTTGAGTAGTTATAGGTGCTTACCTAGAATGGTTAATCCACTAGAATCTGAAAACTAAAAGTTGAAAGTAAGAATCTACTCTTTGTTGCTTTTCAGCTGAAAACTCTACCCAAAGCTAAAAGCCTTCATAAGTCTAGTTACATGGCTAAGTATACCATGAGACGGGTAAGCCTTGCTGAGTATTAGTATACTCAGCCTTGCTAGTTGTATGTTTTTCAGGTGATATCTATGAAGACCCTACTCTTTCCTTGCCTTGGCCCTGTGCTCTTCCAGATGATTGGTCCGTGGAATGGGATCCGTCCCCGGCCAGCACTGGTGATATCGAGTGATGTCGTGCCCGGGCTTAGCATGACATCCGTCTTGACGACGTGCTGTAGATCATCGCGTACGTTTTCCGCTGCTAAAAATCATAACTTTATTAGTTTGTATTGTTTTCTCTAAATTTGAAACTTTGCTCTATTGTTGGAAACTCTTGTAATATGATTTCCCGTGATGTAAAATATAATGGTGATTGTATCCCTGGACTTACCTTCGTGTGAGGTAACCTTATTTGATCCTGTGTATCGGTGGTTTATCGGGACGTTACCCGACAGGCCAAGGGATTATACCGTTTGAAGCACGTTGGAGCCCTCGGAAGTGGACTCGCGTACTTGAGCCGGTATAATTCAGGTTGGTTCTGCCACAGGTATGTCCACTCCTCTGGCCGATTGGTCACTAGGCTTACCGCTTTACCAGATTTTGCGGCATGTGGCTAGTACTTTCAAACGCTTAGCCACCACTACCACACACTACGACCTTATCAACTTTGATCAACACAGACGGGGTAAACTCCCAAGCCATGATACTGCACACGACCCCATCCATCATCCTTATAGTGATTGCAGAATAGTAAACATTCAATTCCTATATCATGCGAGTGACAGGAAATCACTCGACTTCTACCGGTCTTATTAGCAGAGCATCTATTTGATATGGACTCAGGTACAATACATAGGTTCCTAGTATCAATGCATCTAGGGTTCCATTTCAACTCCTAGACTTAATGCAAGATACAATATATAAGTATAAAATTGTAGTAAATTGAAATACTGGGTTATGCAACGGGCTTGCCTTCTTGAATGGGGCTAGGGTCAGTGGTGTCAAAGACTTCCAAACTTTGGTTCGGGGCTTCAGTTATAGTCTCGATGACATTCGCAGGATCTTCAGAAAATCCAAGCTCAGGTTCCTGAACCAGCTCGTAGACTCCGTCGTGGAGTGTTGCTGACTCTGAATGATATGCAATGTAATGATTTGAGTTAGGTGGTTCTTGAGTTAAAAATTTTACTTCACAATAAAGTTGCAATCCAACAGGTTAATACACTCAAACTCATAAAACTAGAGGGTTAAACATAAACCCATTTAATTGAATTAGGTTAACAAGTTTGATTTTTAATTTGAAAACAATAAAGGTTCTAACTTTGAATTTTTGGTGGATAAACTTATTTAAATAATAAGATTATTGTGAATTTTTCATAATTTTATGAAAATAGAAACTAAAGCATTTGAATTTAAATTCAAATTTCAAGTTTAAATTCAAACCTTAAGCAAATAGAGCTTTAATTTCTTGAAAATTTAATTAGGAACTCATTATCAACAAATTAGGTTATGGTAAAAAGATCTAAACAGAAAGGCCTCAGGAACATGCTTAAATAAATTCAAACCACTTCAAATTTGATATGCAAAAGTTTAAAAGAACTTAAACTACAAAGTAGTAATATGCATGAAATTTTTACACAAGCTTACACATGACCTAAACAGGCTACAAACCGAAAATCACAACAAAATAAGCTTATATGCAAAAGTTATGCCCAAGATACTCTTTTCCTAAACTTTTAAATAACTTAGAAAACATTGGGTTTCAAACCAAACTCTATTAATAAAAGTTGTAGAATTTGATTTCTAGTTTGCAACAAAACTGGTTGACAATTTTTGGCATTTTCTACAAATTCCTATCAATTTTACAAGTTGGCTGATTTGCAAACTTAAAATGAAAAAGGGGGTTTACAGAGAGGTCCTCGGGCTTTTGCACAAAGGCCCTTAGAACAGGAAAAGAAATCGCAAATGTGCCCTTGCCAGCTCTCGACGGTGACCGGCCGGTCTATCCGGCACGTTCTCGCCGGCAGCGAGGTTTCTGGCGTCGAAGGACAGGCCCAGCATGGCCTATGGGACAGGTGGTGCCTGTTGGTGGGTGATGTGCTCGAGGAACAGTGGTGGAGCATGGTCGGCGGCGAGGAGTGGCGGCGGCCATGGCGGCGTGCTCACGTTCCCGGCGACGGGCCGGTGAACGTGGATGAACAAGGCGCGCATGAGCACCGTGGAGATGTGGGAGTGTGATTCTAGTACCCAATTTGGCCGGAGGTGGGGCGGAAGGGGGTCGTTAACGATGAGGTGGACCTCGGGCTCCTCCGGCGAGCAGCGGCGCGGGATCGCGTCGATTCTGGCCAAGGGAAGTCAGAGGCCCGACCAGAGCGGGTTGGAAGGCTGGCGGGGGAGGAGAGGAAGCTCCTGGGCACTGGGATTTGGGCGGGGTGGAGCGGCCGCGGAGAATTTCGGCGAGCGGCTCGGTAGTCGGCTTGGTGGTCACGAGGAAGAAGAAAGGGAAACAGCGGGAAGGAAAGGGCTCGGGTCGGGCTTTATAGGGGAGCATCGCTTTGTAGAAGAGAGGGAGAGAGAGAGCAGACGCGCGGCCGGGCTCAGGTCGACGGGCAGCGCCGACGTGCCCTCGGGCATGCGTGGCGGCCGCTCGGCACCGGCGGCTCGACATGGCAGGGCAGGGGGAAGCCAGCAGAGGCAGCGTGGGCGGTGGGAGGAGCAGCCAGGCGACACGTCGAACGAGAGAGAGCGGTGCTGGGGCAGTTGGGCCTCGGGAGAACGGCCGGCGAGGGCGGCGGGGAGCTCACGGGCGTGAGCAGAGGAAGCCGAGGCTAGAGGAGGAAGATGAGGACTGATCTGTGATTTTCCAAAAGTGCAGGGACCTCACTGTAATGTCTTAGTAACTTTCAAACCATAGCTCAAATGAAACTGTGCCCAAAACCAAAAGTGTAGAGTTCAACAAGATCTACAATTTTTCTTTAAGATTCAGTTTCAAAAGAGTTAAGGATTTGAAAAAAAGTTAAAAGATGGGTAAAAGTTAAATTTCAAAAATAACTCTTTTAACTACCACACTCAAAAGGAATCCTAGAGGTAGTTTCACTTCTATCTACGGTTTAAAAGTAAGTTCTTGCACTTTTTCAAAACAACCTAAGCAAAACATGGTTTTACCTCCCATTCTCGCACATTTGCACAAAAGGACCTTTATTAAATTATAATTATATAAATACCCCTTTTCCCTTATCATTTAAATTTTTAAACACACTTTCACAATATTTTGCACACAACTTCATACTAAAATCTAGTGTGTGTCATTACCAAGTACCTGAGTGTCATAGAGTAGGGTCTTCAGAGATATTACCTGAAATAAAGTCATATTGCAAGGCTGAGTACTCTAATACTCAGCAAGACTTACCCGTTTCATGGTATACTTAGCCATGTAGCTAGACTATGAAGCCTTTAAATAGTTCTAGGTTTAGTTTTTAGCTGAAAAGCAACAAAGAGTAGATCGTTACATTCAAATTTAGCTTTCAGGTTCTAGTTGATTATCCATTCTAGGTAAGCAACTATAACTATTCAAGCATGGTAGAATCTTTCAAACAAACATCATCTTTGATAACCATAAGGTTGCTCTTGTTACTCTATGTGGCAAAGGGATCAAGCAGTCTCAATCTCCGCAATAAATAGACGATTCTGAATCGGATTTCACCCTTGCAAGGCAAACCTAACTCACACGCTTGGAACATCCAATGATTGTTCGGAAGCAACCGTTTGCCTTTCATTCCGACTCGTGGATCAGATCCACCACAAGCGACTGCACGACCATACGCACATCCAATGTGCAGGATGTACGTCTGTAGTGCGACTACATGACCGTACTCCTGGTTGCCCTGCAACACGTATTCCCACATGTCGAAACGAGTAACCGGAAAAACCAAATACGAGTGGTGGGAGGTATGTCCACTTGCCGGGCCGATTGGTTACTAGGCTTACCGCTTACCATATTTCACGGCATGAGGCTAGTACTTTCAAACGCTTAACCACCGCTACCACACACTGCGACCTTAGCCAAATTCATCAACACGGACGGGTTATCATCTCCACCATGATACTTCACATAAATCCCGTCCGTCATCCTTATAGTGATTACAGGAATGTAAACACTACAATTCCTATAAAGCTCACGAGTGACAGGCAATCACTCGACTTCTACCGGTCCTATTAGCATAGCAGCTATTTGGACTCAAGTTCTAGTATTTAGTACATCGGTTCCTAGGAATATGCAACTAGGATTTCCAGACAATTCCTAAGAACTTAATGCACAAGTATATATATAAATGTAGATTGCAGTGTAAAAAAAATAGCGGGTTCATGTCCGGGGCTTGCCTTCGCTGGCGGGGCTAGGGTCAGTTAAGTTATTATTTTCTGAACCTTGGTTCGGGACCTCAGACAGATCCTCGATAAGAGTCCCGGGGTCTTCAGAATAACTTCCTTCTGGTTCCGGGATAAATTCGTAGTCTCCGTCGGCGAGAGTGGTTGAATCTATATGATATGCAAAGATGTGGTTCAATGGATGCATACATTTTCATTTCACTTCATGATAAAGTTGCAATCTAAAGAAACTAACATTACATACTAACAAACAACATAATTTCCCTTTACTGGGCAGTCATTTATTGGGTATTAACTAAACTATTTAGTTACATTAAGTAACATGGCTGCTTACCCTAAACATTTAAACTAACTATATTAGCTAGCATGTTTGGTTTTCTTAAACAATCAAACTAATTACACTTAACAACTTTATTTATTTGACTAACTAATTACCTTTAATAACTTTAGGTTATTACTTAATTATGGACTTACTTTGATTAATTAAACAAACCCTAAGTTAGGAATATAACATTGCTATATCAAGTTCTATTTATCCTGGCTGTTCTACACATGATCATAGGTTGAAAATTTGTGGACATGCCCCACTACTCAAAGGAATCATTCTACTTTATTTTTATAATTTTTCATGAACTAGGATCTAGCACAAATTAATTAACCTTAGAACTAAATCATAAACTCATAATTTAAGTTAGACAGTACTACTGATTCTGAAAATTTTATCATGGATTATATTCCACTAGCAGAAACCAGTGTAAAAGATTTAGTCATAAACTCGAACAGGATCATTCTAGAATAAATATTAGAGATTCAAGCAACATATCACAAAGGTATTTAAATTCCTTAGCTAGGGATCAGCACTAGATCTAAATTTTTACACAGAACCATACATGACAAGTAGAACTCAGGGACCAAATATTGCACATAGCACAGCTAGGGATCATCATATACAATTAAAGAACTCATTTCTTCATATTTAATCTAGATCAAAATATACAGAGATTCAGCCCAAGAACAGAAAACAAAACTTGTAGATTTTAACTAACATAACCCAGAACAGTTGAGTTTGCTATTTTAGGACTTTTCTACTAATTTCTAGGAATTTTGAAAGTTCACTGAAAAAGATTTGAAAGACTCAGACTGCTTTGCAGAAAGGACCCTAGAACTTTTTGAATCAGAGCAATGTAGTCCTTGGCCGGACGGGAAAAAGGAACAGGGAGAAGGACGGCGGCATTCCGGCGCGATGACTTACTGGGGGCGAGGTTTAAGGGGTGGGGTAGCTTCAGGAGGTCAAGGCGAACTTAGGGGTAGCCTTGGGAAGGAAGGGGAAGGGCCAGAGAGGGGTTCCCCATGGCAACCCGAGGTAGCGCTGGAAGGAGAATGATGATGGCGGCGCTCCGGTGATCGATGGGGGTGAAGCTCCACTGCACGAGCATCAGCAAGATGCAAGGAAGGGAGTGTGGGGGTTAACTGAGACCAGAAGCCAAGGAAAAGGGGGGGGGTGACGTTGATAGAGGCGGCGGCGGAGGGAGTGAACTGCGGCGAGGTGGTTCCGATGAAGGTTTGACGGTGGGGAGGGACGAAAAAGCTCGAGTATGCAACGGAGCAGCTCGACAAGGTGTTGTCGTGGATAATGTGTGGCTGGAGGCAACGGTCCACGGCAGATGGTGGTTCGCCGGAGTGGAGGAAGGGGCGGCGGTGGTGTTTGGGGCTCAGGGCGTTGGGCGGGAGGAAGGAAATGCAGAATGGGATGGTCACGAGTTGGAGAAGCTCGAGAGCAGGAGAATAGAGGTCAGGAGGGGGTGCTCGGCGCAAATGCCATGGAGACGGCGAGCTGTCGGCCGGGCGGCGTTCGGGTCGGCGTGGCGCGCGCGGGTAAGGGCCAGCAGGGGCGAGCTGGGGCGGCGGCCGGCGTCCAAGTGACGCGTGGGGGAGGGTGGAAGTAGGAGGTGGTGCTGGCGGTGCTACAGCGGGCAGCACAGCGGCGGCAGGGGGGCTCTGCACCGGCTGCAGAGAGGAGCAGAGAAATAGAGGAGCGCCAGAGGAAGAAGAGAGTGGGGGGGTCTCTAGGGACTTAGTTGCAAAATACAGAAATCCTAGGGGCTTATCAGTAAACCATAATTTCCCATAAATCTAGCTCAAATGAGAAAATGGCCAAAACAAAAGTTGCAGTACTTTTCAAAAGCTACAACTTTTCTTTAAAGGTTAAGTTCAAGAAACCAAGGAATGGGATTGTATTTTGAAATCTTGAACTAAATTCAAAATCGTAAAGTTTTTACCCTATTGAAAATAATTTACACTAAATTTAGGATCTATTTGCAAGTTTTCATGTAATGTCATGATGACTTGCATTCTTTTACACTTTGACCCTATGTAAACTTTGAAAGTTACTTTTGTACTTCAACTATTTTGCATAAAAGGACTCATACTTTTGCAAAATTACACATAAGTCTTTATTTTCACATAAACACCCAAATTTCATATAATTCAACAGATCTATTACAATTCCTTCCCTAGTGTGATACAAATTTGACACCTAGGGTGTCACAACCATCCCCCCTAAAAGGAATATCATCCTGAGATTACAAGGATAATAGGGCTCGGAGGATAGCTACCTAAGTAGGCTTTAGGAATTCTGGGAAGTTTTTCTAAAGATACTCTTCAGTTTCCCAGGTTGCTTCTTCCTCTGTGTGATGATTCCATAAGATCTTATACATCTTAATCCTCTTTCTTCTGGTGACTCTCTCCTTGGTATCAAGGATTTGGATGGGTTGTTCGGTGTAGGATAGATCAGGTTCGATCTCAATGGCTTGTGATTTAATGATCTCAGTTGGCACTTTGATGCATTTCTTGAGTTGAGAGATATGGAAGACATCATGAACGGCAACCAACTGAGAAGGGAGATGAATTCTGTAAGTCACTGGGCCACAGACTTCAAGGATTTCGAATGGTCCGACATATCGGGGTGCTAACTTCCCTTTTATGCCGAAACGCTGAACACCTTTGGTAGGAGATACTCGGAGATAGACAAAATCCCCTACTTGGAATTGTAAAGGTTTTCTCCTTTGATCTGCATAGCTCTTCTGTCTAGACTAGGCGGCCTTAAGATTGGCTTGGATAAGTTTAACCTTATCTTCAGCTTCGGTAACTAAGTCTAGTCCGAAAATTTGGCGTTCACCGGTCTTAGACCAACTCAAAGGAGTTCGACATCTTCGACCGTATAATGCTTTAAAGGGAGCCATTTGAAGACTGGTCTGGTAGCTATTGTTGTAAGAAAACTCGGCCAAGGTGAGACACTTGTCCCAGCTTGTACCATAGTGAATAATACAAACTCGGAGCATGTCTTCAAGAATTTGATTAACCCGTTCAGTCTGGCCATCAGTCTGAGGACGATACGCAGAGCTTCGTATCAACTTGGTACCAAGAGATAACTGCAATTGTTCCCAGAAGCGAGCAATAAATTGTGCCCCTCGATCAGAAATGATTGTGTTCGGGACACCATGCAATCAAACAATTTGATCAAGGTAGACGTCGGCATACTTCTTGGCAGAATAAGTGGTATGCACAGGAAGAAAGTGAGCAGTTTTGGTAAGTCTATCAATGATTACCCATATGGAATCATGCTTTTGGGATGTGTTGGAAAGACAAATGATAAAATCCATACTGATGTCTTCCCATTTCCATGATGGAATGGGTAGTGGTTGGAGTGTACCGGATACCTTCAGGTGATTGGCTTTGGCTCTCTTGCATGTATCACATTCGGATACATACTTAGCAATTTCCCTTTTCATCCTGGTCCACCAAAAGTTTTGGTTAAGATCTTGGTACATTTTAGTACTACCCGGATGAATAGAAAACTTGGATAGATGTGCTTCATTAAGGATTTGTTTGCGAAGCTGATGATCCTTAGGTACAACAATACGATTGTTGAACCATAGAACTCCTTGATGATCGGTGTGGAAACATCTATATTTGACTGCTCCCTAGGATAGTTTTTGCTTGATAATTTTGATGCCTTCATCATGTAATTGTGACATGATGATTCTATTTTGAAGAGTAGATTCGATAGATATGAAATTCAGACTACCTTGAGGAATAATTTCCAGATTGAGATTTCTCATCTGATAGCAAAGAGTTTCATTGAAGGCTTCTATGGATAAGCAATGACAATGTGCCTTGCGGCTAAGTGCATCCGCAACCATATTGGCCTTGCCAGGATGGTAGTGTACCTCAAGATCGTAGTCTTTGATCAACTCTAACCAATGCCTTTGCCTTATATTTAGGTCAGCTTGAGTAAAGATATATTTGAGGCTCTTATGGTCAGTGTAAATGTTACACTTGGCGCCCATAAGATGATGTCTCCAAAGCTTGAGAGCGTGAATAACAGCTGCCAACTCAAGATCATGGGTTGGATAATTTTGTTCATGATTTTGAAGTGCTCTGGATGCATAAGCAATGACCCCGTTGTTTTGTATAAGCACACAACCAAGTCCGGTTCCGGAAGCATCACAATAGACATCAAAAGGCTGGGTGCTATCTGGCTGAGCTAGCACTGGAGCAGTCGTTAGAAGTTTTCTCAGGGTGTGAAATGCTTCTTCACACTTATCATCCCAATGGAATTTAACCTCTTTCTTAAGTAGCTCAGTCATGGGTTTGGCTATTTTGGAGAAGTCTGGAATGAATCGGCGATAATATCCTACCAATCCAAGGAAACTACGGATTTGATGGACTGAAGTTGGAGGCTTCCAATCCATACCTTCCTGAACTTTGGTTGGATCAACCGATATGCCTTCACTGAAGATAGTATGTCCCAAAAATTTTACACTATCAAGCCAGAATTCACATTTAGAAAATTTGGCATAAAGGCGGTGATCACGTAAGCGTTGAAGAACGACACGTATATGATTAGCATGATCTTCCTCAGTCTTAGAATATATCAAAATATCGTCAATGAAAACCACGATGAATTTATCGAGTTCCGGCATAAAGACTGAATTCATAAGATACATGAAATATGCCGGTGCATTAGTGAGTCTGAAAGACATAACTAGATATTCATATAGTCCATATCTGGTCGAGAAAGCCGTTTTTGGAATTTCACTAGGCTTTATTTTAATCTGATGATAACCAGAGTGTAAATCAATCTTAGAGAAGACCTTAGCTCCAGCCAGTTGATCGAACAAGATGTCAATGCGGGGAAGAGGGTACTTATTTTTGATAGTGACCGCATTGAGTGGACGATAATCGACACATAGCCTTAAGCTACTGTCCTTTTTCTTTACAAAGAGAGCGGAACATCTCCAAGGTGAAGCACTTGGTCGTATGAATCCTTTGTTAAGAAGATCTTGAAGTTGGATTTTTAGCTCAGCCAACTCATTAGGAGGCATATGATATGGCCTCTTTGAAATAGGAGCCGTGCCAGGTTGAAGCTCAATAATGAACTCGATGTCTCTGTCTGGTGGCATTCCAAGCAAATCGTCCGGAAAGACATCGGGATACTCACAGACTACAGGAATATCTTCTACTTTAATGTCTGTGATAGCATAGGTACAAGAGTGAAAATACTCTTGCTGAGGCAGGTAGAGGGTGGTGGCTCCTTGATGTGGTGAATCAATCTCAATAACTCGGGAAGAGATATCTAGCAGTACTCTATGTTCTATCATCCAATTTGTCCCAAGTATAACATTAATACCCTCTAAGTTTAGCAGAACGAGATCAGTTTTGATTAATTTGCTACCTAACTGAATTGGCACACTTTTAACCATTTGGTTGGAGTAACTTTTCCTCCAGGGGTAGAAATCATATATGACCCCTTGGTATGACAAAGATCAAGTCCTATTCGGGTACCACAGTTGTTACTAATGAAACTATGAGTTGCTCCTGAATCAAATAATGTAACAACTAGTTTGTGATGAATAGAAAATGTACCCGACATGATGGGGGCTCCATCCGGAAGCTCCGCAAGGGTGGTGAAGTTAACTCGCCCTTGCCGGACTTGCATTATTGGCCTCTTGCCCTTGCTCTAGTTATTCTGATTAGAACCTTGCCCTTAATTAGGCTTCCTGGGCCGTGGACAATCTTTGATAAAGTGGTCCGTACTACCGCAATTGAAACAGCGATTGGTACTACTCCTCTATTGAAATGGTTGATTATTTGGCCGTGGGCCAAATGGTTGCGGCTGTTGCAGAGGCACTGGAGGTCTATATCCTCCTTGCTGTTGGGTCGGGCAGAAAACAAATCTGCCAGGTGGGGCATTCCGTTGTGGTTCTCTGGGCGGTGCATTCCGAACAAATCGATACCGCGATGGTTGAACACTCGCGGGTCCAGTGGAAATCCTTCGTTTCTTTTCGGCACGGTGTGCCGTGATGCAATCCTCCTAGGTCAGGGCCATGTTAACCAGTTCACTAAAGGTATTGGCCTTCACAAGGTTCAGGCATTCCTTGAGCTTAGTGCTCAAGCCCCGATGAAAATGATCTTGCTTCTTGGTGTCACTATCAACGTGATAACCCGCGTACTGGCATAGGTTATTGAAAGCCTGTGCATATTGTAGTATGGTGCGGGTGCCTTGGGTGAGTGCCAAGAACTCATTTAACTTCCGCTCCATCAGTCCTTCAGGTATATGGTGTGCCCTAAAAGCATTCCGAAATTCTTCCCAGGAGATAACATTGCCATCAAGTTGCATGGCACAATAGTTATCCCACCAGATACGGGCAGCACCACGAAGTTGTTGGGCAGCAAAGTGAGCCTTATTGGAGTCCGCACATGGAATCGTAAGAAGAGCAAACTTGGATTCAATGGTGCGAAGCCAAGCATCAGCATCAAGGGGCTCCTCAACTTTGCTAAATAGCGGGGGCTGAGTGCTGAAGAAATCTTGGTAGTTTGCCACCTGAGGGTGAGGATCATCACGACCTCCTCGTGATTGCTGACGATGTTGGTTCTGTTGTGTCTGTACTAGCAGATTAAGAAGCTCGGTCTGCCGAGCCATAACCTCGGCGAGATTTGGGGGTGGTGGTGGCGGTTGTTGGGAACCGCTGGTCTGGTCTGCCCGGAATCCTTCCGGGGTTCCGCATGTGGCTCCAACCATCTGAAATAAAGGAGATATCCATTAATAACCACATTTAACCAACTCATTTCAGATACAAAGATATTGAACAAGATGGCAGAATACAAGGCTTAGATTACAACGCAGATACTGGTTATCCTTAACATCATACATCAAGGTGGTCCGTACACAGGCTATCTATATTACAACAAATGGCTTGGGTCTAGGTAGACTACTTACTACCTATGTCACTACACTTTACACTGGTTACATCTAGAGAATCGATGATTTTAACAAACTAGAAATCATCGAGATCGCCTACAGAGGACTAGCTGCCAGAAGAGGAGTAATTTGGCTGAGGGTTGGGTTCTGGGTCTCCATGCTCGGAGTCGAGATCAGAAACTCCCTTGATTTCCTCCAGGTCTTCTTCTCTGCCTTTAGGTACTATAGGTACAGCAGGAGGTATTGGCTACTACTGAAGTTCGTTGATATGAGCATGGGCATCGTCAACCTCAAGAATCAGGTCATGGATTTGCTCCTGGAGGAACTCGATAATCATGTTACGTTGAGTGATTATTGCATCACTCTCATTAATCTGGTCCTCCCGATGAAGAATAGTCTCATCCCGTGCTGCGATAATTTCCTCCTTCTTGGTGACCAGGGCTTGAAGCTCCGCTATCTGAGTGACTTGCCGATCAGCATTTCAGTAGTGACCTTGAGCTATACCAGTCAACTGACCCATACTACGGCGTAACAAGATCTGATAATGGTGCTGAACATTCATAAACCTGATGGTACCACAGAGCATTTCCTCGGCTGAATCTCCCAACATATGGCCATAATGGGCTATCGTGAAATTCCACTCAGGATCACTGGAATCTATGGCAGGGAATAGACCGATGGGATGCCCGGCAACTTCCATGGGATGCTGGTTGTAGAAGATATGGATGGCCTCAAGAGCGGCAGTCTCGATGGTGTCGACAAGATGATAGCCAACCACATCGACCTCGATGGGCTGCCACTGAGAACGAAAAGGATGCAGAGGAATAGTTATCTTGACTCTGCACCGGGGAACACCCTCCTCTCTATACTCCACTCCATCATACTGGGAAGGCTCGATGTAGAAGAATAGACTAAGTGATTCCCATAAAAGACGGGAAAAACCCTCCCAGTGCAAGGCATTGGTATGGAGATGCCCTGCACGATCCCAGAAAATGTTTGAAGGAGCTGCCATCTGAAACAAGAATTCAGATGATGAGATTCATTTACCCTGCTGAGAACTCACAAGGTAAATGGAACAAGACAATCGATTCTGGTAATAGCAAAGGCTAGAAATCAGATGGATGTTTAAAATTCTCAACTAAGGCTACCACAAGGATTCTATTGAAACCACACTAAAGATAGACAACACTTTACCTGTCCTTAAAAGAACAACACATTCAAGCACTCATTTTGTTTGTTAATGGATTATGCATGCACGTACTATTCGGCCTCACAACCAAAACAACTACCGAATATCTTCGGACTTACATGGTTAATTTCGGTGGCATAACACATACGTCTCTCACTAATATCTAGTCGATAAGTCCTATCCGTCTTAACCTCTTAATCGTGGTTAGTGTACTTGCAGAAAACCACAATATATATCCAATGAACCCTTCATGCCAGCATGTCATGAAAGCATTCCCAATCATTACTGTTCACTATAGAAACAGCATCTGTACAATTCACGGAGGTACTGCAAAATGCGGGGGTATGAACAGCGATCGCCATACCCTGCGCCTAACCATATACTCCCAATATAATCAACCTAAGTTGATATATTGGTAGCATCTCAAGTAGGCCACTGCTTGAGAAATAGCGTTCGGTTAGCATCACCGACGGGAAGACCAAGCTCCCTCAGTTGGCTAAGGATCCTTACCTTCTTACCTCACCATCGAAGGTGTCGTTACAGAATATAAAGTTGGGTTGTGCATAAATTGAAATTTTGATGAAAAGTAATGCTGGAAGTTAGAGTTATATATATATTATAGCCACCTCTAATTCCCTTAATAAACAAGAGTTTCCAAAAGTAGCATAAGTTCCAAACTGATAGAAATTATTACAAACCAGTTTAAAGTTTCAAGTTCACGATAGCGGAATTTAAAACACGACAACTATACACGTCGCAAATACGGACATCATTCTAAGTCCTAGCATGACATCACTCGGTATGATCAGTGTTGGCCGGGGACGGGTCCCATTCCACAGACCAACCATCGGACAGAGCATAGGGCCAAGGCATGGGAAGAGTAGGGTCTTCAGAGACATTACCTGAAATTAAGTCATATTGCAAGGCTAAGTACTCTAATACTCAGCAAGGCTTACCCGTTTCATGGTATATTTAGCCATGTAACTAGACTATGAATGCTTTAAATGGTTCTAGGTTTAGTTTTTAGCTGAAAAGCAACAAAGAGTAGATCTTTACTTTCAAATTTTAGCTTTCAGGTTCTAGTTGATTATCCATTCTAGGTAAGCAACTATAACTATTCAAGCAATGTAGAATCTTTTAAACAAACATCAACTTTGATAACCATAAGGTTGCTCTTGTTACTCTATGTGGCAAAGGGATCAAGCAGTCTCAATCTCCGCGAGAAACGGACGATTCTGAATCAGATTTTACCCTTGCAAGGCAAACCTAACTCACACGCTTGGAACATCCAACGATTGTTCCAAAGCAACCGTTTGCCTTTCATTTCGACTCGTGGATCAGATCCACCACAAGCGACTGCAGGACCATACGCACATCCAATATGCAGGACGTACGTCTGTAGCGCAACTACATGACCGTACTCCTGGTTGCCCTGCAACACGTATTCCCACACGTCAAAACGAGTAACCGAAAAAACCAAATACGAGTGGTGGGAGGTATGTCCACTTGCCGGGCCGATTGGTTACTAGGCTTACCGCTTACCATATTTCACGGCATGAGGCTAGTACTTTCAAACGCTTAACCACCGCTACCACACACTGCGACCTTAGCCAAATTCATCAAAACGGACGGGGTATCATCACCACCATGATACTTCACATAAATCCCGTCCGTCATCCTTATAGTGACTACAGGAATGTAAACACTACAATTCCTATAAAGCTCGCGAGTGACAGGCAATCACTCGACTTCTACCGGTCCTAGCTATTCGGACTCAAGTTCTAGTATTTAGTACATCGGTTCCTAGGAATATGCAACTAGGGTTTCCAGACAATTCCTAACAACTTAATGCACAAGTATATATATAAATGTAGATTGCAGTGTAAAAAAAATAGCGGGTTTATGTCCGGGGCTTGCCTTCGCTGGCGGGGCTGGGGTCAGTTTATGGCAGAACCGCCTGAATTATTCCGGCTCAAGTGCGCTAATGATCATTATGCAACTCTTCTTATCTCAACGCACTTCAAACGGAACAATCCATTGGTCGGTCGGGTCTCCGCCCGATACAACCACGGTTCAACAGGATCGAAGCAGGCTTACCTCGCACGAAGGCGAGTTTACAATCATAGAACAGCTCATCAACTTTTAATTTACAGATATCCAAACATTATTACAAACCAGGTTTAAACTCAAATAAACTTATACAAACCAAGTTTAAACTGACAAGCAGAATAGATTGTCCAAACTCACAGCGGAAAGGAAAGATTACGCGACTACACACGTCGCGAAAGTGGACACCATGCTCAGCCCAAGGCCTGGTGTCACTCCGGAGGGTCACTGCCAGCCGGGGACGGGTCCCATTCCACAGATCAGCCAAAAGGAACAGAAGTTGGCCATGCAGGGTTGTCCATGGAGTTCTCGAAAGATATACCTGAAACAGATACTAGCAAGGCTGAGTATTCTAATACTCAGCAAGGCTTACCCGAGTTTGGGTATACTTTAGCCCATAACTAGACTCATGAAGGCACTGCAGGAGTTCTGGGTTATTTTTAGCTGAAATGCAACTAAGAGTATAACTTACTTTCAAGTTTTAGCTTTCAGATTCTAGCTTGATTAGTCATCTAGGTAAGCACCTATACTAAACAAGCAAAATAGATATTATCATCCATCAAGATTATTCCATCAACAATTACACTTTTTACTCTATGTGGCAAAAGGAATAAGTAGTCCCAATCTTCGTGGGAAGCGGACGATTCTGAATCGAATTCAAACCTTGCAAGGTAAACCTAACACACACGCTTGGAACATCCAAAGATCGTTCCAAAGCAACCGTTTCCCTCATATTCCGGGTTATGGATCAGGGCCACCACAAGCGACTGCAGGACCGTACGCACACCAATTGTGCAGGACATACGTCTGTAGCGCGACTACAAAACCCGTATTCCTGTCTGCCATGCAGAACGTACCCCCACACGTCGGTGCGTGTAAACATAAAATAAAAGTCGAGTGGTGGAGACGTGTCCATTTGCCGGGCCATTCGGGTACTAGGCTTACCGCTTACCATATTTCACGGTATGTGGCTAGTACTTTCAAAAGATTAGCCACCACTACCACATAGTTCGACCTTAACCACTTTTAACAAAACAGACAGGGTAAAACCTCAGGTCATGATGCAACACATGACCCTATCCATCATCCTTATAGTGATTGCAGAATTGTAAACATGCAACTCCTATATCGCGCGAGTGATAAGAAATCACCCGACTTTTACCGGTCCTATTTAGCAGAGCATTTAGGCGATAAGGACTCGGGTACAATACATTGGATTCCTAAGATCTCATACAACTAGGGTTTCATTTCAACTCCAGGACATAATGCAAGATATATAATACATGAGTGAAATGGTAATAATTTGAAATACTGGGACATGCATCGGGGCTTGCCTTCTTGAGTGGGATTGGGGACAGGAGTGTCAGAGACTTCCGAACTTTGGTTCGGGGCTTCAATTAGTTCCTCGACGGCTTGTGTTGGGTCTTCAGAAAACCCTTGGTCTTGTCCTAAGACCAACTCGTAATCTCCGTCGTCAAGCGTCGTTGATTCTATATGAAATGCAATAATTTAAGTAAGATGCGGTTTAAATTTAAGATCTTATATTACAAAAGTTGCAATTCACCAAGTCAACACACAAGAGTTCATAAAATAAAAAGGGTTTAGGTTTGAATCACCATTTATAAAGAAGTCATGAGGATATCACTGCATCTATTGCAAGCAGGAACTAGAACATTTGAATTTGAATTTGAATTCCAAATTCAAACTCAAAACTTTAAGTTAAAAGAATCATAAAGTTTTGGAAATTTAATTATACACTAAACATTAACACATTAGAGAATGACAAAAGATTTTAACTAAATAGGTTTACAGAACATGCTTAGCTAACATTTCAAATTTGAAATGCCCAATTCAAAAGAGGTCAAGCTACCAAACAAAGCTAGGTTTGAAATTTTAATACAAGGTTACACATAGCTTATAGAAGTTACATGTTAAAATTCATAAGCAACAAAGCAAAAATGTAGAAGTTATGTACAAATTACCCTTTAACCTTAGATTTAAAATAGATGCAAAAATATTTAGTTTCATATCAAACTTCATAAACAAAAGTTGTAGGGTTTGGAATCTAGTTTCCAATAAACCTAATTTTGCAATTTTTGGATTTTTCTGTGATTTTCTAAGAATTTTGCAAGACAGCAACATCAATCACATAAAATAACAACACACATAGGGGGGGGTCTTGGTATGTTTGCGCTGGGACCCTTGGAATAAGTTTTCTATTTGCACAAGAGCCCCTGCTCGGCCCCGACGACGGCCAGCCAATCGGCCCAGACGCGTTCTCGCTGGCGGCGAGGTCGCCGGCGGGGAAGGGCTGGTCAGGCATGATCTACGGAACCCAGGGGACACTTCGGGAGGGTTGATGCTTGATGGGCAACTGTGGAACATGGCCGGTGACAGAGAAGTGCGGCGGCCGTGGCGGCGCATCGCCGTTCCCGGTGAAGGGCCGGCGAACATGGGGGTCTAACCCGCGCATGAGCATTAGTGGGAGGTGGGGAGTCGTGCTGAGTACCTGGATGAGCCGGAGATCAAGTGGAGGGAGCTACCGACGGTGAGGTCAAGCTCGGGCGGCTCCGGCGAGAGGTGGCTTGGGGTGGGCACGATTCCGGCGAGGGGGTGGCCGGGACTGGACCAGATCAGGCTGGGAAGCTAGGAAAGGAGGTGAGGAAGCTCAGGGCTAGCGGGATTTGGGCGGGGTGAAGGGATTGCGGTGGATGCCGGCGAGGAGTGCAGGCGGATTCCGGTGATGCAAGGAAGAAGAGAGGAGGGAACGGGCCGAGGATAGGGGTTTACGGTAGCCTTATGGTAGTGCATCACTTCAAGTAAGGAAGGAAGAGGGGAATTAGCCACGGATATGGAGGCAAGACGGTGAGTGGCGCCGGCAAACCTCCTCGGTCTCGTGGCGGACGCTCGGCTCCGGTGGTCTTACGTGGCAAAGGGAGGAGGGGACAACAAGGTTAGCACGGGCGGTGGGGAAAGGGGCGGAGTGACGCGTGGATCGGGGCGCAAAGCTGCAGACGCTCGGGGGCGGCCGGTGGCAGGGTCACACGCGCGCGGCAGGGAAAACAGAGGAGCTCGGGGACTCGAGGAGGAAGACAGAGGACCTAGTTGTGAAAAACAAAAAACTCAGGGGCCTTACTGTAAAGCATAGACAACTTTCACACCAAAGCTCAAATGGAGATGGACCCAAAAGCAAAAGTGTGTAGTTTTTCAAAATGCACAACTTTGCTTTAAGATTCACCCACAGAAGAGCTAGGGTTTTGCCATCAAATTGAAATTTAACAAGCTCTCTAAACTTTGCATAAATCCTATTTTAAAATTACACCACATTTACATCCAAAAGGTAGTTTCACCTATTTTTGCGTTTTAAACATAAGTTTTTAACTTTTACAAAACAACCCTCATACTTTCAAAATCTACCCTCCATGCTCACCCATTTAACACAAAAGGACCCTGATTTCAATATAATTATACAAACAATCACTTTTGCTTATCATTAACATTTTTAAACACATTTTTGCTACACTTTATACATAACTACACACTAAAGACCTAGGGTGTGACCATACTATTTACCTGAGTGTCACAGCCTTCCCCCCTAAAAAGAATCTTATCCCGAGATTCCGGATCAGAAGAAATTGAATGATCAGCTTCGGAGATTGGCTTGGAAGAAATCTGGGAAATTATGCTGAAGATAAGACTCAGTTTCCCATGTTGCTTCTTCTTCTGTGTGATGGTTCCACTGAATCTTGTACATTCTAATGGTTTCTCTTCTAGTACTCCTTTCTTTGGTGTCTAGTAGTCGGATGGGATGCTCCGTATAGGTTAGATCGGCTTTGATGTCAATAGTCTGAGGGTCGATAATTTCAGTAGGAACCTTGGCACACTTCCGAAGTTGAGATACATGAAAGATGTTATGGATGGCCGCTAGTTGAGAGGGAAGTTGAAGATGATAAGCTACGGGTCCACAGACTTCGAGGATTTCAAAGGGTCCGATGTATCGAGGAGCAAGTTTCTCTTTTACGCCGAACCTTTCAATACCTCGGGTAGGAGATACTCAAAGATATACGAAGTCCCCGACTTGAAACCATAATGGTCTTCTTTGTATATCAGCGTAGCTTTTCTATCGAGATTGTGCCGTCTTAAGATTCGCCTGTATAATCCTTACTTTCTCTTCTGCCTCGTTAACAAAGTCGGGTCCAAAGATTTTACGCTCACCGGTTTGTGACCAACTCAAAGGAGTTCTACAATGGCGACCGTACAATGCTTCAAATGGGGCCATCTTGAGACTGGCCTGATAACTGTTATTGTATGAGAATTCTGTCAGTGGTAGGTATTTGTCCCAATGCTTACCATATTGAAGGACACAGGCTCTAAGCATATCTTCCAAGATCTGATCTACTCTTTCAGTCTGTCCATCTGTTTGAGGATGATACGCTGAGCTTCGAATTAACTTAGTTCCAAGAGCATCTTGCCCAGAACCGAGAGACAAATTGTGCTCCACGATCAGACATGATTGTTTTGGGTATGCCGTGAAGATGAACAATTTGATCCAAGTAAATCTCGGCATACTTCTTGGCATTACATGTAGTGTGTACAGGAAGGAAATGTGCAATTTTGGTTAATCGATCAACGATTACCCAAATAGAGTCATGTCTTAGAGAAGTATTAGGTAGACCAACAATAAAATCCATACTGATATCTTCCCATTTCCAAGAGGGAATGGTTAGAGGTTTGAGGGTACCAGCAGCCTTCAGATGACTGGCTTTGACTCTTTGGCAGATATCACATTCTGAGACATACTTGGCAATTTCTCGTCTCATACGGGTCCACCAAAAGCTTTGTTTCAGATCTTGGTACATCTTTGTACTACCCGGATGTATAGAAAATTTGGACAGGTGGGCTTCGTCCATTATCTGTTTACGGAGTTTGTGGTCCTTGGGTACAACAAGTCATTTGTTGAACCACAAAACTCCTTCGGGATCCACTTGGAAACATTTATACTTTTTCTCTCCTTGTCTTATCTTCTGCTTAATGATTCCAACTCCCTCACTGTGCTGCTGAGCTAGAACAATGTCATCCCTAAGCGTGGTTTCAACCGAGAGATGGTTTAAATCACCTTGGGGAACAATTTCTAGATTAAGCTTTCCCATTTCCCAACAAAGAGTTTCGTTGAAAGCTTCAACAGATAAGCAAGAACAATGTGCTTTGCGGCTAAGCGCATCTGCAACGACATTGGCCTTGCCTGGATGATAATGTACCTCTAGGTCATAATCCTTGATCAGTTCTAGCCAGCGTCTTTGCCTCATATTCAAATCTGCTTGTGTAAAGATATATTTGAGGCTTTTGTGGTCAGTATATATATGACACTTTGCACCCATTAGATGATGTCTCCAAATTTTTAAGGCATGGATAACAGCTGCTAGTTCAAGGTCATGAGTAGGATAGTTTTGTTCATGAACCCTGAGTGCCCGTGATGCATATGCAATCACTCGGTGGTTTTGCATGAGTACACAACCAAGTCCGGTTCCTGAGGCATCACAATAGATGTCGAAAGGTTTTGACACATCAGGTTGCGCCAAAACTGGAGCAGTAGTGAGACAACCTCGGAGAACGTGGAATGCATCGTCGTATTTTCGATCCCAAGAGAATTTAACTCCTTTCTTCAGTAGTTCGGTCATAGGTTTGGCTATTCTGGAGAAATCTGGGATGAACCAACGATAATAGCCTGCTAGACCAAGAAAACTACGAATCTGATAGACTGAGGTTGGGGGTTTCCAATACATCACTTCTTGTACTTTACTGGGATCGACGGATATTCCGTCACCAGAAATGGTATGGCCCAGGAATTCTACTGTATCTAACCAAAACTCACACTTGGAGAATTTGGCATATAGGTGATGATCTCTTAATCGCTGAAGGATGACATGAAGATGTTTGACATGATCTTCTGGAGTTTTAGAGTAGATCAGGATGTCGTCAATGAAGACCACCACAAATTTGTCAAGTTCTTGCACAAAGATAGAATTCATGAGGTACATGAAATAGGCTGGAGCATTAGTGAGACCAAACGACATGACTAGATACTCGTATAGACCATATCGAGTGGAGAAAGCTGTTTTTGAAACATCACTGGGCCAGATCTTAATTTGATGATAGCCGGAATGAAGATCAATCTTAGAGAATACCTTAGCTCCAGCTAGTTGATCGAAAAGAATGTCAATGCGGGGTAGGGGATACTTATTTTTGATAGTTACCGCATTGAGAGGATGATAGTCCACACATAGCCTTAGGCTATTGTCTTTCTTTTTCACAAACAGGGCTGGACAACCCCATGGTGATGCACTTGGACGGATGAAACCTTTGTCTAAGAGGTCTTGGAGTTGGATTTTCAATTCAGCCAACTCGTTAGGAGGCATACGATAAGATTTCTTAGAGATAGGGGCTATGCCAGGTTGGAGTTCTATGATGAACTCGATATCTCTATCTGGGGGCATTCCAGGTAAGTCGTCCGGGAAGACATCTGGATATTCACAGACGATTGGAATATCCTTTAGCTTGACCCCAGATGCAGCATAAGTGCAAGAGTTGAAGTACTTTGGTTGTGGAAGATAAAGAAGGGTAGGCTCATTTTCTGATGAACCTATCTCCACAGTTCGAGAAGGAATATCTAAAGATACATGGTACTAGGTCATCCAATTCATTCCTAAAAGAACATCCATTCCTTTTAGGTCTAATAGTAGTAAATCTGCCCTCATCAGATTATTACCCATTTGAATTGGCACACCTCTACATACGTGATTTGAAGAGATGCTACCACCAGGAGTTGTTATTATATATATCCCACCAACAGGATAAACATCCAGGCCTATTTTAGTTCCAAACTTTGTACTGATAAAGCTATGGGTGGCACCGGTATCAAAAAGAACAGTAACGGGGTGATGGTTGATAGAAAAAGTACCCGTCATTATCGGTGTCCCCTCGGGAAGTTCGGAGAGTGTGGTGAGGTTCACCCTCCCTTGTCGGACCTGGACCACTTGCCTTTTGCCCTTACCCTTGTTGATCGGACTGGATGTCTGCCCTTGGAAAGATTTCCTAGGTTGAGGGCAGTCCTTGATGAAGTGGGACGGACTTCCGCAATTGAAACAACGATAATTGCTGTTTCTTGGAGTGGCTGGCGGAAAGCTCGGCCGCGAACCTTGTCGTGGTTGCTGTTGAATTTGTGGCGGCGGTGGTCGATCAAATTGTGCTTGTTGGGGAGGTCGGGCTACCATCTGCCAGGCAAACTGCCTCGAGGCGGGGCTCGAGGGGCGTTACTCGGAACCAACCAATACCTTGACGATTGTGGAGTTGCAGGCCCTGTAGGTGCTTTCCGTTTCTTTTCTGCTCTGTGGGCTGAAATACAATCTTCTTGAGTAATGGCCATGTTGACCAACTCATTAAAATTGTCGGCCTTTACCAAATTCAGCCATTCTTTAAGTTTGGTGTTTAGGCCTCGGTGAAAGCGATCACGTTTGCGGGCATCAGTGTCCGCATGAGATCCTGCATACTGGCACAAGTGATTGAAGACTTGTGCATACTGCATAACGGTGCGGGTACCTTGGGTCAAATTCAAAAATTCATTGAGCTTTCACTCAATGAGTCCTTCCGGTATGTGATGCGCTCGAAATGCAATCCGAAATTCGTCCCAGGTGATGACATGATCGGCAGGTTGCATAGCATGAAACTGATCCCACCATAAACGGGCAATGCCTCGGAGTTGCTGGGCTGCAAAGAGAACCTTATTCTCATCTGAACATGGAACTGATAATAAGGTGAACTTGGATTCGATGGTGCGAAGCCAGGCGTCAGCGTTGAGAGGTTCATCCGCCTTATGGAATAATGGAGGCTGAGTGCTGAGGAAGTCCTGGTAACTGGCTGACAGGGGTTCACCTCGGCCTCGGGGTTGCTGATGGAAGTGGCCCATTTGAGCTTGTACAAGTTGGTTAAGAAGCTCTGTTTGCCAGGCCATAACCTCGGCCAAATTTGGAGCTGGCGGTGGCGGTTGCTGAGAACCACCGGGCTGACCTGCCCGGAATCCTTCCGGGGTTCCACGAGTAGCTCCAACCATCTGAAATAAAGGAGATATCCATTATTAACCATATTCTTACTCCAATTTCAGACGATATGCAAGAACTAGATGAAAATGTAATTCATACACTCCATTCAATCCACTCATAACAGATGCAAGGACATTGAACCAGATAACAAAACACAGGATTTAGATTGCTATATAAACACTGTTGATCCTTACATCTTACATTAACACATTCTAACCACTACAAACCTTTACCTAAAAACACATGCCACATATACAACAAGTGGCTCTACATCTAGACAGACTACACACTGCCTATGTCACATCTTTTTACACTAGTTATAACTAAACTACCTCCCACTCGATCACAACTAAAAGTCATCAAAGTTGCCTACTGATGACTGACTACCCGAAGAGGAATGATGGGGGCTGATGATAGGGTCTCCGTGCTCAGAGTCAATCTTGGAGACTCCCTCTATTTCCTCAGGATCTTCCTCTTCTTCTTCAGGTGCCGGTACTGCAGGAGGTACAGGCTGCTGTTGAAGCTCATTTATGTGTGCATTAGCATCATCCACTTCAAGGATAAGATCATGAATCTATTCTTGAAGAAATTCAATGATTGTGTTGCGTTGGGTGATCGTCGCATCACTTTCATTGATTTGATCTTCCCTGTGATGAATAGTCTCATTTTGGGTAGCAATAATTCCATCTTTCTCAATCACCAAAGCTCGAAGTTGATCCACTTGGGTGATATGTCTAGTAGCTTCCCTATGGAGACTTCGCGCAGCATTAACCAATTGGCCCATCTCACGACGTAGCAACGATTGGTAATGATACTGCACATTCATGAAACGCATCATCCCTCAAAGTGCTTCTTCCGGTGAACCTTCCAATCTGTGACTCTCAGGAATTACCCTGAGATTCCATTCTGACTCACTAGAATCTGTTGTAGCAAACAAACCAATGGGTTGTCCTGCGACTTCCCCAGGATGTTGACTACAGAAGATATAGATAGCTTCTAGTGCTGCCCCTTCAATGGTATCCACAATCCAATAACCCATCACTTCAATTTCAATGGGTTGCCATTGGGAACGATGCGGGTGTTGAGGGATAGTCATTTTGACTCAGGCTCGATAGATACCCTCTTCATGGTACTCCATTGCATCATACTGTGGAGGGTCAGTATAGCCAAACGACCTTAGAGATTCCCAAAGCAAACGAGGAAAACCCTCCCAGTGCAGGGCATTTGTATGAAGATGCCCTGCCGGATCCCAAAAGATATTAGGAGGGGCTGCCATCTGCAACAGAAATGCAAATGGTGAGACTTTTTACCTTGCTGAGAAAGTACAAGATAAATAGAACGGGATAATCAATTCTGATAACATCAAGGACTGTAAATCAGAGGGAAGCCTAAGATACTTTAAGATACTCCACTTAAAACTACCATTAGTACTCTATCAATCCATTTCCCAAATGCAATCAACATACCATTCATCCTTAACAGTATTAAACTTACATTACATTATTATTAACAGGTTATGCATGCACGTACTACTCATCCTCACAACCAAAACAACAACCGAATATGTTCGGACTTACGTGATTAATTCCGGTGGCATACCCATACGTCTCTCACTATATAACTAATCAGTAAATCCTACGCGTCCTAACCTCGTAATCGTGGTTAGCGTACCTGCAGAAGAACACACATATATATCATGAACCTTTCATGGCAGCACGATATGAAAGCGTCCTCAAACAGTACTGTTCACTATAGAAACAACATTTGTACAATTACCGCCGTACAGACAACGTTAGCATACATTATCGAAACAACATATTCATGGGGGTACCGCAAAATGCGGGGGTATGAACAGCGATCGCCATACCCTGCGCCGAACCATATACTCCCAATATGATCAACCTAAGTTGGTATATTGGCAGCATCTCAAGTAAGCCACTGCTTGAGAAACAGCATTCGGTTTGCATCATCGACAGGAAGGCTAACTCCCCAGTTAGCTGAGGATCCTTACCTTCTTACCTCACGATCGTAGGTGTCGTAATAGAATGTAAAGTTGAATTGTACATGAATTTAAATTTTAACAGAAAGTAGTGCTGCAAGTCAGAATTATCCATACATATATAGAGACTAGTAGCCACCTGTTATTTCCCACATAAATCCCTAGGGCTTTACGTTCTAGGCATCAACCTTAACGGATCCAACGTACTTTGTAAACTCATTTGTTGGCCAATTTTTATCCTGTAAACACCTTTTAAGAGCTTTTCCAGATGTAAAAGTAAACCTACAGCTCTGATACCAGCTGTGGCAGAACCGCCTGAATTATTCCGGCTCAAGTGCGCTAATGATCACTATGCAACTCTTCTTATCTCAACGCACTTCAAACGGAACAATCCATTGGTCTGTCGGGTCTCCACTCGATACAACCACGGTTCAACAGGATCGAAGCAGGCTTACCTCGCACGAAGGCGAGTTTACAATCATAGAACAACTCATCAACTTTTAATTTACAGATATCCAAACATTATTACAAACCAGGTTTAAACTCAAATAAACTTATACAAACCAAGTTTAAACTGATAAGCAGAACAGGTTGTCCAAACACACAGCGGAAAGGAAAGATTACGTGACTACACACATCGCGAAAGTGGACACCATGCTCAGCCCAAGGCCTGGTGTCACTCCGGAGGGTCACTGTCAGCCGGGGACGGGTCCCATTCCACGGACCAGCCAAAAGGAACAGAAGTTGGCCATGCAGGGTTGTCCATGGAGTTCTCGAAAGATATACCTGAAACAAATACTAGCAAGGTTGAGTATTCTAATACTCAGCAAGGCTTACCCAGTTTGGGTATACTTTAGCCCATAACTAGACTCATGAAGGCACTGCAGGAGTTCTGGGTTATTTTTAGCTGAAATGCAACTAAGAGTATAACTTACTTTCAAGTTTTAGCTTTCGGATTCTAGCTTGATTAGTCATCTAGGTAAGCACCTATACTAAACAAGCAAAATAGATATTATCATCCATCAAGATTATTCCATCAACAATTACACTTTTTACTCTATGTGGCAGAAGGAATAAGCAGTCCCAATCTTCGTGGGAAGCGGACGATTCTGAATCGAATTCAAACCTTGCAAGGTAAACCTAACACACATGCTTGGAACATCCAAAGATCATTCCAAAGCAACCGTTTCCCTCATATTCCGGGTTATGGATCAGGGCCACCACAAGCAACTGCAGGACCGTACGCACACCAATTGTGCAGGACATACGTCCATTTGCCGGGCCATTCAGGTACTAGGCTTACCGCTTACCATATTTCGCGGTATATGGCTAGTACTTTCAAATGCTTAGCCACCACTACCACATGGTTCGACCTTAACCACTTTTAACAAAACAGACAGGGTAAAACCTCAGGTCATGATGCAACACATGACCCTGTCCATCATCCTTATAGTGATTGCAGAATTATAAACATGCAACTCCTATATCGCGCGAGTGACAAGAAATCACCCGACTTTTACCGATCCTATTTAGCAGAGCATTTAGGCGATAAGGACTCGGGTACAATACATTGGATTCCTAAGATCTCATGCAACTAGGGTTTCATTTCAACTCGTAGACATAATGCAAGATATATAATACATGAGTGAAATGGTAATAATTTGAAATACTGGGACATGCATCGGGGCTTGCCTTCTTGAGTGGGATTGGGGACAGGAGTGTCAGAGACTTCCGAACTTTGGTTCGGGGCTTCAATTAGTTCCTCGACGGCTTGTGTTGGGTCTTCAGAAAACCCTTGGTCTTGTCCTAAGACCAACTCGTAATCTCCGTCGTCAAGCGTCGTTGATTCTATATGAAATGCAATAATTTAAGTAAGATGAGGTTTAAATTTAAGATCTTATATTACAAAAGTTGCAATTCACCAAGTCAACACACAAGAGTTCATGAAATAAAAAGGGTTTAGGTTTGAATCACCATTTATAAAGAAGTCATGAGGATATCACTGCATCTATTGCAAGCAGGAACTAGAACATTTGAATTTGAATTTGAATTCCAAATTCAAACTCAAAACTTTAAGTTAAAAGAATCATAAAGTTTTGGAAATTTAATTATACACTAAACATTAACACATTAGAGAATGACAAAAGATTTTAACTAAATAGGTTTACAGAACATGCTTAGCTAACATTTCAAATTTGAAATGCCCAATTCAAAAGAGGTCAAGCTACCAAACAAAGCTAGGTTTGAAATTTTAATACAAGGTTACACATAGCTTATAGAAGTTACATGTTAAAATTCATAAGCAACAAAGCAAAAATGTAGAAGTTATGTACAAATTACCCTTTAACCTTAGATTTAAAATAGATGCAAAAATATTTAGTTTCATATCAAACTTCATAAACAAAAGTTGTAGGGTTTGGAATCTAGTTTCCAACAAAACTAATTTTGCAATTTTTGGATTTTTCTGTGATTTTCTAAGAATTTTGCAAGACAGCAACATCAATCACATAAAATAACAACACACATAGGGGGGGGGGTCTTGGTATGTTTGTGCTGGGACCCTTGGAATAAGTTTTCTATTTGCACAAGAGCCCCTGCTCGGCCCCGACGACGGCCGGCCAATCGGCCCAGATGCGTTCTCGCCGGCAGCGAGGTCGCCGGCGGGGAAGGGCTTGTTAGGCATGATCTACGGAACCCAGGGGACACTTCGGGAGGGTTGATGCTCGACGGGCAACTGTGGAACATGGACGGTGACAGAGAAGTGCGGCGGCCGTGGCGGCGCATCGCCGTTCCCGGTGAAGGGCCGGCGAACATGGGGGTCTAACGTGCGCATGAGCATCAGTGGGAGGTGGGGAGTCGTGCTGAGTACCTGGATGAGCCGGAGATCAAGTGGAGGGAGCTACCGACGGTGAGGTCGAGCTCAGGCGGCTCCGGCGAGAGGTGGCTCGGGGTGGGCGCGATTCCGGCGAGGGGGTGGCCAGGACTGGACCAGATCAGGCTGGGAAGCTAGGAAAGGAGGTGAGGAAGCTCAGGGCTAGCGGGATTTGGGCGGGGTGAAGGGATTGTGGTGGATGCCGGCGAGGAGTGCGGGCGGATTCCGGTGATGCAAGGAAGAAGAGAGGAGGGAACGTGTCACACCCGATTTATAAGAACATAAATCGAGCAATCATATATGCGCCAGGATCAAGTCACGCATATATACAACAGAATCATCAAGATATCACAACACGTATCTCGAAATAAAAGCGTATAAATTATAAATGATTATCTTTATTACAACTGAATCAAGAATCAGTTCAAGGAATGCGGAAGCGTAAAATAAATACATGAAGAGCAGGGCGCCACAGGGACGTCGGCTGGGAGACAACGGCTAGAAACCGTCGAGTCTGCTGATGTAGTCCTCCACGTCGCCTGGTACTAAGCAGCAGTTGAAGATATCCCCGAGAGAACAGAAGAGTAGAGAAGGCAAGTGTGAGTACACAACTTGTACTCAACAAGTATAACACGAATTATGAGGCTCTAAGGTTGGCTGACTCAACTGCATTAGCTTTTAATCTTGGCAAATTTTATTTAAGCTATTTACTACAAGTGGATGAGTTACCATAGCCCAAGTTACATAATAATTAATCAAGATTAAGCATAAGACTACTGAGAAACCAAGCCAAACCACCAAAGGTACAACCCACTAATCAGACGGAGGATCTGGGCCGCTCATGACCGTGAGCATGGCTAGTATACCAATTTTACACTCTCGAGAGGTTGCACAACTTTACCCACAAGTCGTGAGCTACGCTAGTGGTCCCCCCCCCCCACTTCCTTAGGTGAGATGGCTAGCAAGCACACTATGAGACCGTTACAAAGGATCACGTTGGTAAGGTGTAACCGCTAAGGATTCTGGATCAGCGACGATGGGGCCCACCTCACGGGGGTACAAGCACATAGCACAGACCAAGCCGGAGGAGCAGGGACCATTGAAGCTTACCAACCCTCTTGCCCATGCAGGTAAGTTACTCCCGAACCAAAATAACCTAATTAGTAGGTCAAGACCGTCCCATTCCAGTCTTGTGGTTGCACGGTTGTCCCAGCTTGTCGCTCTATGAACCGGTCCTTATGGAAAGTGGCCAACCAAGCACTAAGCACCGTACTGGCCCCCTACACCATGTTTCTAACGAAAACATATTTTGAGGAGACGTGAGCCGCTCAAGCACACAGCACAGAGGGCCACTCTCAGAATTAAGTTGCATATAACCATTAATCAAATTAATTAAAAAGGACCGAGGTGTGTGAGAGCACAACACCTAGCACAACTAACCAAAATGCAACCCAAGGTATATATATATATATAAAGGATAAGGTGGCTAGGAAGTCCTTATAGGCATACAGAATTAAAATGCAGTATGAAATTGTATTCAAAAGTGATAGGATATTCATGTTATACTTGCCTTCCTCAAAGTTCTCCTGCTGCTACTCAAACTGCTCTGCAGAAAGGGGCTCCTGGTACTCATCCAAAGGCTCAGCGTCTACTCACGAACGCAACGCCAAAACATGGTCCAACACATACACATACATACAAACAAAGACAAAAGATAAGAAACAGTACAACATTACATAAAAATAGCATACAAAACTATGATAGAACTACTCTACGCGTTACAACGATCGCGTGAGCGTGAAAACCGCCTAAAACAGAGCTAAGACGTGAAATCTAGGGCAAAAACAAGGTCCAGGGGCCTTTCTATAAGAAAATAGGAGATTCTAAGGGGTTCTGAGCAAAAACTAGGGATCTAAACATAATTAACCTACAAACGCAGGGGTCTAACATGCGAAACTACAGGGGCTGGATGGCGGACCCTAATTCTGGAAAGCTCAGGGGCTTCGGTGCAAAAACAGGGGCTCACCTGGAATTACTTTTGAACTGTGATGGACTGCGGGTTGATTTCAGATAAACCCAGGGGCTCTTTAACAATAACGCCAGGGCGAACCGGTACGCGTGGATCTGATCCGTTGGATCATGATCTCACGGCTCAGATCTAAACGACACGTGATCTAATCGTGGGCGTTGGCTCTAGATCGGACGGCTGAGATCGCTTGGGCGTTTGGGGCGGCGGCGCTTGTCGCCGGTGACCAATTCCGCGTCGGCGCGCGGCTCGGGCTCGCCGGAGTTCATCGAACTCGATGCTCCGGGGGTCAAATCAACCCGGGCTTGGGTCGGTCGTGATCCGCGTTACACGCGCGATCTACCTAGGGCCAAAGCGAGGCACGGGAGGGGCTCTAGCGACGAGCACGACGGCGGGGGTGGGTCGGCGCGGCGGCGTAACGACGGCGCGCGCGTTCCGGCCTCGGGTGCGGTCTACGGTCTACGACATCTGGCACAAAAGGAGCAGGGGACGATGGTGCTCATCGAGGGTTCAGGTCGGGCTGGAGGGCCGTGCAGGGGTGCTGGCGACGACGGCGGGCGGCGGCGCACGGACGGAGACGGGCGGCACCCGTGGGGAAGGCGGCTGCGGGCGCTCTCCGAGCTTTGGGTCTCCTCGGATCGACACGGGGAGTCCCTGTGAAGACGTTGAGGGGGTCAGGAAGGCTGGGGGCAATCGGCGGTGAGCAATCACGGCGGCGGAGAGTCTCACCGTCGGCGGCCTCGGGTCGAATTCCGGCCGTTGCACAGGCCGGGGTTGAGGGTGGAATCCTCGGGGAGCTTCCTGGCGGCGATGCGAATCTGCCGCGGGCCTTGGCCGGGGCTGGGGTGCGGCGGAGCGACGGGTCCGCAGCGGAGCAGGGGGCGCCGAGCAGCAGAGCAAGGCGGCTGTGGTGCTGGGGCGTCGGTGGCGGTGGCGGGGATTAGTGTTAGGGTTCAGAGGGGGTTGGGGCTGCTATTTGTAGGGCGGCGGGGCACCCTCGGCGTGAGGGCCCAGGGAGGAGCTCGCCGGAGATTTCGGGAGGGCCGTTGCGCGCCGGGGAGGAAAGGGAAAGGGGAAGAAGAAGCTGACGCACGGGCCCTGGCTGGCAGAGGGAGAGAGGGAGAGGAGAGAGGCGCGGCTTGGCTGAGAAGAAAATGGGCCGGCCGTGGCCCATGCGGGAAGAAGGACAGATGGGCCTCGGGGTCAACTTGGCCCAAGGAAAAGAGAGAAAGGAGGGGGAATCGGAGAGCTGGGCTGGGCGTGGTCGGGCCACGTGGAGAGAAGAGGGGGGAGGGGAGAGGGCCGGCCCAAGAGATTTTGGGCTGCTTTCTTTGCTCTTCTCTTCTTTTCTTTTTCTTTCCAACACTCAAACTATTCAAACACAACTATTTGAATTCAAATAAATTCGAATTCAAACCCTATAACTCAACACAAGGAAAACAATGCTTCAGCATGAATGCACAAACATGTTGACCTTATAATAAATTTTATTTTCTTGTGTTATAAAATTACTTTAAATGCAAGATAAATCAAGAAAAGCCCTAGAAATTTTATTTGAGCCCAAATAAATTTATTAAAATTTGGGAAAATTACATTAGGGTGTTACAGAACGGGCCGAGGATAGGGGTTTACGGTAGCCTTATGGCAGTGCATCACTTCAAGTAAGGAAGGAAGAGGGGAATTGGCCACGGGTATGGACGCAAGATGGTGAGCGGCGCCGGCGAACCTCCTCGGTCTCGTGGCGGACGCTCGGCTCCGGTGGTCTTACGTGGCAAAGGGAGGAGGGGACAACAAGGTTAGCACGGGCGGTGGGGAAAGGGGTGGAGCGACGCGTGGATCGGGGCGCAGAGCTGCAGACTCTCGGGGGCGGCCGGCTGCAGGGTCACGCGCGCGCGGCAGGGAAAACAGAGGAGCTCGGGGACTCGAGGAGGAAGACAGAGGACCCAGTTGTGAAAAACAGAAAACTCAGGGGCCTTACTGTAAAGCATAGACAACTTTCACACCAAAGCTCAAATGGAGATGGACCCAAAAGCAAAAGTGTGTAGTTTTTCAAAATGCACAACTTTGCTTTAAGGTTCACCCACAGAAGGGCTAGGGTTTTGCCATCAAATTGAAATTTAACAAGCTCTCTAAACTTTGCATAAAACCTATTTTAAAATTACACCACATTTACATCCAAAAGGTAGTTTCACCTATTTTTGCGTTTTAAACATAGGTTTTTAACTTTTACAAAACAACCCTCATACTTTCAAAATCTACCCTCCATGCTCACCCATTTAACACAAAAGGACCCTGATTTCAATATAATTATACAAACAATCACTTTTGCTTATCATTAACATTTTTAAACACATTTTTGCTACACTTTATACATAACTACACACTAAAGACCTAGGGTGTGACCATACTATTTATCTGAGTGTCACACAGTTAAGTTATTATTTTCTGAACCTTGGTTCGGGGCTTTAGAGATATCCTCGATAAAAGTCCTGGGGTCTTCAGAATAACTTCCTTCTGGTTCCGGGATAAATTCGTAGTCTCCGTCGGCGAGAGTGGTTGAATCTATATGATATGCAAAGATGTGGTTCAATGGATGCGTACATTTTCATTTCACTTCACGATAAAGTTGCAATCTAAAGAAACTAACATTACATACTAACAAACAACACAATTCCCCTTTAATGGGCAGTCATTTATCGGGTATTAACTAAACTATTTAGTTACATTAAGTAACATGGCTGCTTACCCTAAACATTTAAACTAACTATATTAGCTAGCATGTTTGGTTTTCTTAAACAATCAAACTAATTACACTTAACAACTTTATTTATTTGACTAACTAATTACCTTTAATAACTTTAGGTTATTACTTAATTATGGACTTACTTTGATTAATTAAACAAACCCTAAGTTAGGAATATAACATTGCTATATCAAGTTCTATTTATCCTGGCTGTTCTACACATGATCATAGGTTGAAAATTTGTGGACATGCCACACTACTCAAAGGAATCATTCTACTTTATTTTTATAATTTTTCATGAACTAGGATCTACACAAATTAATTAACCTTAGAACTAAATCATAAACTCATAATTTAAGTTAGACAGTACTATTGATTCTGAAAATTTTATCATGGATTATATTCCACTGGCAAAAAACACTGTAAAACATTTAGTCATAAACTCTAACAGGATCATTCTAGAATAAATATTAGAGATTCAAGCAACATATCACAAAGGTATTTAAATTCCTTAGCTAGGGATCAGCACTAGATCTAAAATTTTTACACAGAACCATACATGACAAGTAGAACTCAGGGTCCAAATATTGCACATAGCACAGCTAGGGATCATCATATACAATTGAAGAACTCATTTCTTCATATTTAATCTAGATCAAAATATACTAAGATTCAGCCCAAGAACAGGAAACAAAACTTGTAGATTTTAACTAACATAACCCAGAACAGTTGAGTTTGCTATTTTAGGATTTTTCTACTAATTTCTAGGAATTTTCAAAGTTCACTGAAAAAGATTTGAAAGACTCAGACTGCTTTGCAGAAAGGACCCTAGAACTTTTTGAATCAGAGCAATGTAGTCCTTGGTCGGATGGGGAAAAGGAACAGGGAGAAGGACGGCGGTGTTCTGGCACGATGACTCACTGGCGGCAAGGTTTAAGGGGTGGCGTAGCTTCAGGATGTCAAGGCGAACTTAGGGGTAGCCTTGGGAAGGAAGGGGAAGGGCCGGAGAGGGGTTCCCCACGGCAACCCGAGGCGGCGCCGGAAGGAGAACGATGATGGCGGCGCTCTGGTGATCGGCGGGGTTGAAGCTCCTCTGCATGAGCAATAGCAAGATGCAAGAAAGGGAGTGCGGGGGTTAATTCAGACCAGAAGCCAAGCAAAAGGGGGGGCCGACGTTGACAGAGGTGGCGGCGGAGGGAGTGAACTGCGGCGAGGTGGTTCCGGTGAAGGTTTGACGGCGGGGAGGGACGAAAAAGCTCGAGTATGCAACAGAGCAGCTCGACAAGGTGTTGTCGTGGACAATGTGTGGCTGGAGGCAACGGTCCACGGCAGATGGTGGTTCGCCGGAGTGGAGGAAGGGGCGGCGGTGGTGTTTGGGCTCAGGGCGTTGGGCGGGAGGAAGGAAATGCAGAATGGGATGGTCACGAGTTGGAGAAGCTCGAGAGCAGGAGAATAGAGGTTAGGAGGGGGTGCTCGGCGCACATGCGATGGCGACGGCGAGCTGTCGGCCGGGCGACGTTGGGGTCGGCGTGGCACGCACGGGTAAGGGCCAGCAGGGGCGAGCTGGGGCGGGGGCCGGCGTCCAAGTGACGCGTGGGGGAGGGTGGAAGCAGGAGGTGGTGCTGGCGGTGCTACAGTGGGCAGCACAGCGGCGGCAGGGGGGCTCTGCACCGGCTGCAGAGAGGAGCAGAGAAATAGAGGAGCGCCAGAGGAAGAAGAGAGAGGGGGGGGGTCTCTAGGGACTTAGTTGCAAAATACAGAAATCCTAGGGGCTTATCAGTAAACCATAATTTCCCATAAATCTAGCTCAAATGAGAAAATGGCCAAAACAAAAGTTGTAGTACTTTTCAAAAGCTACAACTTTTCTTTAAAGGTTAAGTTCAAGAAACCACGGAATGGGATTGTATTTTGAAATCTTGAACTAAATTCAAAAATCGTAAAGTTTTTACCCTATTGAAAATAATTTACACTAAATTTAGGATCTATTTGCAAGTTTTCATGTAATGTCATGATGACTTGCATTCTTTTACACTTTGACCCTATGTAAACTTTGAAAGTTACTTTTGTACTTCAACTATTTTGCATAAAAGGACTCATACTTTTACAAAATTACACATAAGTCCTTATTTTCACATAAACACCCAAATTTCATATAATTCAACAGATCTATTACAATTCCTTCCCTAGTGTGATACAAATTTGACACCTAGGGTGTCACACTCCACTGGCACCACTACATCCCACTAAAGCTCCCTGACCAGTTCTTCTCCATCCACTCGCGCTTACGCCACCAGAACGCCGCGCCGGTAGTCATATCCACCGCCTCCGCCTGGCCTCGCCGTCGTCCCGACTTTCCGCCCCCTCTCGACCCTCACCGCGCTCACCACCAGCACCACATCTTCACGTAGAAGCTTCCTAGCCACTTCTTCGCTGCCTTCCTGCACTGCGACCGCCGGAACGCAGCCGCCGCCTCAGAACGTCACCGCGCTGACTCGGTCATCCGTCGAACTGCCGTCTCCGCACCTTCCTTCTTCGATTCCGACCTCCCTCGAGCCCGCCGTGAGCTCCTGAACCTTTTCCCCCACTTTCCCCCTCGCCGCCAGTGAATCTCCTCACTGGAATTTGATCACCGTCATGCTGTCCCTCGGATCAAACCAACCAAGGACCCAATTGCAAGCATTGTTTTCTTTCTAGGGTCTTCTGTGCAAAAATATCAGTAGCCCCCTCAATTCAAATCAGCCAGATTTGAAAATCGATAGAAATTTGTAGATAAATCCAAAAATGGTCAAACTAGTTCTGTTATACTCTAGGAGTCTAGTTCTAACTCTTCTGTTACTAAAGTTTAGTTTGAAACTTAATATTTTAAGTTTTATTTTAAACTCTATCAAAAGTGAATCTTTTAAGTATCTTTTACATGTTAGCTTTATTTCATGTAGTTTTTGGTATGCAACTTGTATGTGATATGAGTGAACTTGTGTGCAAATTTCACAATCAGTACTGCACTCTAACTTGAAGTTATTTAAATTTGTACAAAGTAAGCTTGAAATGAAGTAAATTTATTCAAGCATGCTACTAATACTTTCATGCTTAGATTTTTTTTAACCATGTCTGGTTCTGATGTTGAGCAATTCATAGTAAATCTTGAATAACTTTTAGCACTGCTTAACTTAAGTTTTTAATTTAAACTTGAAATTTGAATTTAATTCAAATAACTTACTTTCTGCTTTCAAAAATTTATGAAAAATTTATGGCAAGCTCATCTGATAGAGCCTCTATAGATTTCAAACTCAAAATAAAACTTATTATCTTAAGTTTGAATTTGTTCATTTTTATACTACTATTCTGTTAGGTTTAAAAATATGAAAAATTAACAGAAGTCTTGTATTAATTTTAGGTATGTGTGGTTAAATTCCTAACCTTAGTACTCCTATGCCTAAAGCTATAAAAATTAATAATGATGCTAGTAAAGTTAGTTGGTTTAATTTATAATAAGTAAATGTGAATTCTTGGAATTCAAATCCATTGTTTTGTGATGTATTGAATGTGAGTTTTTGATTGCAACTTTATCATGAAGGAAAATTATTGACTTAATAAATCACTTAACTCAAATCATTGCATATCATGTAGAATCGACGACGCATGAAGACGGAACCTACGAATTGGTCCCGAAACCCGAGCAGGGTATATCTGAAGACCAAGTGAATGTCGCCGAAGATCTTACTGAAGCCCCGAACCAAAGTTCGAAAGTTATTGACATTCCTAACCCCAGCCTCACCCAAGAAGGCAAGGCCCGGTGCATAACCTAGTTTTTTTCAAATTATGCACTTATTATGTTATATATCTATATTGAGCATTAAGTTTTAGGAGTTGTAATGAAACCCTAGATGCATGAAACGTAGGAAACTATGTAATGTTTTTTTGAGTCTTTACCGAATAGATGCTCTGCTAATAGGACCGGTCGAAGTCGAGTGATTTCCTGTCACTCACGCGATATAGGAGTTGATTGTTACCATTCTGCAATCACTATAAGGATAACGAACGGGGTTATGTACGATGTCATGACTTGAGAGATGTCACACCCAATTTATAAAGGACATAAATCGAGCAATCATATATGCGCCAGGATCAAGTCACGCATATATACAACAGAATCATCAAGATATCACAACACATATCACGAATAACATTAACATAAATCGTAAGTGAATCATAAATGAATTATCTTATTACAACCGAATCAAGAATCGGTTCAAGAGTTGCGGAAGCGTAAAAGAGATACATGAAGAGCTGGGCGCCACAGGGACGTCGACTGGGAGACAAACGCCTAGAAGTCGTCGAAGCCGCTGATGTAATCCTCTACGTTGCCGGGCACTGAGCAGCAGTCGAAGATATCCGAAATAGAACAGAAGAGTAGAGAGGCAAGTGTGAGTACAAACTAGTACTCAACAAGTATAACACAAACTATGAGGCTCTAGGTTGGTTGACTCAACTGCATTAGCTTTTAGTCTTGGCAGATTTTATTGAAACTGTTTACTATAAGTGGATGAATTACCCTGAACCCAAATTGCATAAGAAATTAATCAATGTTAATTAAGAGCTACTGAGAACCATCCAAACCAAAACCACCCGGGGAATCTCCCTAACCAAAGTTTGATAACCCCACAAATCAGACGGAGGATTTGGGCCGCTCATGACTGTGAGCACAGCTGATATATCAGTTTTACACTCTCGAGAGGTTGCACAACTTTACCCACAAGTCGTGAGCTACGCTAGTTGTTCATCACACTTCCTTAGGTGAGATGACTAGCAAGCACACTACGAGACCGTTACAAAGGACACGTTGGTAAGGTGTAACCGCTAAGGATTCTGGATCAGCGACGATGGGGCCCACCTCCGGGGGTACAAGCACACAGCACAGACCAAGCCGGAGGAGCAGGGACCATTGAAGCCTACCACCCCTCTTGCCCACGCAGGTAAGTTACTCCCGAACCAACCCGACCTAATTAGTAAGTCAAGACCGTCCCATTCCAGTCTTGTGGTTGCGCGGTTGTCCCAGGTTGTCGCTCTATGAACCGGTCCTTATGGAGAGTGGCCAACCAAGCACTAAGCACCGTGCTGGCCCCCTAAACCATATTTCTAACAAAAACATATTTTAAGGAGACGTGGACCACTCAAGCACACAGCACAGAGGGCCACTCTCAGGATTAAGTTGCATAAGACCATTAATCAAATTAATTAGAAAGGACCAAGATATGTTATAGCGCAGCAACCTAGCACAACTAACCAAAATGCAACCCAAAGGATATATATAACGGGTAAATAAGTGGCTAGGAAAGTCCTTATAGGCATACAGTATTAAAATGCTGTATGAAATTGTATTTAATAGTGATAGGAGGTTCATGTTATACTTGCCTTCCTCGTACTCCCCCGGCTGCTGCTCGAACTGCTCAGAAGATGGCTGCTCCTGGTACTCGTCCAAAGGCTCCGCGTCTACTCATGATCGCAACGCCAAAACATAGTCCAGCACATACACATACATGCAAATAAGGACAAAACATAAGAAACAGTACAACATTTCATCAAAATAGTACACAAAACTAGTCTAAAGCTATTCTACGCGTTACAACGATCGCGCGGATATAAAGAACGCTTAAAACGGAGCTAAAACGTGAAAACTACGCTTGAAACAAGACCCAGGGACCTATTTGCAAGAAAACAGAACTTCCAGGGGGTTCTGGACAAAAACCAGGGATCTAAACGTGATTAAAGGGTAGACACAGGGGCTAGATGGCTAAAACCCTAGGGCTGGACTGCGGGCATGAAAACTGGAAAGCTCAGGGGGTCAAACGGAAAGAAAACGACCTGATCGTAATTATTTTTGAACTACAGGGGACCGCGGGTTGATTTCTCCAAAAGGCAGGGGCTCTTTAGCAAAACTAATGGGCTGAAACGGTATCTTCTGTTCTGGGCCGAAGGATTTGGATCTGACGGTTTGGATCTATTACGATCTGGATCTAATCCTGGCGGTTGGATTCGAACTGTGCGGCTTGGATTTCAAAAGAAGAGCGAACCAGTATTGGAGGATCTGATCTGTCGGATCGGGATTCAAGGGCCAGGATGAGATGGGGCTAAGATCTAATTAGGAGCGTTCTCTTCCGATCGGGCGACTCAACTCACGGCGCGGGTCACGGCTCTTGGAGCGGCGGCGTGGCCACCGGAGCTCTGTCTCCATGGCGGCGCCTCGCCGGCGCACAGCGTCCCCGCCTCGGGGTGGCCCTAAAGCGCACGACGACCTGCGCAAGAGGAAGAGGGAAATGAGGGGTTGCTCACCTAGGGCCTGGATTGGTCGGGGCGGCGCGGAGGGCGGTCGTCCACGACAGCGGGCGGCGGGAACGGCCGGTGCTCGCGAGGGTGGACGTCGGGGTGCGCCCTGGGCGCCCTGGTACCGTGAGCAGCTGCGCACTTGGGCTGTGAAGGGTAGACTGAGGTCAGAGAGGCCGATGACGTGCTGTAGGTGAAGGAATTTCGGCGGCCCGCAAGCTTACCGTGGAGGCACTCCGGTGAAATTGGCCGGACTGCCACGGCCAAGGTGGGGTGGTGAGGTGTGGTCGTGAGCGTGGTGTGGCGGCGGGACTCCGGACCCCTTAGCGGGCGATGAGCGGCGCTGAGGCGGTGGAACATGGGCGGCGCAGGAGCTCTACCTCGGCAGGGCAGAGGTGGGGCGCTAGGGTTGAAGGCGGCGGTGGGAATGGGTTCAAGGGAGGGCGCAGGGGGATAAGAAGAGCAGGGCTAGAGATCTCGGGTGCGGTTGCGGCGGGGAGGAACCGGGGATCTCGGCCGTGCCGCGGCGCGGCCGTTGTGGGAGCAGGGGTGCGGGAGGAGGGGGATGACAGGTGGGGTCGGGCGGTCAGCGAGAGAGAAGGGAGGGCGCGGGCTGAGAGGACTGGGCCGGGGCACGGCCCACGCGGGGGAGTGGGAAAGGAGAGAAGAGCCTGAGGGGAAAGAGGGGAGCTGGGCCGCCGTGGCCCATGCGGGAGTGAGGAGAGGAAAGGGGGCCCGAGAGAGAGGGAGAGAGGGGAGAGGGGAGTGGGCCGGGCTGAGAGAGAGGGTTTGGGTTGGCTTCTTTTATTCCTTCTCCTTTTTCTTTCCTTCACTCAATCTATTCAAACAAACTATTTGAATTCAAACCCTATAAATGCAACACAAGAAAAATTTATGCTGCAGCATGAATGCACAAACACTTTAACCCTATGATAAATTTTAATTACTTGCGTTACAAAATTACTTTAAATGCAAGGTAAATTAGGAAAAACGCTGGAGAATTTATTTAAGCCCAACATAAATTCATTAAAATTAGGAAAATTACATTAGAGTGTTACAAACCTACCCCCCTTACAGGATTCTCGTCCCGAGATTCGAATAGGCTAGCTAGCAAAGAGATCGGGATATGTCTTCCTCAGTTCATCTTCTTGCTCCCAAGTAGCCTCATCCTCCGTGTGATGACTCCACTGAACACGGCACATCTTGATCTTCTTGTTTCTGGTAACTCTCTCGGATGTCTCCAGAATCTTTACCGGATGCTCAATATAGGTCAGATCCTCCTGCACATCCAACCCTTCTATCGGTGCTTGCTCTTCTGGCACCCTCAAGCACTTCTTTAGCTGAGACACGTGAAACACATCGTGCACTCCTAAGAGATTGAGAGGCAGCTCCAAACGGTATGCCACCTCACCTTTCCGTTCCAACACCTTGAACGGACCGATGTATCGAGGGGCTAGCTTCCCTCTCACATTAAACCTGCGGATCCCTCTCATCAGCGAGACCTTCTGGTACACATGATCACCCACTGCGAAGGTCAAATCTCGACGACGAACATCCGCGTAGCTCGTCTGACGAGTCTGAGCGACCCTCAGGTTCTCTCGCACCTGCTGCACCAGCTGTTCGGCCTCCTCAACAATCTCCGGACCAAACACCTGCCTCTCGCCAATCTGATCCCAATACAGCAGAGTCCTGCACTTTCGACCGTACAGGGCCTCGAAAGGGGATTTCTTCAGACTGGCCTGATAGCTGTTGTTATATGAGAACTCCGCATACGGCAGGCATTTATCCCAGCTGGTACCGTACTGAATAGCACAGGCCCGAAGCATATCCTCCAACACTTGGTTGGTTCTCTCTGTCTGCCCATCTGTCTGAGGATGATAAGCAGTACTGAAGCGCAGCTTCGTATCCAACAAATCATGCAACTGCTCCCAAAACCGTGAAGTGAACTGAGATCCTCGATCAGATATGATCTTCTTTGGAACACCATGCAGACAGACAATCCTGGAGATGTACAACTCTGCGAGTCTAGCACCGGAGTAAGTAGTGTTCACCGGAATAAAATGAGCAACCTTCGTCAACCGGTCCACTACTACCCATATGGAGTTGTACCCTTTCTGAGTACGAGGCAAGCCAACAATGAAGTCCATAGTGATTTCCTCCCATTTCCACTCTGGAATCTTCAACGGCTGCAATAACCCTGCTGGCCTCTGATGCTCTGCCTTGACACGCTGACAAGTGTCACAGATGGCCACGTACTCCGCAACGGAACGCTTCATTCCATACCACCAGAATCGTTCCTTCAGGTCGTAATACATCTTTGTGCTGCCTGGATGGATAGAATACGTGGTATCATGAGCCTCACTCAGAATCAACTTCCTAAGATCTGCTACATCCGGCAAACATATACGACCCTTGTACCACAAGGTACCCTGATCATCCTCTCTGAAATGAGGAGCCTTGCCAATCTTGAGCAGTTCACGGATCTCCTGCAGCTTCTTATCATCTTTCTGATGCTGCCTGATCTCTGCCTCTAGAGTGGGTTCTGCCTCGAATGACGTACCCGATGTGTGATGCAAGAAACCGAGACTCAACTGCTCAAACTCCTCGCATAACTCCTGAGGCATCTGAAAAGCCACGGCCATGTTAACATAGCTCTTCCTACTCAGAGCATCTGCTACAACATTGGCCTTGCCCGGATGATAGTGAATCTCCAGGTCGTAATCCTTGACCAACTCTAGCCATCTTCTCTGCCGCATATTCTGCTCACTCTGAGTGAAAATATACTTGAGGCTCTTGTGATCGGTGTAAATATCACACCTCTGCCCAAACAAGTAATGCCTCCATATCTTCAGAGCATGCACAACTGCGGCTAACTCCAGATCATGAGTGGGATAGTTCAGCTCGTGCCAGCGCAACTGCCGCGAGGCATAAGCTATCACTCTGCCTTCCAGCATCAGGACACAACCAAGACCATCCCTCGAAGCATCACAATACACTGTGAACCTCTTGCTCTGGTCTGGCAGAGTAAGGACTGGCGCCGTAGTCAACCTCTCCTTCACCTTCTCGAAGGCCTTCTGACGCTTATCAGTCCAAAAGAAATCCACACCCCTCTCTAGCAAGGAAGTCAAAGGCTTCGCAATCTTGGAGAAATTCTCAATGAACCTCCGATAATATCCAGCTAAGCCCAGAAAAGAGCGGACTTCCTTCACTGTCTGTGGTACAACCCAGTCAAGCACATCCTTCACCTTTCCGGGGTCCACAGCGATACCTCCCTTGGAGATAACATGACCGAGGAACGGAACCTCGTCAATCCAGAACTCGCACTTGCTGAGCTTGGCATACAGCTTGTGCTCTCTGAGCCTTTGCAACACGAGCCTCAGATGCTTTTCATGCTCTACTTCTGACTTGGAATATATCAGGATATCATCAATGAATATCACCACAAAGGTGTCCAGATAGTCCATGAAAACCTTGTTCATCAGATGCATGAAGAAAGCCGGAGCATTGGTCAAGCCAAAGGATATGACCGTATACTCATATAGCCCATACTTGCAGTGAATGCCGTCTTCGGGATATCCTCGGAACGAATCTTCAGCTGATGATAACCCGAACGCAGATCAATCTTCGAGAACACACAAGCACCCTGAAGCTGATCAAAGAGATCCTCAATACAGGGCAATGGATGCTTGTTCTTGATAGTGACTGCATTCAGATCCCGATAATCGACGCACATTCGCTTCGCGCCATCCTTCTTCTCTACAAGCAATACCGGAAAAGCCCAAGGAGAGAAACTGCGATGGATATAACCCTTAGCTAGCAACTCGTCGACAGTCTTCTTAACCTCCTCATGCTCGACAGGTGCCATACGATAGGGCCGCTTAGCAATAGGAGCTGTGCCAGGCAAGAGATCAATAGAAAACTCAATGTCGCGATCAGGCGGCATACCTGGCAAGTCATCCGGAAAGACATCCGGGAATTTAGACACCACGCGAATACCATCCGTGGGTCTAGCCTCCATCTGATGAAAAAATCCAGAAGGCTCTGTAGCTCCAACAGTGACCTCCTGACCATCCGGTGCTGACAGAAGAATAGTCCTCTGGGCACAATCTATCCGGACTCCCCACTTAGCAAGAGTCTCCATCCCGAGGATCACATCAATGCCCTTGGAGTCTAGCACCATCAGATTCACACTAAAATCTACCCCCCTTATGGCCACACTGACTCTGGGACAGAAGACATGAGACCTCAACTGCCCTCCCGGTGAAGATACTAACATGCACCTCTTTAACGTGCTAGTAGGAATGCCATGATGCTCAACAAAAGACTGGGTGATGAAAGAATGCATAGCACCAGTATCAAAAAGCACTGTAGCAGGATGGGCATTAACCATGAACATACCAATCACCACGTTAGGAGCCTCGGCCGCTGACTCGGCCGTCACGTGGTTCACCCTGCCCTGAGCTGGGGCCTTGGGCGGTGCTGCACTCCCCTGCTGTCCTGCCTGCGCCTTCTGAGGGTAGACGTTGGCGTAGTGCCCTGGCTCGCCGCAGTGGAAGCACACTCGAGGAAGTGCAGCGGCCTGCTGCCCAGGAGGAGGAGTGGGCGCTCCCTGCCTCTGAGCTGGTGGAGCCGGAGGCGCTGGAAGCCTCTGACTCTGTCCCGCCTGCTGCTGCTGCTGAGGACGAGGCGGAAACTGCTGCCGCTGCTGGTACTGCTGAGGCGGCCTCTGCTGCTGCTGTGGTGGATGCTGATAGCGGGGATGAGTGTTGCTGCCCGAAGAGGATGGAGCCATCTTCCTCTTCTTATCCTCAATCTCCCGGCGCTTGCGCTCGGTATTGAGGGCAGCATCAACCAGCTGGTTGAAGTTGTCGAAGCGGTGGTTCAGCAGCGCATACTGGATGTGATCATCCAGTCCCTCCTTGAAGTACTCCTGCTTGTCGCTATCACGAGCGACGTCAGCAGGGGCGTAGCGGGCAAGCTGAAGGAAACGGTCACGGTACTCCGTCACCGTCATCAATCCCTGAAATAACAAACACAGATAACAAGGGTAGAAATTGCTCAATTTGCCAGGTTTACGAAAGAGATCAAGGATAGATCAAGCTCAAAAGAAATTGCAGAGAATTCCATTCAAATTTACCTGCTTAAGGGCACGGAACTCCTTCTGCTTCATCTTCATAATGCCCTCAGGAATGTGATGGTTCCTGAAGCGCTCACGGAACTGGACCCAGGTGAGAGAGTCGCGGTCCTGAGCCGGGTAGGACTCCCACCAGTCGAGAGCGGAGCCTCGCAGCTGCCCTGCTGCGTACAGAACCCTCTCCCAGACGTCGCACTGCGCAACAACCAATTGGCGCTCCACCGAACGAAGCCAGTCGTCCGCCTGGAGTGGGTCCGTGGCGTGAGAGAAGGTCGGAGGGTGACCTCTCAGGAAATCCGCACGCCTGTCACGAGGCTGAGGCGGCGGAGGAGGCGGTGGCTGGGCGTGGATATGCTGCAGAGCCTGAACAGTATTGTTCAGGGTCGCCATCATCTGCATCTGGAGCTGAAAGAACTGCTCCGGGGTCAGTGGTGGCGGCATCGGCAGCGGCTGACCAGTACTCTGGTTGTTCTGCTCCTGCTGGTCAGAACCGGAACCGGTGCGCCTGGTGTTCACCATCTGATTGCAACAAACGAAATTTATGAGAAAAAGATATCGTGCAGCTGCGGAAATGAAACTTCGGAAGGATATGACAGAAAGAAAGGAATATAGGTTTTACCCCCAACGTTCTAACTCAATTTTATTATTTAGTTCAAGTTGGGTTAGGGTCGATTTGCATGAACAAGTTTGACTACTAGACTATGCAATCAACCAAAAATCCAAATCAAACATTTGCACAATAACAAACATTCAATATCCACAACTTAGTCGAGTTTTTCACACTACTCGACTAACACACTCGTTCTAGCGTATGTTCATCGGGACGGCCTAAACTTATAAATTATAGGATTAGGCGACTCAGGCCAACGTCTACGGAAAGCTCAGACTATTTCTCGGAAAAGACAGGAGAGAGATGTCAAATCAAGGAATAGAAGCAGAAAATGATGGTTGAAGATTTGCGGAAGCAAGGTAGGAGAAAAGAAGTGCTAAATTCGACCAATTCTACCTAGGCTTCGTCCTACAGTCGATATGGCTCTGATACCAATTCTGTCACACCCGATTTATAAAGGACATAAATCGAGCAATCATATATGCGCCAGGATCAAGTCACGCATATATACAACAGAATCATCAAGATATCACAACACATATCACGAATAACACTAACATAAATCGTAAGTGAATCATAAATGAATTATCTTATTACAACCGAATCAAGAATCAGTTCAAGAGTTGCGGAAGCGTAAAAGAGATACATGAAGAGCTGGGCGCCATAGGGACGTCGACTGGGAGACAAACGCCTAGAAGTCGTCGAAGCCGCTGACGTAATCCTCCACGTTGCCGGGCACTGAGCAGCAGTCGAAGATATCCGAAATAGAACAGAAGAGTAGAGAGGCAAGTGTGAGTACAAACTAGTACTCAACAAGTATAACACAAACTATGAGGCTCTAGGTTGGTTGACTCAACTGCATTATCTTTTAGTCTTGGCAGATTTTATTGAAACTGTTTACTATAAGTGGATGAATTACCCTGAACCCAAATTGCATAAGAAATTAATCAATGTTAATTAAGAGCTACTGAGAACCATCCAAACCAAAACCACCCGGGGAATCTCCCTAACCAAAGGTTGATAACCCCACTAATCAGACGGAGGATCTGGGCCGCTCATGACTGTGAGCACAGCTGATATATCAGTTTTACACTCTCGAGAGGTTGCACAACTTTACCCACAAGTCGTGAGCTACGCTAGTTGTTCATCACACTTCCTTAGGTGAGATGACTAGCAAGCACACTACGAGACCATTACAAAGGACATGTTGGTAAGGTGTAACCGCTAAGGATTCTGGATCAGCGACGATGGGGCCCACCTCCGGGGGTACAAGCACACAGCACAGACCAAGCCGGAGGAGCAGGGACCATTGAAGCCTACCACCCCTCTTGCCCACGCAGGTAAGTTACTCCCGAACCAACCCGACCTAATTAGTAAGTCAAGACCGTCCCATTCCAGTCTTGTGGTTGCGCGGTTGTCCCAGGTTGTCACTCTATGAACCGGTCCTTATGGAGAGTGGCCAACCAAGCACTAAGCACCGTGCTGGCCCCCTAAACCATGTTTCTAACAAAAACATATTTTAAGGAGACGTGGACCACTCAAGCACACAGCACAGAGGGCCACTCTCAGGATTAAGTTGCATAAGACCATTAATCAAATTAATTAAAAAGGACCAAGATATGTTATAGTGCAGCAACCTAGCACAACTAACCAAAATGCAACCCAAAGGATATATATATAACGGGTAAATAAGTGGCTAGGAAAGTCCTTATAGGCATACAGTATTAAAATGCAGTATGAAATTGTATTTAATAGTGATAGGAGGTTCATGTTATACTTGCCTTCCTCGTACTCCCCCGGCTGCTGCTCGAACTGCTCGGAAGATGGCTGCTCCTGGTACTCATCCAAAGGCTCCGCGTCTACTCATGATCGCAACGCCAAAACATAGTCCAGCACATACACATACATGCAAACAAGGACAAAACATAAGAAACAGTACAACATTTCATCAAAACAGTACAAAAAACTAGTCTAAAGCTATTCTACATGTTACAACGATCGCGCGGATATAAAGAACGCTTAAAACGGAGCTAAAACGTGAAAACTACGCTTGAAACAAGACCCAGGGACCTCTTTGCGAGAAAATAGAACTTCCAGGGGGTTCTGGACAAAAACCAGGGACCTAAACGTGATTAAAGGGTAGACACAGGGGCTAGATGGCTAAAACCCTAGGGCTGGACTGCGGGCATGAAAACTGGAAAGCTCAGGGGGTCAAACGGAAAGAAAAGGACCTGATCGTAATTATTTTTGAACTACAGGGGACCGCGGGTTGATTTCTCCAAAAGGCAGGGGCTCTTTAGCAAAACTAATGGGCTGAAACGGTATCTTCTGTTCTGGGCCGAAGGATTTGGATCTGACGGTTTGGATCTATTACGATCTGGATCTAATCCTGGCGGTTGGATTCGAACTGTGCGGCTTGGATTTCAAAAGAAGAGCGAACCAGTATTGGAGGATCTGATCTGTCGGATCGGGATTCAAGGGCCAGGATGAGATGGGGCTAAGATCTAATTAGGAGCGTTCTCTTCCGATCGGGCGACTCAACTCACGGCGCGGGTCACGGCTCTTGGAGCGGCGGCGTGGCCACCGGAGCTCTGTCTCCATGGCGGCGCCTCGCCGGCGCACAGCGTCCCCGCCTCGGGGTGGCCCTAAAGCGCACGACGACCTGCGCAAGAGGAAGAGGGAAATGAGGGGTTGCTCACCTAGGGCCTGGATTGGTCGGGGCGGCGCGGAGGGCGGTCGTCCACGACAGCGGGCGGCGGGAACGGCCGGTGCTCGCGAGGGTGGACGTCGGGGTGCGCCCTGGGCGCCCTGGTACCGTGAGCAGCTGCGCACTTGGGCTGTGAAGGGTAGACTGAGGTCAGAGAGGCCGATGACGTGCTGTAGGTGAAGGAATTTCGGCGGCCCGCAAGCTTACCGTGGAGGCACTCCGGTGAAATTGGCCGGACTGCCACGGCCAAGGTGGGGTGGTGAGGTGTGGTCGTGAGCGTGGTGTGGCGGCGGGACTCCGGACCCCCTTAGCGGGCGATGAGCGGCGCTGAGGCGGTGGAACATGGGCGGCGCAGGAGCTCTACCTCGGCAGGGCAGAGGTGGGGCGCTAGGGTTGAAGGCGGCGGTGGGAATGGGTTCAAGGGAGGGCGCAGGGGGATAAGAAGAGCAGGGCTAGAGATCTCGGGTGCGGTTGCGGCGGGGAGGAACCGGGGATCTCGGCCGTGCCGCGGCGCGGCCGTTGTGGGAGCAGGGGTGCGGGAGGAGGGGGATGACAGGTGGGGTCGGGCGGTCAGCGAGAGAGAAGGGAGGGCGCGGGCTGAGAGGACTGGGCCGGGGCACGGCCCACGCGGGGGAGTGGGAAAGGAGAGAAGAGCCTGAGGGGAAAGAGGGGAGCTGGGCCGCCGTGGCCCATGCGGGAGTGAGGAGAGGAAAGGGGGCCCGAGAGAGAGGGAGAGAGGGGAGAGGGGAGTGGGCCGGGCTGAGAGAGAGGGTTTGGGTTGGCTTCTTTTATTCCTTCTCCTTTTTCTTTCCTTCACTCAATCTATTCAAACAAACTATTTGAATTCAAACCCTATAAATGCAACACAAGAAAAATTTATGCTGCAGCATGAATGCACAAACACTTTAACCCTATGATAAATTTTAATTATTTGCGTTACAAAATTACTTTAAATGCAAGGTAAATTAGGAAAAACGCTGGAGAATTTATTTAAGCCCAACATAAATTCATTAAAATTAGGAAAATTACATTAGAGTGTTACGAGAGTGTACCCCGTCTGTGTTGGCTTAAGTTTGATAAGGTCGCAGTGTGTGGTACTGGTGGTCAAGTGTTTGAAAGTACTAGCCACATACCATAAATATGGTACGCGGTAAGCCTAGTACCTGATTGGCCCGACAAGTGGACTTACCCCACCACTCAAATTTTGGTTAACATCACACACACGCACTAACGTGTGGGAGTACGTTCTGCATAGCAGACGGGAGTACGGTCATATAGTCATGCTGTAGACGTACGTCCTGCACAGTGAATGTGCGTATGGTCCTACAGTCGCTTGTGGTGGCCTTATTCCATGACCCGGAATATGAGGGGAATGGTTGCCCGGAAAGAAGAGTTTTCAAGCGTGTGAGTTAGGATCCCTTGCAAGGTTATGAAATTCAATTCAGAATCGTCCATTTCTCACGGAGATTGAGACTACTTGACACTTCTGCCACATAGAGTAATAACAGTAATAGTTAATGGAATAATTTTGATGTATGCGTAATATCTACTTTGAGTGACTAGTATAGGTGCTTATCTAGATTGATTAAAAGAAACTAGAATCTGAAAGCTAAAATATGAAAGTAAGGACATACTCTTTGTTGCATTTCAGCAAAAGAAAACTAGAGCCGTTCAACCTATCATGGTCTAGTTATGGGCTAAGTATATCCAAATGTCGGGTAAGCCTTGCTGAGTATTAGTATACTCAGCCTTGCTAGTAATATGGTTTTCAGATATGTCGTTCGTGACTCAAGAAGATAGTCTGACTTGGCCCGGCAATGTTCCGCTTGGCTGGTCCGTGGAATGGGATCCGTCCCCGGCCGGCAATGACCCTGCGATGTAACGCCATGCTTTGGGCTGAGTGTGGTGCCTACCTCTGCGACATATGTAGTCGTGTTGTTTTCCGCTGCTAACTCTGAATACTATCCGGTAAACTGGAGTTTCAAATAATACTTGTATAAATTTGTAATAGCTAGGATAAAATAAAATCCCTGTGTAATAATATTTAATTATCCTGTGGTGTAAAAGTTGCGAGCTATTGTGAGGCTGGTGTCAGACCCGGGGCCACGGGGCTGTGTACATCAAGGAGTCCGTATTGGGCCAGGGGATAGGACGTGTCCTGTACCTTATTTATGTTGTATTCTACCCGCATGTGGAGTAGAACTAGTCGATACAGAAGGAAACTACTCGAGTTGTACTTGAGTACAATTCCTAAGTTAGTATCAGACTAGGATTCATGTAACCCTGTCCCCCCGGATTTATAAGGGCGAGCAGGGACCCCCTCAAAACAGAAGATCACTAGATCAACATCAAGGCAATACAAACCATCATACAGGATGTAGGGCATTACACATATTGCGGCCTGAACCTATCTAAATCTTGTGTTGTCTGCACCTTCGAGTTCCTGATCTCGGCGCATCCCAACCCAAAACCTACCACCTTGGGCATACCCCTCGGTGGGCAGCTGGATAAAACCCGACAGCTGGCGCGCCAGGTAGGGGTGCGCATCAGAGATCCGCTGGAGAACTCGATGGCAATTTTCAAGTTCCCCAGTCCCGTGCTCCCTGAGGGCACAACCTTTGTTTTTGGCTCGTGGGTCTGTGTTGCTAACGGTGCAGGAGGCTTCCGTCGGCACATCGTCGATGACACCTTCAAGCTAAAAACACTTGCCGCAAGGCTCGACGACTTTGTCGATAGTCTCGACGAGTTGCCGTTTTCTGACTCTGCCAGGGAAACCGAGGCAGAGTCTGTCTCTACTGTTCCTTTTTCCACGTTGGAAAAGGACCTGGACTCTTTGCTCCAGGCTGGAGGTTCCGAGGCCACCGCATGTCGGGGGGCTGAGGATCACCTGGCCAGTTGTGGGCTGATGATCACCACCACCTCCGAAGGACGAGTTGTTCATTGGAGAAGGATTAATCTGTCCGATCTACTCGGACATGAAGACCGCTTGGTAGCCCACCTTGAGCCTTTGCCTTTTCAAGAGGGCAGGGTGTTGGCTACCATAACCGAGGGCTCGACTGAGCTAGTCGAAGCCCCCTCTGAAGAACTTGCAGCTCGCCAAGTCCTGATGGCGGAAGAAGGGGACGATGATGCCCTCATCCCTATTGGTGCACTTGACGGCATATCAGAAGATGAAGACACCGCTGAAGCCGAGAACGAGAACGACGCCGAGCGCGATGCGCGACGTGCATGGAATAGAGCTCGTGCAGTTCGTAGAAGGCGAGCCAACGAGCGCATATGTTCTGCACAGCGTGAACTCGACACCGAATTCGCCGCAGCAGATGAACGTGGTTTCAGGACTCCTGTGGCCAACATTGCTCGGGTAACAGCACTATTCAAGCGAAGCAACGACCCCAACGTCCGACAAGCACTCATCTACGCCCAACGGGTGTGGGTCCAGTTGGACCAGCAGGCTCCGGCATCGCTTGTGAGGGACGAGCACGTCGGAGACAGTCGAAGCCAGGCCCCAAGTCGAACAACAGGTAATCGTCCGTGACCCCAACGCAGCAACAACAACAATGATGGCGTGGGTGGAAGCCAGCTCACCGGTGGGAGGCGGCAGCCACCTCCGGCTAACAACCCAAGGCAGCCCAACCCTCCATGTGAACAACCTGATCTTCGCCAGAAGATCAACGAGGGGCGTGATGCCCGATCAGTCCTCGACTTGAGGTGACGGGAACGCGAGGTAGCCGAGCGAGACGATGCTGACTGCAGCGATCGTTTCCCTGTGTTCACTGCGAGATTCAACAACTACAAGTACCCGGAGGGTTTTAAGCCAATTGGTATTACCAAGTACGACGGCAAGCAGGCCCCCCAACAATGGCTCTGCTGTTACTCCACTGCCATTGAGATGGCTGGCGGCTCCAACACTACTAAAGTTGTCTACTTTCCGATGGCTTTGGAGCCTGCACCGTTGACTTGGCTGGAAAGCCTCCCCAACGACTCCATCGACTCCTGGGAAGGCCTCAAGAAGGTCTTCATCAACAACTTCCAGGGGGCGATATCCCGAGCAGGAACCTGGCACGACCTCGCCCAGTGCAAGCAAGAGCGCAATGAACTCCTCCGATCCTACACCCGCCGTTTCTTCGACGTGCGGGCCACCATAGCCAACATCTCGGAAGAGGACATTATCGACTACTTCTACAACAGCCTCACTGACCCAGGTATATATCATGATTTTGGGCATAACAGGCCGAAGACGGTTGCAGGTCTACGCGACATGATGCACGACTGGTCTGAACAAGAAGAAAAGATGCGCGAGAGGTTTCCAAGACGCACCGACCTCAACTAGAAGCGCAACAACGACAACCGGGCTGACAAAGGCCAGCGGGACTTTTCGGGTTCTTCCCGAAAATGCAAGCCAGACGATCTCGTCGTGGCTGTGGAACGTCCTTCGTGGGGCAAGAAGTCGACCACGCAGGAGCAGTTTGAAAAACTCCTGCAGAAGAAGTGCCCGTGGTGTGTCAACTCCAAACACGCAGCGATCGACTGCTTTCAGCTCAAGCGCACCTTTGGCTCTCCTGGAAATGGCAAGAAGAACAAGTCGACGGGCAAAGAGCCCGAAGACAAGGAACAGGAAGACAAATCCGAGACGCCCAAGTTCCAGGATGCTTCCAAGACCGTCAATGTCATCTTTGGCGGTGACGAAGATTTTTGCTCCAAGCGGGAACAGAAGTTGCTGCTACGGGAGATTCTATCAGTTGAACCGTCGGTACCACGACCACTCCGATGGTCGGAGGTCCCCATATCATTTTCCCGTGATGATCAATGGACCAGCTTTTCCGAGCCTGGGAAGTTCCCACTGGTGCTGGATCCCGTGGTCGCAGAAGTCAAGCTTACTCGGGTTCTTATCGATGGTGGGAGCGGACTTAATCTTATCTTCGCCAGTACGCTGAAGAAGATGGGTCTGGACCTTACCAACAAGCTCACTCTGAGCAAAGCTCCTTTTTACGGTATTGTTCCTGGCAATGCCGCGCATCCGCTTGGAACAGTCGTTCTCCCAGTCACTTTCGGGACGAGGGAGAACTACCGTATCGAGTTCATCAAGTTCGAGGTGGCCGACTTCGAATCTTCCTACCACGCCATACTAGGGAGGCCGGCGCTCGCCAAGTTCATGGTGGTGCCGCATTATGTCTACTTGCTTCTCAAGATGCCAGGACGCAGCGGTGTGCTCACGCTCCGAGGCGACTTGAAGAAGTCCTATGATTGCAACCAAGAGGCCATCCAGTATGCATCGACTTCCCGCATGCCAGATGCTTCCGCTGAAGTACTCGCGGCTGCACAGCAACTCTCTCAAGCCAGGCTGGACATCCCGACGAAGAAGGCGAGCCAATCGGGCGTCAAGTCAACGGGCGAGATTGCTCTCAAGACGATCCAGCTCCAAGAAGGCGACTCATCCAAGACAGCCATCATCGGTGCGGGCTTGGGTGACAAATAGGAACTCGCGCTCGTCAGCTTCCTGCGGGCTAACCGAGACATATTCGCATGGAAGCCATCGGAAATGCCAGGGGTGCCCAAGGAGCTGATCGAGCATAGTCTTAATGTGTACCCACAGGCTGTACCAAAGAAGCAACGACTTCGTCGTTTTGCCCCTGATAAACGGGAGGCTATCAAATGGGAAATAGCCAAACTCCTCACGGCTGGATTCATTAAAGAAGTAATCCACCCAGAGTGGGTAGCTAACCCCATCCTTGTATTAAAAAAGAACAAAGAATGGAGAATGTGTGTCGATTATACCGATCTCAACAAGCATTGCCCAAAGGATCACTTTGGGCTCCCTCGCATCGATCAGATAGTCGACTCGACCGCAGGTTGTGTACTGTTATGTTTCCTTGATTGTTATTCAGGCTACCACCAGATCGCTCTCAAGGAAGAAGACCAGATCAAGACCGCGTTCATCACCCCGTTTGGGACTTATGCCTACAAGACGATGTCCTTCGGGTTGAAGAACGCCGGCGCCACCTATCAGCGGGCAATTCAGATGTGCTTTGCTGATCAGCTACACCGGAACGTGGAGGCCTACGTGGACGACGTGGTCGTGAAAACCCAGAGTCCCGAGGGCCTGATCATGGATCTGGAGGAAACTTTTGCTAGCCTAAGGAAGTACCGATGGAAGCTTAATCCGACCAAGTGCGTTTTCGGTGTTCCGTCAGGCAAATTGCTCGGGTTCATAGTCAGTAACCGGGGCATCGAGGCCAACCCTAAAAAGATTACCGCCATCACTGATATGGAGGCACCTGCCACGATCAAAGATGTGCAGAAACTTACAGGGTGCATGGCAGCTCTCAACAGGTTCATCTCCCGGCTCGGGGAGAGAGGACTACCTTTTTTCAAACTCTTAAAGCACCAAGACAAGTTTCACTGGACAGAGGAAGCCGAGCGGGCTCTGCAGGATCTCAAGCAACACCTACAGTCACCCCCGATCCTCACAGCACCATTGCCGGGTGAGACCCTTTTACTTTACATTGCGGCAACTACCCACGTTATTAGCAGTGCTATCGTTGTCGAACGCTCCAAGGAAGGCCATGCTTTTGGCGTGCAGCGGCCCGTGTACTTTGTCAGTGAAGTACTCTCCGAGTCTAAGGTGCGGTACCCGGCGGTCCAAAAGCTTCTCTATGGCATACTGATCACCTCAAGGAAATTACGCTACTACTTTGAAGAGTACCAGATCACCGTGATCACAGACTACCCGTTGGCGGATATCCTACACAATCAAGACACCACGGGTCGTATTTCAAAATGGGCAGTGGAACTGGGGGCTTTGTCGATCGACTTCAAGCCACGCACTGCAATCAAGTCCCAAGCTCTAGTCGACTTCATGGCAGAGTGGAGGAAAACTCAAGTTCCAAATCCAGTTGACAAGCCAGAGCATTGGACCATGTACTTCGATGGTTCTCTCAAGCTTGATGGCGGCGGCGCTGGAGTTTTATTTATTTCCCCAAAAGGTGAACAACTCAAGTACGTCCTCCAAATCCTCTGGGAGGTATCCAACAATGAAGCCGAGTATGAAGCCTTGCTTCACGGGCTTCGTTTGGCGATATCACTAGGGATCAAGCGACTACTTGTATACGGCGATTCACTTTTGGTCGTTCAGCAAGTCAACAAGGAGTGGGACTGCAACAAGGAGACCATGGAAGCCTATGTACAAGAAGTACGCAAGCTAGAAAACAAATTTTCTGGCCTAGAAGTTCATCATGTGCTGCGGGAGCACAATGTCGCTGCCGATGCCTTATCTAAGCTAGGATCAACCTGTGCACAAGTCCCAGCAGGGGTATTCGTTCAGGAGTTGAAGCACCCGTCCATCAGCCCTTCACCGCAGGTCTCCACCGCCACCGGCTCTGTACAGCTAGAACGGGAGGTTATGCTGGTCGGTGAGGACTGGAGAGGACCTTTCATCGACTTCATCTGAGATCTCGTATTACCGGCAGGGACGGACCCCAAGAGCGCTGCTGCCGCCCGCCTCATGCGACGGAGCAAGGGGTTTGTCCTAGTCGAAGACAAACTTTATTGGCGCGGCGCACGATCTGGAGTACTCATGAAGTGCGTCACAACAGAAGAAGGTTTGGACATATTGAGGGAGATACACGAGGGCATGTGCGGTAACCACGCAGCGTCAAAGTCACTGGTCGGCAAAGCATACAGAGCCGGTTTCTGGTGGCCCACCGCCATATCCGACGCTGAAGATCTGGTGCGATGATGTCAGAACTGCCAGTTCTTCGGTAAGCAAACTCATGTCCCGGCCCACACCCTCATCACTATACCGCCTTCCTGGCCGTTCGCTTGCTGGAGCCTCGACATGATTGGGCCCTTCGCAACGGCGCCAGGGGGTTTTACTCATGTTCTGGTGGCTATCGATAAGTTCACCAAGTGGATCGAGTTCAAGCCGATCGCCAAGCTTACTCCAGACAGGGTGGTCGACTTCATCTCCGACATCTTGCATCGTTTCGGCTTCCCCAACACTATTATCACTGATTTGGGTTCAAATTTCACGGCCAACCAATTCTGGGAATTCTGTGAAAACTCATCTATCGAGGTCAAATATGTTTCGGTGGCCCACCCAAGGGCAAATGGGCAAGTCGAGCGAGCAAATGGCTTGATCATTGACGGCCTCAAGAAGAGACTTTACGATGCCAATAGCAAGAAGGGCGGGAAGTGGATTCACGAGTTGCCACACGTCGTCTGGGGGCTCCGAACTCAACCTTCAAAAGCCACAGGGCAGACCCCGTTCTTTCTTGTCTACGGCTCCGAGGCGATTCTCCCAGCAGATATCATATGGAAATCCCCAAGGGTTGAGATGTATAAAGAAGGCGAGGCGGACGAAGCACGACAGCTGGAGTTGGACTCTGTCGAAGAGGCTCGCTGCTCTGCTCTCGTTCAGTCACGTTATCATGATCGCAACATTAAGGAAAGGTCGTTTAGCATTGGCAACCTCGTCCTTCGTCGCGTTCAGGACGAGTCGGGTTTGCACAAGCTTAACTCAAGATGGGAGGGACCATTCATCGTCAAGAGGGTTACAAGACCAGGATCTTATCGACTTCAACACCCCGACAGTTAGGATGTACCCAATTCATGGAATATCCAGCACCTGCGACGGTTCTACCCCTAAGCAGTTCGTCTCCATTTTCTTTATGCATCAAGGGTAAGTTTTACTTTTCCGGGTCGATTTGGCGGCTTTGTGCCACACAACCCGAAATGTAAATTCTTGAATATAAATGCGGCGGCTTTGGCCACGCTCAAGCTTTATACAAAATCGACTACTTGCTAGAGGCACGTGGGTCGTCGCGATGCTAATCGTGTTCTTTCAAACTGATTAGGCCCGTCTGGCTCGGGTTCTATCTAACTTGTTTAACATGTCCGCATGATTGGCTACTCCTGCGGTGGTTACACCTCAGGGTAGTTTTCGACTGTTTGCCATGGGCATCCTAGTCGTCGCGCCACAGACCGCGCGTTCCGGGCACGAGTGGATCCCTTTTGGCTGGATCTTATCTAGCTCACCCGATGAGCTCTCGCGAAGGGCTAAGTCGACTACTCTCTGAGTCGTTGCACTCAGAAGTAGAATGTTCCTACTACAGAGCAGATGGAGCTCCTAAACTTCATACAAGGCTACAAGCGAACAAAGGTAGTTCCTTATATTACAAAGTCATGTACACTAACGGTTCAACCATGGACCATGTCTCCCACAATTTTCTCAACCACCGGTCGGACCTCTAGCAAATACTCGCGGAAGTTTTCGTCAGTGCACTCAGCAGCTGCACCCTCCGCGAGTACTTCTAGCCGAGCCTTTGGCCAGAAGGACTTTACAAGGCCCAGGGCGTGACCTACGTAAGATGTGGCCGCCTCGGTGACAAAGTTGAGGATCTTTTGGGGTGCCCCACGAAGTCGATCAAGTAGTGGTGGCCCATCTTCAGCGCCGTCTTCCTGAGGATCCACCATCTCTACGAGTTCTTGAGCCGCCGTCTTCAAGTCATCAAGTTCCTTCTGGCGCTGCTTTTTCTCTTCGCCCAAAGTCTTGATCTGCTGGAGGCAGTCGGCAAATTGCTTCTCCGTGTCGGCCATCACCTTTCGCAGACCTTCGACTTCATCTGCGCGGCGATACAGCATGTTCTTCAAATCAGTAAGCAATCCCTCTTTATAACTTAAGAGTTGTTTAAGTTCTGCGATGATAAGCAGGTTTCAGACCATGAAGTTATCGACTACGGGTACGATTTTGAGAGTCGAATCCAACGTACCTTGATGGGTTTTCCGCTGCTCCTTGAGTCGGCCTTGGAGCTCGATGATGGTCTGCTCAAAGCCGGCTCGCTCCTGCATCAGCTCGTCGATATGCCTGGTGGACTCTTCCAGCTTCATTGAAGTTTTTTAGTTCATGTCCTACATGTTCCTGGGCGTCAGAGACAGACGACTTAAGCATACAGTTACCAGCGGTTTAGACAAGTTTTACCATAGCAAACGAGTCGATCGCCTTGATCATTTGGCGTAGGCGGCTCAGATCGCCCCTGGGAGGTGCATTTCTTGGAGTATATCAGTGTTCTCTCCTCCAAGGGTTGGCAACCTGGTTGCTTCGCAAGAAGCACCCGCACCCTCCAAGGCTGACGGCTGTAGGGTCTCTGCAAAGGACAAGTGTTAATATAGCAACGATTGCGGCAGAAGGCAGTGGGATCATTTACCTGCAACGTCGACGGCTACGGCAGTGGCGGGCTCGACTTGCTCATTGCCAGGGGCTTCGAGTTCCGCGTGCTGGAGCTCGGGCAGTGGCGAGTAGAGCACGATTACATCTGCCCTCCCTGCTGGCTCCAGCATGTTGGCTTGCCCGGGCGAAAGCTCGGGGGCTGGTGGAGCCAACTCGAGTTCTGGCACCACCGCAGCGGTTGACCTGCTTAAGACAACAGCACAACACTTTTATTGTGATCTCGTCACATGGCTAAGGGCAGGGTCCAGAGCGTTACTTACACTCAGGATCGGATCATCGTTGGTTTTTTCCACACCAGCTTCAAGGGTTTCTTCACCACTGTACTCGTGGCCGGAGGTGCAGGCATGCAAGTCGATGAGGCTGGCAGCGCTGGCGTGGCGATGGCCACGGCACCCACTGATGGTGGCAGGGCTGCTTCAGTCAAGGGCGAGAGTTGCCCCGATGCAGGGCCCGCCACGGCAATAGTTACATCCTCGGCACGAGACGGTGCCGGTTCCACCCCATCAGCTTCTGTGGGTCTGGCCTCTGGTGCGTCATTTCCGGTGAGGGGCGTTTCGGCTACCTTCTGGCGCTGGGGGCTGGGCAAAGAAGACGAAGGACTGCACAACAGAGTTGTCATCAGTATTCCGCAAAACAACTCGACACCTTTATAATTTGACAAACACTTACCCGGCAAGGTCAGCAGTGCTGGCTTTGCGTTTTCGCATTTCCCGGCGCCGCCGGGGAATTAGAGGTGCATCGTCAGACCATTCCACAGATGATCCGGAGGAGTTGTTGGCTTGCACCCTATCCCCGGTTGATTGGCTGCCTGCGGCCGACTCGCTGCCAGCAATTCTTTCTTTCTGTGCCTTGGCTGCTGCGCTGGGCAGTGTGTGATAAGTCCGAGGCAGATCGGGTTGCGGCGGGTAACTCCGATACAATGCTGTTGAATCCTGTGTTAAGACAATCAGTTAGTATTAACCCTTCAGATCGAGGGAAGAAGTCGAGAAGTCGAACACTTACTGCTGGTGGTCGATTCTGGGCTGTAAATCCCGTTGGAACATAAGGGACTGCATCCACATCTAGTAGAATTCGCCTGACGCGAACAAGCGCAGCATCGTCTCCAAGCTCTTCTGCGCACATACGGGATGGGTCTTCAGTACCCATGTACTCGAATCCTAAGGTATGGCGCTGCTGAATGGGTTGAACTCGGCGTTTGAAAAATGATAACATCACTGATGCCCCGGTTACCCCCATCTCTTTGTGCGCGGCAATCAACTCGAGCAGCTCTTTTACTTGGTCCATCTCGGCTTCATTGGGCTCCAATGTCCATTCGCCACACTGAACAGGGGGTCTGCCGGATCGCACTGGGAGTTGGGGGGCATGGTTTGCAATGTAGAACCATTGCTGTTTCCACCCGGGGATATTGGATGGAAATTTGTAAGATATGTATTTGTCCCTAGCGTGTTGCCTAAGCTGGATACCAGCGCCCCCTATTGCAGAAGGATTTTTTGAGGTGGGCTGGGGCTTCACGCGGAAAAGATAGCGGAAAAGAGCCCAATGGGGCTCAATTCCGAGGAAAGCTTCATAGAAATGGATGAAAATGGAGATATGGCAGATCGAATTGGGGTTGAGGTGTTGTAGCTCAATCCCATAGAAGTAGAGAAGGCCACGGAAGAACGAACAAGTGGGGAGGGCGAATCCCCGTTCAGAAAAAGAGTAGAAAGAAATGATCTCATCGATGCTTTCCATGGGAAATAGATCACGAAAGGGAAGGCGCCAATTGATGAGATCCCTTTCCTGAAGCAGACCTCCCAACACTAGATTTGCTAGATTATGGCGAGAACACTTACTAATTGACCATTCGCCGGTTGCTGCTTGTGCTTCTTTCAAGTCCTTCTGGTTGGTCTTTTTCGGCGCCATTTCAACTTCTTTTCAGCCACGAGTTGTTCGCACAACGCTCGGGGGCTATGGTGGTGGGCTCGAAGATTTTTCGACTACGCAGGGCGGTGGAAGGGCTCAGGCAGGTCAAACTCTAATTGGGGTTTTGTTTTTTTCTCTGGTGGCGGCGTCAGATTTGAAGGCACAGGAAATACCCTAACTGACTGCGGGATTAAATAACCAGCGCTCAGGCAGTGGTTTACTGTGTGAAAGGTGAAGCGTCGCGCAATGGGATTAATTGGACACGGGCAGTTTTTTGGCGGATTTTTTGGGCCGTTACTTGACTCACCATTTTTTCTGGGTTAGTTGTCCCGAAAAAAGAGGTTTTTTGAGTTTTGAGTCTAATTTCTGCTAAATTACCTCCTCTTAAACTTTATTTTTTCAAAAGGAACATTTTTGCCATGACCTTTGGGATCCTTTTTTCCAAAAGATTTGGATTCAAGGCTCGGGGCTGTGAGACACGTGGCATCGACTACTTATTTTTCGAAAGTACTCGAAGGATAAGAAGGGAAGATTCAAGGCTAGTTTGACCCTCAGCTTGATTCTTTGATTCAAACTAAGGCTCGGGGGCTACTCCATATGGAGTGCGATTATTCATCGCACCCCATATAAAAGAAAGAATTCGGGGCATGAGCACCTCATAGCTTCGATGCAGTCAGAAGAGTACTCGAAGAAAAATTTCAAGATGGAGCTTCGAAAGAAGTCGAAGATTGCTTCAGAAGTACTCGAAGAGCCTGCAGTATTCAGCTACGAAGAGCTCGGGGGCTTGTCAGACCCGGGGCCACGGGGCTGTGTACATCAAGGAGTCCGTATTGGGCCAGGGGATAGGACGTGTCCTGTACCTTATTTATGTTGTATTCTACCCGCATGCGGAGTAGATGTCACACCCTAAAATATTCAATTTTAGGATGTGACTATCTTTTACAATGTGTTCATCTGTCAATAGGATTTTTCGAGAATTTTAAAGATTTTTCTGGCAATTATTCTATTTATCCGAGAGCTAGAACCATTTATTTTATTACTTGGAAAACTCTAAAATTCTTTTTCATGAGTCCCAAATATTTTATTTGGAATTCTCGTGACCCAAATTACCTCCCGAGTTTTTCCTCGAAAATTTTGGGATTCTTCCGGATATATTTTTCTTGGTTTGAAATATTTATCTGGACTTTTCTAGATTTATTTTTAAACTTGAAAATGTGTTCTGGAAAATATTTATATTTTAATTTTCATCACAGTCGGACCGAGCTGTATCTTGTTGTACATCCTTTTAACCTTATCCTCTCCGAGTCATTAAGAAGTTCCGTCGAGCTCCCGATCCTCTAACCGTTTCCCCCGATCAAGTCATGCTTGAAAATGACGACTCATGGCTCGTCTTCGGTGTTTTCCGATGATGTTCGATCATCATCAGCCCCAATGACTCGGCCTGATCCCTCCTTCTCTTTTCCGCACTCCCAAATAACTCGTTCACGTTCAACTGGCTCTGTCAGCTCGTTTTCGTATTCAGCCCTCACCCGAACCTGTTTCGGCGCAGAACCGAACTCGCTTGGTCAATCTCGTTTTCTTTTTCCGTTACCTCCTGTATCCTCTCTTTGCTCGCTAAATTGTGGAACTTGCTGATCAACCTAATCTCGCTTTCCGTGAGCAATGCGGACTCAGGAACGAGTCCCATCCCGATGCGCCTCCTCGACCCCACCTGTCATTTCCTTTTTCCCTTTTTGCTTTCTGTTCAGGCCCAACCCGTTTCGTTTTCTGTTGAGGCCCAACCCGTGCACGCGGAGAACTCGAACCCCTCGCACACAGCACCCTATAAAAGGCGAGCTAAAACCCTCATGCCGCAGCACGATCTCCTGCTCATCTCTGCGCAGCCGCCGCCATGCCCCTGCAGCGCGTCTTCATCCTCGTGTTCCTGTATCGCCCAGAGCTACCACCAGATGCGCCGTCGCCCAGCCCCTGCAAGTCCCTGCGTCGCACCTCCTTGCGCCGCTCCCCCCTGCAGGCCGTGCCTGCCCAACGCCGCCCTGACCCCTTCGCGCCTTGCCCCCTGCCTACACGAGTCTCTGCGCAGCCAGCGCCGCACGCCGCCGTGCATCAGGCCTGCCCCGCGCCAGTCTCCCTGCCTGCGTCCTTGGCCTTTGTGCTACATCACCCTGCAGCAGCACCGCCCCTTCCCTCTCCTGGTGCAGCCCGCTCTCATCTCCTGCAAGCCGCACGCACAGAATCGGTCAGGAACAGAAACAGACCGCAGCCACCTCCTTCCTCCGTGAAATTCGATCTCTACGATGCGTCCCCATGGTAAGTGAGGTATGGAATCGAATCCCCTCGTCGTCCTCTTTCTTTTCCCCCACTTCCCGCGACCTCTCGTGCCCTAAATCGACGGGAATTCGAGCTACAGTACCCGCCGCTACCATGGGAGGCTGTTTCAAGCTTTTTGCAGATTGGTCCCTGGAAGATCCTGTAAATATCGTGTAATTTTCTGTGTCTAACAAAAATTGCAGAAAACCCCCTAGATCTTTTCCATCTTTTCAATCCAGCCCCACCATGGAATTTTTCAGATCTAACCCTAATCTTTTCCTGTTTTGCAAGCACTATTTTCTGTGTCTTGTATTTCTTTTCAGCTAACCCTTGAAGTCTATAGTTAATTGCGTATAGGTCCTTGCAGCCTTGTTTTATGCGTAGTTTCCGCGTTTTAGATCCGTTTTGACCCGTTCTTTTTGCGTTAGTCTTCTAAAACCCTAAGCTATCGTTTAGTAGCGTTGTTGTGCCGTAATTCCTGTTTTTAAAATTAAATATTAATTTAACTTGAATAATATCCTCTCATCTAGTTTTCCGAAATAAAATCCAATTAAGTCTTTTCTCCGGTTTTCATAATTAATGTTAATTTGATTAGTATCAACTTAAATGTGTTTGTAATTTAATTTGTATAGTTCAACTCGAATCATAAAGTTATGCGTTTAGATGCTCTCACAAGTTTTCTTTTCTAATTAATTATTTAATTATTTGTACATAGAGAATTGTATATAAAATTTGACTAAGTTATACTTCATCTTTATAAATGCAAATATAGTATGAGTTAATTATAATTAGGGATATTCTCTTTTGAATATCTTTTTCATTAGTTTTCTAAATTAAAATAAATGAAAGCCTATAGTTCTTTTATTTCTTTCATAACATAAATCTCCCGATAGCTGTATCTTTTCAACCCTAGCTCCGTTTTCCGCATTTCTTTCTTTCTCGTGATCGTAGCAACGAGCCTTATCCTTTAGTTCGCTCTTTTAAAGCTTTCCTTTTGTTTGTTGTATCTGTTCTTAGTTGTTCTTGTTTGTTTGCTTGCTTGTATGCTTCGGTCGGATGCTTGTGTGACGTTAGAAGAAGCGCGATCCAAGAGCTTTGAAGATTTAGAGTTTCAAGAACAAGAGTTGAAGACTCTGAGCAGCTATTCTCTAAAAGAAAGGCAAGTGTTTCCTTGATCATGCTTTTATCCTAATAATCACAATAAATATAACTTTTTCTTTATGCATGCATGTGTCCTAATTTTGATGGATCCTAATTAAGGATATGCCTAGTCTTTATGATCATTCCTTGTCAACCTGGGTTTTATCTTTATCGTTGGGTAGCTATTGCTTAGTTGCTATAACTGGTTTCGGTTTGGGAATAATTTATAACCATGATGATGACAATGATGATGCTACATCTGTTTTATCTATGTTCATGCTGTTGGTGATGTTAATTACAAGATTATATGTATAATCGGAACATGGAGAACCACCCAGGAAAACAGTGCAACCACAATACTATTGGCTCTGGTCTTGGCTGATTAATTAGAAACTCTAGCTTATGATAATCTTACCGAAAGGGCAAGAGGGGTTGCATCGTCGGGGTATAGCTCGGTCCTCTTGAGGGTATGATATGGTCCTGGGTAAGGCGTCTACCTCATTAGGGAGAGTTATGACCGCTTTGACTTGAAACCTTAGCGGATTGTCATAAGTTAGGGAATCTTTGTAAAGGCCTCGTAGTGAATCACTTGCCACTCACCTCGGAAGTGTTTAAGAGGCTAGCTACCTTGGGCAAATCGGGAGACATGAATTGTGGGTAAAGTGTACAACCTCTGCAGAGTGAAAACTGATATATCAGCCGTGCTCACGGTTACGAGCGGCTTGGACCCTCACATGATAATTGAACTTGAAGATGAATTAAATCGAGGACCATGTTTATGGTTGTGGTTATGCTTATGCTGTATCTCTTCTCTCTCTTTTAAGTGGGTTTTGGTATGAACTTATACCATAGTAATCAGGTGCTAATAAAATTTGACCAACTAAAATTGCTTATCGCAGTAAGCCCGTCAGCCTTTCCTTACTTTTGGCCTTCATATCATATAATTCCCAACACTTGCTGAGTACCAACCATAAGTGTACTCACGCTTGTTATAATTGCTGCTCAGAGGAGAAAGTGATGTGAAGACTTTTGAAGATGCTGCTGAGTCCTAGGCCTGCGCAACCCCCGGTCGATTGCCTGTGAAGTTTGGAGTCTTCGTTTCCAGGATAAGCTATATAACTCTGGTAATCTTTATAGTCTTTTAATTCTCTTTTCGTGATACTGTTGCTGATTATTCACTGATGAAGTCACTATATATATGGAACTTGATCCTGGCATACATATAGTTATGCATTCGGTTTTGTCCTTTAAAAACCGGGTGTGACAGAGGTGGTATCAGAGCTGTGTCGACCGTAGGACGCCAATCTAGATAGCAATGGTCGTTTTCGAAGATCTATTCTGACATAAAAGTCATATTTTACCATATCCTTGACCCTCTTGTTGTTTATTCCTCATCCTTCTTCATTTGTCTCATCCTTGATGCTGCTTTTATCTAACTCTGTATTCTTTTCTTTTATCACCTCCTTTCCATTGCTTTTACATCTCACAATCTCCTTGTCTACCTGTACCCTCAATGGCATGGGTTACGTTGTACTCGTTGTTCCAATTTACCTTCTCCTTGATTTTCAAGTTGGTCCACTTTGGAAATCCCCTTATATTCTATTCCAAGTGGATTTATTTTATCGTCTTCTCTTGTTACAAACGCTAGATTGTCTGACCTTGTACCCCAAAGAATGGAAGTAACCGTCTACCACGAGAACTCAAGCCAGAGAAATGGAAGACCACGTTGGACATATAGGCATTACACTCAAGAAGTCAATGTTTCGCAAGACAAGCTGAGAGAGATGCCTAACTCAAGAATGCTGAAGCTTTAGGATATGACACACGCACGCCCTTTCGCCGCACCGGATCCAACCCGCCACACCAGATCGCGTGGAGATCGACCAGTGGGACCGAGCCGTCAGAGAGAAGGGAGGAGGACAGAGGCAGCCCAGCCAGAGAAGAAGAAGGAAGAGAGGGCCGCTAGCCCACTGCGGCCCAAGGAGCATCAAGGCCCAGGACGAGCCTTGGTCGCGACGCGAACGCGACGTCGCGGTCACGTCGTGGGGGTGGACGCGCACGGCGAGGCCGTGGCGCGGGCATGGCATCAAGGACTCGGCTTGACCTCGTGGCGTTGGTGCGCACGCACGCGCGCGGGTCCTGGCATCCCAGGGCTGCGGCGTGGCCGTGCCGTGCGCGGGGCACCGGCATTCCGGGCCCGCGGCACGACGCGGTGGCGAGAGGGCGACGGCGGTGGCGGGCTCGATGAGCAGCGCGGCGGGTCCCTGCACAAGAACGGCGCCAAGGCTGGAAGGGAGAAGGGGTCCTAGGGGTTGCTACGGAGGGTTCATCGGCATCGCCGGCAGCAAGGGACAGGGAGGAGGGAGATGCGGTGGCAGCACTCACCGGCGGGCTTCCTGGCGAGGAAGGCGATGCGGTGGCGGGCTGGTGCCGGTGGGTCGGGGCCGTGCAGGGAGCGCGGCTGTGTCGATGTCGTTGTACGGGCGGCGGCTCGATGAAGAGGCTTCGGCGGCGACGGCCTCCTCCTTCTCACGCTGCTCCCCCTCCTCTTCCTCCCTCTTCTTCTCTTCTGGGGCAGCGGCGGCGGAAATGGAGGACCCGAGGGCAGCTAGGGTTTCGCGGCGCGGTAGCTGGGGCTCTTATACGCGGCGCCGGGGCTCGAGCGCGGCTGCGGCCGGGGCCTTTTGGCGTCCGTGCCGGGACGCGTGGCAGCATCACGGCGCCGGAGGGAACGGCTAGGGTCGGGGTGGCGCGGGTTGGTGGCTGACACGGGGGCGCAACGGTTTCGCTCCCGTGTCGCGAAGCGGAGACAGGCGGGGCGCGGCGCAGGCTGGTGACGCGAGCGAGCAGAGCCGCGGCGGAAGGAAAAAGGGGCGAGGCGGTTGGGGAAAGCAGGGGAGCGGCGGTTTCGCTCGTCTATCGTGGAGCGGGGTGAGCGGCAACGCGAGGCGGGGCGAAGCGCGCGGGGGCGAACGGTGGCGGCAGAGCGGGCGAAGCGGCGAGGCGGGGCGCTGCGGCGGTCGGAGCAGAGCGACGGGGCGGAGCAGAGTGGGACCTTCTGGTCGCGGCGAGAGAAGGAAGATGGGGAATGGCTGACGGTCAAGGGGAGAAGGCGAAGCGTCGCGCGGGCTGGGGCGACGAGGAGCTAGGCTGGGGTGGCTCGTGGGCTGGGCCGGGCTCGTGGAAGGGAAAGGAAAAGAGGTGCTGGGCTCGTTTGGGCTGTGGGCCAAAGGGGTTTTAAGGGTATTAGAGTCTGAGTTTTAATTTGAATGGCCCATTCAAATTCAAACTCCACACAATTGGTTCACACAAAATTGAAAGCCAAACAAGAAAATCCAACAATCAATTATAACAAGGAGATTGCAATTAAATTCAAAAGGACTTCAAATATTCACACTAGCATTTAATAGTCCTTAATTCCAATTAAATTTACTAAGAGCTTGAGGTAGAGAGAAATTAACCTTATGTTATGTTCTAACTAGGGCGCAACACGAAAAGTTTTTGAAATTCACAATTTTTGCACCAAGATAACATTCCGGAAAATCTGGGATGTTACACCATCATTCACCAAGAGGATCTGATCGTTGAGAGTGACACATTAATCATTCAGCGCAATACCATTATTGAGTTCCTCCAGGAGCAAGTCCACGACCTCGCCCTTGAGCTAGACGATGCCATTGCCCACATCAATGTGCTCCAAGAGTAGCCGGTACCTCCTGATGTACCTGAGGAGCCTGAAAGTGAAGATGAAGAAGAAGACCCGGAAGAGATTGAAGGAGTTTCAGATCTTGATTCCGAGCACAGAGATCCAGAACCTAATCCCCAACCCAATCATTCTTCTTCTGGCAGCCAGTCTTCTGTGGGCAACCTCGACAATTTCTAATTCATCCGTACCGTCGATATCCTAGATGTGTTTAGTGTAGAATAGTGTGACATAGGGAGTGAGTAGTCTAGTTTGACCTAAGGGCCACTTGTTGTATTATATATGGCATGTGTAGGTATGGCTTGGTTGTAATGAGTAGACTACCGAGATGTAACATAATGACCATCAGTTATGATCTATAACCCGAGTTCCTGTCCGGTTATCTTTTGAGCTATCAATCTGTTGCACTATCTCCATATGTTCTATGTTTGTGCGGTATATTTCTGATAATAGAAGCAAGTATTGTTGATTTCTAATGGATTTTTTCCATTCTTCAGATGGTTGGTGCTACGCGTGGAACCCCTGAAGGTTTCAGGCCGGACCAGGCTAGCGGTTCTCAACAACAGAAGTAATGGCATGGTAGACTGAACTACTTAATCAGCTAGTGCAGGCACAGATGAACCAATTCCATCATCAGCATCGAGGTCGAGATGAACCTCCATCTGCTGGTTATCAAGACTTCTTCAGCACACAGCCTCCACTTTTCCACAAGACTGAAGAACCTCTCGATGCCGATGCATGGCTCCATACTATTGAGTTCAAGTTTGTGCTACTATCCGCACCATGTTTAGAAGCAAATAAGGCACTTTTTGCAGCACAGCAGCTTCACGGCACTGCCCGCATTTGGTGGGATCAATACTATGCCATGCAGCCAGAAGGACATGTAGTCACGTAGGAAGAGTTCCGGACCGCCTTTAGGGCGCATCATATTTCTGAAGGACTTATTGAGCGGAAGCTCAATGAATTCTTAGCTCTTACCCAGGGAACCTGTACCGTAATGTAGTACGCACAGGTCTTCAATCATCTGTGTTAATATGCGGGTTATCATGCAAACACCGATGCCAAGAAGCGAGATCGTTTCCGTCGTGGCCTAAACACCAAGCTCAAGGAATGACTGAATCTTGTTAAGACAGATACTTTCAATGAGCTGGTCAACATGGCGATTATCCAGGAAGATTGCATCTCAGCCCATAGGGCTGAGAAGAAGCGAAAGATACCCACTGGACCCTCGAGTGTTCAACCACCAAGGTATCGGTTAGTCCAAAATACAGCTACACGAGCCCCACCCCGAAACAATCAGTCAGGCAGATGGGTAGCTAGACCCCCCCAGCAGTCTAGGTTCAACAGACCACCAGTGCCTCAGCCTCAGCAGCAGCAGCAACAGTCTGGATCAAGACCGAACTTTCCGCAGTTCAACCAAGGAAACAACAACAATCGTTGTTTCAATTGCGGCAGTTCATCGCACTTCATTAGAGATTGCCCTCAACCTAAGAAATCATTCCAAGGGCAGACGTCCAACCCGAGCAGCAAGGGCAAGGGCAAGAAGCAAGTTGTGCAAGTCCGCCAAGGGAGGGTGAATTTCACAACTCTCTCTGAACTTTCTGAGGGTGCACCAATAATGACGGATCTAGAAGGAATGGATATCCTACTAGGCATGGATTGGATGACTAGGCACCGAGTATCATTAGATATCTCTTCCCGAGCAGTTGAGATAGACTCACCCTACCAAGGCACTACTATTCTTTATCTCTCACGACGGAAGTGCATCAACTCTTGTGCCTATGCTGTAGAAGGAATCAAGCTAGAGGACATCCCTATTGTATGTGAGTACCCAGATGTTTTTCTGGATGATTTGCCTGGGATGCCTCCAGATAGGGACATTCAGTTCATTATAGAGCTACAGCCCGGCACAGCCCCCATCTCAAAGAGGCCATATCGTATGCCACCCAATGAGCTGGCAGAATTGAAAATTCAACTTCAGGACCTCCTTGATAAAGGTTTTATTCATCCAAGTGCTTCACCATGGGGATGCCCAGCTCTATTCGTGAAGAAAAAGGACAATAGTCTAAGACTATGTGTAGACTATCGCCCTCTCAATGCGGTAACCATCAAAAAAAAATCCTCTTCCCCACATTGACATCTTGTTCGATCAATTAGCTGGAGCTAAGGTATTCTCTAAAATTGACCTTCGCTTTGGATATCATCAGATAAAGATTAGGCCCAACGATATTCCAAAAATAGCATTTTCCACCAGATATGGACTTTATGAATATCTGGTTATGTCTTTTGGTCTTACCAATGCACCAGCATATTTCATGTATCTTATGAACTCAGTCTTCATGCCAGAGCTCGATAAATTCGTTGTGGTATTTATTGATGATATTCTGATCTATTCCAAAAACTTAGAAGATCATGCAAGACATCTTCATGTCGTTCTTCAGAGATTGAGGGACCACCGTTTGTATGCCAAATTCTCCAAATGTGAGTTTTGGTTGAATACCGTTAAATTTCTAGGGCACACCATCTCCAGTGACAGCATATTCGTCGATCCGAGTAAAGTATAGGAAGTACTAGATTGGAAGCCTTCTACTTCAGTCCATCAAATCCGTAGTTTTCTTGGTCTAGCTAGCTATTATCGCCATTTCATCCCTGACTTCACTAGAATAGCCAAGCCCATGATAGAATTACTGAAGAAGGAAGTTAAATTCTCTTGGAATGAGAAATGTGAAGAAGCATTCCACACCCTTAGAGCACATCTCACTACTGCTCCAGTTTTGGCTCAACCAGATAATTCCAAACCTTTTGACATTTATTGTGATGCTTCGGGCATTGGACTTGGTTGTGTACTTATGCAAGACAACCGAGTAATTGCTTACGCATCGCGAGCACTCAGGACTCATGAACAGAACTATCCTACACATGATCTTGAACTTGCAGCTGTTATTCATGCACTTAAGATTTGGAGACATCATCTGATGGGTACTAAGTGCAACATTTATACTGACCATAAGAGCCTCAAGTACATTTTTACGCAAGTAGATCTAAATATGAGGCAAAGATGATGGCTGGAACTTATAAAGGATTATGATCTAGAAGTGCACTATCATCCAGGCAAGGCCAATGTGGTTGCGGATGCACTTAGCCGCAAGGCACATTGCTCTTGCTTATCAGTAGAAACCTTTAGCGAAACTCTCTGCTGGGAAATGAGAAAACTCAATCTCGAGATCATTCCCTGAGGAAGTATAAATCATATCGCAGTTAAGGCCACACTTAAGGATAGCATCGTCATAGCACAACAGCATGATGAAGGTGTCAAAATCATCAAGCAGATGCTAGCCCAAGGTGAAGAAAAGTACAAGTGTTTCCAAGTGGATCACAAGGGGATTCTATGGTTCAATGGGTGTATTGTTGTACCTAAGGACCATCAGCTTCGCAAGCAAATATTGGACGAGGCACATCTGCCCAAGTTTTCCATTCACCCTGGCAGTACCAAGATGTACCAAGACTTGAGACAAAACTTCTGGTGGACTCGCATGAAAAGAGAAGTTGCAAAGTATGTCTCAGAGTGTGACATTTGCCAAAGAGTTAAAGCCAGTGACTTAAAGGTTGTTGGCGTTCTTCAACCTTTACCCATTCCTTCTTGAAAGTGGGAAGATAACAGCATGGATTTTATCATTAGCTTACCCAACACTTCCCAGAAGCATGATTCTATATGGGTAATCGTTGATCGATTAACCAAGACCGCCCATTTTCTTCCCGTGCATACTACTTACAATGCTAAAAGGTACGAGATCTATCTTGACCAAATCATTCGTCTCCATGGAATACCTAAGATGTTCATTTCTGATCATGGAGCACAATTCATTGCTCATTTCTGGGAGCAACTTCAACATTCTCTTGGGACCAAGTTAATTCAAAGTTCTGCATATCATCCGCAGACTGACGGACAAACAGAAAGAGTAAATCAAATCCTAGAAGATATGCTTAGAGCCTGTGTAATCCAGTATGACAAGAATTGGGACAAATGCTTATCTTTGGCGGAATTTTGCTACAATAACAGTTATTAGTTGAGTCTCAAGATGTCTCCATTTGAAGCATTATATGGTCGCCGATGCCGAACTCCTTTGAGTTGGTCTCAAACCGGCGAACGTAAAATCTTTGGACCCGATCTTGTTACTGAAGCAGAAGAAAAAGTGAAGATCATTCAAAGTAATCTAAAGGCAGCCCAATCTTGACAAAAGAGCTACGCAGACAAACGAAAGAAACCATTATAGTTTGAAGTTGGTGATTTCGTATATCTCCGAGTATCTCCTACCAGAGGTATTCAACGGTTCGGCATAAAAGGAAAACTCTCTCCTCGATATGTTGGACCTTTTGAAATCCTCAAAGTCTGTGGACCCGTAGCTTATCGCCTTCAACTTCCTCCTCAACTAGCAGCCGTTCATAATGTCTTCCATGTGTCTCAACTTAGGAAGTGTATCAAAACCCCTACCGAGATCATCGATTGACAAGCCATTGAAATCGAATCAGACCTGTCTTATACTGAGCATCCGATCAGAATACTGGATACCAAGGAAAGAAGCACAAGAAGAGAGACTGTCAAGATGTTTAAAATTCAGTGGAACCATCACACCAAAGAAGAAGCGACTTGGGAAACTGAGTCATATCTCCAACACAACTTTCCAGACTTTCTTAAAGCCAATCCACCTATCTAATCATCCGATTTCATCATGTTCCGGAATCTCGGGATGAGATTCTTTTTGGGGGGAAGGCTGTGATATTCAGGTACTTAGGAGATAGGCATGCTAAATTCTAGTATATGTTGTGCTTGTTAGAATGAAGTGTGTGTTGCTTTGATAAATGCTTTTAAAACCTAAATGCAAATAAAGGGTATTTTTGTAATTATGGAAAAAATTAGGGTTCTTTTGCTAAATGTGTTTGAAGGTAGGGTAATTTAAATTTGTATGAGGGTTAGTTTTGTAAAGGCAAGAATTTACTTTTAAACCACTGTAAGAAGTAGAATCACCATAAGGTTTCAATTGGAATGTGAATTTTAAATAGGTTTTATGTGAAATTTGATAGTTTGTCGGATTTCAAAATAGTTTTAAAACCCTAATTCTTTTGAAGTTGACCCTTAAAGCAAAGCTATAGATCTTTTTAAACTCTACATTTTTGCTTTTGGGCATATTTTCATTTGGGCTATGGTTTGAAAGAAAATTTTACTTTACAGTGCACTCCTTGTTCTTCTGGAAAATTACGGAGGGGTCCTCGTCGTCTTCCTCTCTCCCCTCCCTCTCCGTTTCTCTCTGCTGCTCTGCTCCACCGCCCGCCGCCCTTCGCCAGTGAGCTGCCGTGCTGCCAGCTACCCCTCGCCGCTCTAAACCACCACTCTAAACCACCACCTGGCCCTCCAGCTCACCCGGCCACCGCTCGCCCGACCCTGCTGGCTTTTCCCCGCCCCGCCATGTCGTGCCGCCGGTCGCCAGCAGCTGCTCCATCTCGCCCATGCCCCTTCTTGGTTCCGCAGCACATCCAAGAGTCCTCCTCGACTTCTTTTACTTCCTTGCATAGTCGCATTTTGCTCCCTCGGCTTCTTCTCCGCTCGGCACCGTCGCCACAGCTCCGCTGCACTCTCTGCTCGCCGTCGTCAGCCACCTCCGCCACCCCACACCCGCAATCCCGTGCTCCACCGGCACCACTACATCCCACTAAAGCTCCCTAACCAGTTCTTCTCCATCCACTCGCGCTTACGCCACTAGAACGCCGCACCGGCAGTCCTGTCCACCGCCGCCACACGGCCTTGCCGTCGTCCCGACGCTTCGCCCCCTCTCGACCCTCACCGAGCTCACCACCAGCACCACATCTTTGCGTAGAAGCTTCCTAGCCACTTCTTCGCTGCCTTCCTGCACTCCGACTGCCGGAACGCTGCTGCCACCTCGGAACCTCGCTGCACCGGCTCGGTCATCCGTCGAACCGCCGTCTCCGCACCTTCCTTCTTCGATTCCGACCACCCCCGAGCCCGCCATGAGCTCCTGAACCTTTTCCCCCACTTCCCCCTCACCGCCGGTGAACCTCCTCACCGGAATTTGATCGCCGTCGTGCTATCCCTCGGTTCAAACCGACCAAGGACCCAATTGCAAGCATTCTTTTCTTTCTAGGGTCTTCTCTACAAAAATATCAGTACCCCCCCTCAATTCAAATCAGCCAGCTTTGAAAATTGATAGAAATTTGTAGAAAAATTCAAAAATTGTCAAACCTGTTCTGTTATACTCTAGGAGTCTAGTTCTACAATGTTTGTAAATAAAGTTTAGTTTGAAACTTAATATTTTAAGTTTTATTTTAAACTCTATCAAAAGTGAATCTTTTAAGTATCTTTTACATGTTCGCTTTATTTCATGTAGTTTTTGGTATGCAACTTGTATGTGATATAAGTGAACTTGTATGCAAATTTCACCATCAGTACTGCACTCTAACTTGAAGTTATTTAAATTTGTACAAAGTAAGCTTGAAATAAAGTAAATTTATTCAAACATGCTACTGATACTTTCATGCTTAGATTCTTTTTAACCATGTGTGGTTCTGATGTTGAGCAATTCATAGTAAATCTTGAATAATTTTTAGCAATGCTTAGCTTAAGGTTTTTAATTTAAACTTGAAATTTGAATTTAATTCAAATAACTTACTTTCTACTTTCAAAAATTTATGAAAAATTTATGGAAGCTCATCTGATAGAGGTGAACACACTTAGAAAAATTCGCAGCTAGAGCCTCTATAGATTGCAAACTAAAAATAAAACTTATTATCTTAAGTTTGAATTTGTTCATTTTTATTCTACTATTCTGTTAGATTTAAAAATATGAAAAATTAATAGAAGTCTTGTATTAACTTCAGGTATGTGTGGTTAAATTCCTAACCTCAGTACTCCTATGCCTAAAGCTATAAAAATTAATAATGATGCTAGTAAAGTTAATTGGTTTAATTTATAATAAGTAAATGTGAATTCTTGGAATTCCAATCCATTGTTTTGTGATGTATTGAATGTGAGTTTTTGGATTGCAATTTTATCATGAAGGAAAATTATTGACTTAATAAAACACTTAACTCAAATCATTGCATATCATGTAGAATCGACGACGCATGAAGACGGAACCTACGAATTGGTCCCGGAACCCGAGCAGGGTATATCTGAAGACCAAGCGAACGTCGCCGAAGATCTTACTGAAGCCCCGAACCAAAGTTCGGTAGTTATTGACATTCCTGACCCCAGCCCCACCCAAGAAGGCAAGTCCCGGTGCATAACCTAGTTTTTTTTTCAAATTATGCACTTATTATGTTATATATCTATATTGTGCATTAAGTTTTAGGAGTTGTAATGAAACCCTAGATGCATGAAATGTAGGAACCTATGTAATGTTTTTCCGAGTCTTTACCGAATAGATGCTCTGCTAATAGGACCGGCAGAAGTCGAGTGATTTCCTGTCACTCGCGCGATATAGGAGTTGATTGTTACCATTCTGCAATCACTATAAGGATAACGGATGGGGTTATGTACGATGTCATGACTTGAGAGAGTACCCCGTCTGTGTTGGCTTAAGTTTGATTCGCAGTATGTGGTAGTGGTGGTCAAGTGTTTGAGAGTACTAGCCACATACCGTAAATATGGTACGCGGTAAGCCTAGTACCTGATTGGCTCGGCAAGTGGAGTTACCCCACCACTCAAATTTTGGTTTTTATCACACACACGCACTGATGTGTGGGAGTACATTCTGTATAGCAGACGTGAGTATGGTCATACAGTCACGTTGTAGACGTACGTCCTGCATAGTGAATGTGCATATGGTCCTACAGTCGCTTGTGGTGGCCCTGTTCCACGACCCAAAATATGAGGGGAATGGTTGCCCGGAAAGTAAAGTTTCCGAGCGTGTGAGTTAGGATCCCTTGCAAGGTTATGAAATTCATTTCAGAATCATCCATTTCTCATGGAGATTGAGACTACTTGATACTTCTACCACATAGAGTAATAACAGTAACAGTTAATGGAATAATTTTGATGTATGCGTAATATCTACCTTGCTTGACTAGTATAGGTGCTTATCTAGATTGATTAAAAGAAAGTAGAATCTGAAAGCTAAAATATGAAAGTAAGGACATACTCTTTGTTGCTTTTCAGCAAAAGAAAACTAGAGCCGTTCAACCTATCATGGTCTAGTTATGGGCTAAGTATACCCAAATATCAGGTAAGCCTTGCTGAGTATTAGTATACTCAGCCTTGCTAGTAATATGGTTTTCAGGTATGTCATTCGTGACTCAAGAAGATAGTCTCACTTGGCCCGGCAATGTTCCACTTGGTTGGTCCGTGGAATGGGATCCGTCCCCGACCGGCAATGACCCTGCGATGTAACGCCATGCTTTGGGCTGAGTGTGGTGCCTACCTCTGCGACGTATGTAGTCAAGTTGTTTTCCGCTGCTAACTCTGAATACTGTCTGGTAAACTTGGAGTTTCGAATAATACTTGTATAAATTTGTAGTAGCTAGGATAAAATAAAACCCTTGTGTAATAATGTTTAATTATCCTGTGGTGTAAAAGTTGCGAGCTGTTGTGAGGCTGGACTCATCTTCATACGAGGTAAACCTACATCGATCCTGTGTAACCGTGGTTGAATTGGGCGGTGACCCGACAGACCAATGAGTTGTTCCGTTTGAAGTGCGCTGAGCTTCTGTCGCCTGCCTAAGTGACGTCTAGCGTGCTTGAGCCAGAATAATTCAAGCGGTTCTGTCACAATTGGCTTGTACTTGATCCACTTGGTAAACTTGACAATGGCCACCAACACGTGTGTGAAACCTCCTGGCGCAGTTGTTAAGGGCCCTATCATGTCTAGGCCCCGGCATGCAAATGGCCATGAAAGTGGTATGGTGATGAGGTTATGAGCCGGAACATGAGATTGTTTGCCAAAGAATTGGCAATTGGTCACCGGTGAATGAGTGCTTTAGCGTCTGGCAAAGCAGTCAGCTAGTAGAAAACTAGATTGAATTGCCTTGGTGACTAGTGTGCGAGAAGCCGCATGGTTCCCGCACACGACCTCATGAATCTCTTGGAGTATCTCTTTGCCCTCTTCTGTGCTCACACACTTCATGAGTATGCCTGATGCTGATCCGCACTTGTACAGGTTACCCCCGATCAGAACATACCGTTTGTTGCGCCGTAGGATGCTAGTAGCTTCAGTGCTTTTTGGGTCGACACCATAGCGTAGTTTGTGCTCCTCGATGTAGTCAATGAAGGCCACCCTCCAGTCGAGCTCGATCATCAAGACCTCTCGGTCGGGTTCCTTGGGACCCTGAGCGATGGAACTTGAGTCTGGTGCCCTGATGGAAGGGTGATGCAACTCGTGAACGAAAACTCCCGGTGGGACGTTAGCTCGATCAGAACCCAGTTTGGAGAGCACATCCGCGCCCACATTGTTGTCGCAAACCACATGGTGAATTTCCAGTCCCGAGAACTTTTTCTCGAGCTTGCGTATTTCCATAACATAGGCGTCCATGGTGTCCTTGTTGATGTCCCACTCCTTGTTAACTTTTTGAACCACTAGTAAGGAGTCACCATAGATGAGTAGTCGCTTGATGCCCAGGGAGACTGTCAGGCGTAGCCCATGCAATAATGCCTCGTACTCGGCTTCGTTGTTGGAGACCACGAATAGTATTTAAAACACGTACTTGAGCTGTTCTCCTCTGAGGCTGATGAAAAGTACTCCCGCACCACCGCGTTCGAGCTTGAGTGAGCCGTCAAAGTACATGACCCAATGCTCTGGGTGGTTGGTTGGGGCTTCCACTTGGTTTTCTCGCCACTCCACCATGAAATCGACTAGTGCCTGTGACTTGATGTCTATTTTGTGGAAGAACCAACCTGAATTACACCGGCTCGAGTACGCAAGTCCTCTTCCAAGGGCTCCAACGTACTTCAAACAGTGTAATACCTTGGCCTGTCGGGTAATGTCCTGATGAACCACCGAATGCAGGATCAAACAAGGTACCTCACACGAAGGCGAGTCCAGAGATACAATCACCTTCATATTTTACATCACAGGCATTTATATTACATGCGTTATCAAAAGTAATATCAGTTTCAACTGATAGGATTTATTACAAACCGGTTCACATTTTCAAGTTTACGGCAGCGGAATTTAAACCACAACCACTGTACATGTTGTTAGTACGGATATCATGCTAAGCCCTGGCATGATATCACTCGGTAGGATCAGTGCTGGCCGGGGACGGGTCCCACTCCACGGACCAACCATCGGGCAGAGTGTAAGGCCATGGCATAGGCAGAGCAGAGTCCTCAGGGGGATTACCTGGATAAAAGTCACAATGCAAGACTGAGTATTCTAATACTCAGCAAGGCTTCCCCGTTTCATGGTATATTTAGCCATGTAACTAGACTTATGAAGGCTTTCATAGTTATGGGTAAGGTTTTCAGCTGAAAAGCAACAAAGAGTAGATCCTTAATTTCAAATTTTAGCTTTCAAATTCTATGTGATTAACCATTCTAGATAAGCGCCTATAACTATTCAAACATGGTAGAATCTTTAGCCAAACATCATCTTTAATATCCATAAAGTTGCTCTTATTACTCTATGTGGCAAAGGGATCAAGCAATCTCAATTTTCGTGAGAAGCGGACGATTCCTAAATTGAATTTCAGCCTTGCAAGGGTAAACCTAACTCACACGCTTGGAACATCTAGAGATTGTTCCGAAGCAACCGTTTGCCTTTCATTCTGACTCGTGGATCAGATCCACCAGAAGCGACTGCAGGACTACACGCCCGTACTCCGTGTTGCCCTGCAACACGTATTCCCACACATCGAAGCGAGTAACAGGAAAAACAAAATACGAGTGGTGGGAGGTATGTCCACTCCTCAGGCCGATTGGTTACTAGGCTTACCGCTTACCATATTTCACGGCATGTGGTTAGTACTTTCACACGCTTAACCACCGCTACCACACACTGCGACCTTAACCAAATTCACCAACACAGACGGAGTATCATCTCAACCTTGATACTTCACATAAATCCCGTCCGTCAGCCTTATAGTGATTACAGGAATATAAACATTACAATTCCTATATGTCAGACCCGGGGCCACCGGGCTGGGCACGTTACGAAGTTTAAGAGATTAAGCCCATCTTATCTCTTATTCATTTTGTTTATCTCTTGTTTATTCCGTTTAAATAGGAGATAGAGCTAACCAACACGGAGAGGATCTACTCGAGATGTGTTCTGGTGTGATCCCTTGACGGGAGTTGGTTAGCATCTTTGTAACTCTGACCTCTCGGATATATAAGGGAGGTCAGGGACCCCCCTAAAAATAGAAGATCATTAGGTCAATCTACACCAAAGAGAATACAAACCACCATACAGGACGTAGGGTGTTACGCTCCGTGCGGCCCGAACCTGTCTAAAGTCTTGTGTTCCTTGCACCTTCGAGTTCCTGATCTCGGCGTCCCCTCACCCAAAACTTACCACCTTGGGTATATCCCTCGGTGGGCAGCCGGTTAAACACCGACAGCTGGCGCGTCAGGTAGGGGAGCGTGTCGAAGTTCCGCCGGCGAGCTCGATGGCATCTTTCAATTTCATCAGGTCAGTTCCCTCTCAGGGTACGACATTTGTTTTTGGCTCGTGGGTTTGCATCGCAGATGGTGCGGGCAACTTTCAGCGATTCCTCGTCGACATGACGCCGAAAACCGTCGCTGCGGATCCTCGCAGCGGCCTCGACAAGTTCGTCGACGAGCTCGACAACTTGCCGCTCCATGCTTCCGTGGCACAGGTCGAGATGGAATCTGTTCCAAGCTCGACTTCTTCTGGTGTCGTGACAACTTCCCCTGGTTTGGACTTGTTCCAATCTAGGGATTCGCATGGTCGGACTCAACCCGGCTTGTGCGAACCGGCCACTGATCTTCACGAGGCCAACGCATCTGGATCCCTCTCCATGTTAGAGAAGGATCTGGACCTGCTGCTCCGGGATGGAAATCCTGAAGCCACCGCGTGTCGGGAGGCTTCGGGTTGTTCTGGCCCCGGTGATTTGGTGATCACCTCCTCGCCGAAGGGGCACATTGTGCATTGGAGGGGCATGATGCTCCCTAATTTACTCGAAGCAGAGAGCCGGCTTGTGGCTCACCTCGAGCCATTGCCCTTCCAAGAGGGCTGGCCATTGGCCACCGCGGCGGAGGGGTCGACAGAGCTAGTCGACGAAAGTTCTCATGAGCTTTCCTCCCTCCAGGTGCTGATGGCCGAAGAAGGCGAGGACGGTGGGGATCTTCCCATCGACAACTTTGACGTGATCTCCGAAGATGAGATCACGGCCAACACCGGTAACGAGAATGACGCTGATCGTGAGGCACGGAGGGCCAGGAACAGGGCCCGCACAATCCGACGGAGGAGAGCTAACAGCGAAGGCGATCTATCCATCACGAGCTCGACCCCGAGTTTGCCACTGTAAGCGAGCGGGGCTTCAGGACTCTGGTGGCCAACATCGCCAGGGTCACGGCCATCCTCGAGCGCAGCCACGACCCGGAGGTACGTCAAGCACTCCTCTATGCGCAGAGGGCTTGGATCCAGCTGGATCAACATAATCCGGCATCCATCATCCGGGAAGAGCGCGTGGACGAGAGCCGAAGCCAGGCCCGCAGTCGAACGGCCGGTGGTCGTCCTCAACACCAGATCAGCAACGACAACGCACGTGGGAGCCAGGCCCCTGGCGGGAGGCAACAGCCGCCGCAAGGGGGCCATCTGCGACAGGCCAGTCGACGACCTCCTCCGGAGGACCTGCGCCAGCACATCAATGACGGTCGCGACGCGCGCACCGTGATCTCCTCCAGGCGCAAGACCCGCGAAGAAGTCAAAGCTGAAGGTACTGACTGTAGCGATCGATTTCCTGCTTTCTCTGCTCGTTTCAACAGCTACAAGTACCCGGAGGGCTTCAAGCCGATCGACATCTACAAGTACGACGGCAAGCAGGCTCCCCAGCAGTGGCTCCGCTGCTACTCCACGGCCATTGAGGTCGCGGGGGGCTCGAATATCACCAAAGTCATCTACTTCCCGATGGCTTTGGACCCTGCACCGCTCACTTGGCTGGAGAGCCTCGGCAGCAACTCCATCGATTCCTGGGAACGACTTAAGAAGGTCTTCATTGACAATTTCGAGGGAGCGATTACCCGTGCAGGTACTCGACACGATCTTGCCCAGTGCAAGCAAGAGCGTAACGAGCTTCTACGGTCCTACACGCGTCGCTTCTTCGACGTCCGCGCCACCATCGCGAACATCTCGGAGGAGGACATCATCGACTGTTTCTACAACGGCATCACCGACCTGAGCATATACAGAGATTTCGGGCGGAACAGGCCGAAAACTGTTGCGGGCCTTCGTGATATGATGCATGATTGGTCCGAGCAGGAGGAGAAGATGCGGGAGTGGTTCCCACGGCGCCATGATAGCAATCTGCGGCGCCGAAACGACAACCGCAGCGACAAAGGCCAGCGGGACTTTTTCGGGACACCCCGGAAACGAAAGCCAGATGATATCATTGCGGCTATCGATCGTCCTTCTTCGTGGGGCAAGAAGTCGACAACTCAGGAGGAGTTCGAGAAGCTCCTGCAGAAGAAGTGCCCGTGGCATCCGGGCGCCAACCACGCTGCCATCGACTGCTACCACCTTCGGAGGACGTTCGGCAACTCCGGTGGCGGCAAGAAGAACAAGAAGCCTGCTGACAAAGAACCCGAGGACGATGATCAGGAGGATCACGGGCGCAACCCGAAGTTTCAGGATGCGTCGAAGGTGGTCAACGTCATCTTTGGGGGGGATGAGGATTTCTGTTCCAGGCGAGATCAGAAGCTGCTCCTCCGAGAGATTTTGTCCATCGAGCCGGCGGTACCACGGCCACTCCGTTGGTTGGAGGTCCCCATCTCATTCTCTCATGATGACTAGTGGATGAGCTTTTCCGAGCCCGGTAAGTTTCCCTTGGTCCTGGATCCTGTGGTGGCGGAGGTCAAGCTTACTAAGGTCTTGATCGATGGCGGGAGCGGGCTCAATCTCATCTTCGTCAGCACTTTGAAGAAGATGTGTCTGGATTTCAAGGATATGCTAGTTCCCAGCAAGTCCCCCTTCTACGGCATAGTCCCAGGTAATGCGGCGCACCCGCTTGGTACGGTGGTCCTCCCAGTCACCTTCGGCACGCGGGAGAATTATCATACTGAATTCATCAAGTTCGAAGTGGCTACTTTTGACTCTTCTTACCATGCAATACTGGGTCGACCGGCACTTGCCAAGTTCATGGCAGTGCCGCATTATGTCTATCTGCTTCTTAAGATGCCAGGACTCGGTGGAGTGCTCACCCTCCGTGGCGACTTGAAGAAGTCGTACGACTGCAATCAGGAGGCGATCTAGTACGCTTTGACTACTCGCGTGCCAGATGCTTCTGGAGAAGTACTCGCGGCCGCGCAGCAGCTCTCCCAGACCGGGCTGGAGATTCCTTCCAAGAAGGCTAACAAGTCGAGCATCCAGTCGACCGATGATGTGGCCCTCAAGACGATCCAGCTCCAGGAGGGAGATTCATCCAAGACCGCCATCATCGGTGCGGGCTTGGATGATAAATAGGAACTCGCGCTCGTCAGCTTTCTTCAGGCTAACCGAGACATATTCGCATGGAAACCAACGGATATGCCAGGGGTGCCCAGGGAGTTGATCGAGCATGCTTTGAATGTACACCCGAAGGCTACGCCTAAGAAGCAACGCCTGCGGAGGTTTGCCCACGACAAGCGTGAGGCCATTAAACGGGAGATCGCTAAACTTCTCGCGGCTGGATTTATCAAAGAAGTAATCCATCCAGAGTGGGTAGCGAATCCCATCCTTGTAAAGAAAAAGAACAATGAATGGAGAATGTGTGTGGACTACACCGATCTCAACAAGCATTGCCCAAAAGATCATTTTGGGTTGCCGCGCATTGACCAAGTCATCGATTCGACGGCTGGATGTGTCCTTCTTTGTTTTCTTGATTGTTACTCAGGGTATCATCAGATTGCGCTCAAGGAGGAGGACCAAATCAAGACTGCATTCATCACCCTGTACGGGACCTACGCCTACAAAACAATGTCCTTCGGGTTGAAGAATGCAGGAGCGACATATCAGCGTGCGATCCAGATGTGTTTCACGGATCAGCTGCATCGGAATGTCGAGGCCTATGTGGATGACGTGGTCATCAAGACTAGGGATTCCGATAACTTGATCGCGGATTTGGAGGAAACATTCAGCAGTCTGCGCAGATTCCGGTGGAAACTCAATCCCACCAAGTGCGTCTTTGGCGTACCTTCAGGGAAATTGCTCGGGTTCATCATCAGCAACCGGGGCATTGAAGCCAACCCTGTGAAGATCACGGCCATCACTGATATGGAGGCTCCGGCCACAATCAGAGACGTGCAAAAGTTAACAGGTTGTATGGCGGCTCTGAACAGGTTCATCTCCCGGCTCGGGGAGAGAGGACTACCCTTCTTCAAGCTCCTGAAACGCCAGGATAAGTTTCAATGGACGGAGGAGGCTGAGCGGGCTTTGCAAGATCTGAAACATCATCTGCAGTCACCTCCAATCCTCACAGCACCGTTGCCAGGGGAGGATCTACTACTTTACATCGCAGCAACAACTCATGTCGTCAGCAGTGCTATTGTAGTCGAGCGAGGCGAAGAAGGCCATGCGTTTGGAGTGCAGAGGCCTGCCTACTTTGTCAGCGAGGTCCTCTCCGAATCCAAGGTACGGTATCCCACTGTTCAAAAGCTTTTGTATGCTATCTTAATCACATCCAGAAAGCTGCGCCATTACTTCGACGAGTACAAGATCACTGTGATCACGGACTTCCCGCTGGCGGATATTCTTCATAATCAAGATGCCACGGGGCGCATATCCAAGTGGGCAGTGGAACTGGGGGCTTTGTCAATAGACTTCAAGCCACGCACTGCAATCAAGTCACAGGCTCTAGTCGACTTCATGGCCGAATGGAGGGAGAATCAAGTCCCAACTCCAGTGGACAAGCCAGAGCACTGGACCATGTATTTTGATGGGTCCCTCAAGCTCGACGGCGGCGGTGCTGGGGTTCTGCTTATTTCTCCATGAGGTGAGCAGTTGAAATATGTCCTTCAGATCCTGTGGGCGGTATCCAACAATGAAGCCGAGTATGAAGCTTTGCTTCACGGGCTTTGTTTGGCGATATCACTAGGGATCAAGCGACTACTTGTATATGGCGACTCTCTTCTTGTTGTTCAGCAGGTCAACAAGGAATGGGATTGCAACAAGGAGACAATGAATGCTTATGTGCAGGAAGTGCGCAAGTTGGAAAGCAAATTCTCCGGCCTGGAGGTTCATCATGTATTGCGAGAGCACAACGTTGGCGCGGACACCCTGTCTAAACTGGGGTCCACGCGTGCCCAGGTCCCGCCAGGAGTCTTCATCCAGGAGCTCAACCAGCCATCCATCAAGTCTTCTCCGTAGGTAGCCATCGACGCGGGTCCCCAACAACCCGATCGAGAGGTTATGGTGCTGGAGGAAGACTGGCGAGGGGCTTTTATCAACGTCATACGAGATCAACGGTTGCCAGCGGGAATCGACGCCAGGAGCGCTGACGCAGCTCGCATCTTGCGAAGAAGCAAAGGTTTCGTCCTGGTCGACGGCAAGCTCTATCGGCGAGGCGCTCGGTCAGGGGTTCTCATGAAGTGCGTCACAAAGGAAGATGGTTACGCCATACTGCAGGAGATCCACGACGGCGTCTGCGACAACCATGCGGCTTCAAGAACGCTAGTGGGGAAAGCCTACAGAGCCGGCTTCTGGTGGCCCACCACGGTGACCGACGCGGAGGATCTCGTGCGCAGGTGCCAAAACTGTCAATTCTTCGGCAAACAGACGCATGTTCCAGCTCACAGCCTCATCACCATACCGCCATCCTGGCCTTTCGCCTGTTGGAATCTTGACATGATCGGGCCCTTCACGATGGCACCAGGTGGTTTCACCCATGTTCTGGTGGCTATCGACAAGTTTACTAAGTGGATCGAGTACAAGCCGATAGCCAAGCTCACACCAGATCGGGTCGTCGACTTCATCTCAGATATTCTGCATCGTTTCGGCTTCCCCAACTCCATCATCACGGACTTGGGGTCAAACTTCATGGCGAACCAGTTCTGGGAGTTTTGCGAGAATGCTTGCATTGAAGTCAAATATGTCTCGGTTGCACACCCTAGGGCTAACGGACAAGTCGAACGGGCGAACGGCTTGATCATTGACGGCCTCAAGAAGAGACTTTATGATGAGAACAGCAAGAAGGGAGGCAAATGGGTGCATGAGCTACCACATGTCGTCTGGGGGCTTCGGACTCAGCCGTCCAAAGCCACAGGACAAACACGTTTCTTCCTCGTGTATGGATCCGAAGCTATCCTACCAGCCGATATCATGTGGAGGTCTCCAAGGGTCGAAATGTACAATGAAGGTGAGGCGGACGAGGTGCGGCAGTTAGAGCTCGATTCCATGGAGGAAGCTCGCTGTACCGTCCTTGTTCAGTCAGCCCGGTACCTGCAAGGGATCCGGCGATACCATGATCGCAACATCAGGGAGCGGTCATTCAGCGTCGGTGATTTGGTCTTGCGTCGTATTCAGGACGAGTCTGGCCTACACAAGCTCAATTCAAGGTGGGAAGGCCCGTTCGTCGTCAAGCAGGTCACAAGATCAGGGTCTTATCGACTACAATTCCCCGAGGGTCACGAGGTCCCGAACTCCTGGAACGTTCAGAACCTGCGCAAGTTCTACCCTTAAGTCGAGGCCCGGTGATCGCTAATTCCCCGGGGGCTCAGAAGATTTTCTTTCCCGAATCAATTTGGAGGCCGTGAGCCACACAACTCGGGATCTACATGCTTTCTTACTTCCACGATGGCAGGTGTCACGTGCAAACATATATACATACAAATCGACTTCTTGTCACGCATGACGCGGGGGCCACGGCCACGGTCATCTCCTTTCGACTTCCGTTTCTGACGGAGCTCTCGGCTCCGGCTAACTCCTCGGCATATCGAGTTCTGCCGCGACCTTCGATGGTCGCACGCGACAGCAGTCGCACTTTTTCCAACACAGTCGATCCATTCGACTGGCCTACACCTAGTACGTTGGAACGGCTCGCATAAAGAGCTACATCGACTACATTCTGAGTGGCTGCACTCAGAACAGTCTCGTTTTTGCCAAAAAAGAATGGCAAGCTCGCGGCGCTGCCCGCACCTGCTCCTTGCAAGCTTGATCCGTCCGTCCGGGTCTTACCTAGCTTACGGAGCATGCCCACAGAGGGAGCGCCCTTCGACTACACTCCAGGGCATCGTACTCGGGGTAGTCCCCTTTTTGCTCTATGCACGGCAACCCCGCGACGATGCTCGCGTTCTTCCCTAACAAGTCTAGACCCGCTCGATCGAGTTGTGGCTACTCTGCTAGACGAGTTCTAGCTGCCCTTCGGGTCGTTGCACCCAGGGACGCGTCTACTACTTGAGTCTCGTAAGCCTAGATCCCAATTCAGCTGAGACACGCAAACAAGTAGAGATGTCGACGGAAGCATTTACATAAGAGAATGATTAAGTGTTTCATATACCCTAATCCTGCAGTACATTGTGTACAATTTGTTCTGCTACAGGTTGGGCCTCTTGCAAGTACTCTTCGAACCTCTCGTCTGTGCAGTCCGCCGCCATCCCTTGCGCAAAGATGCTCAGCTGCGCGTTCGGCACGAAGGACTTTACATAGGCGAGGGCATTACTCACGCACGCAATTGGAGCTTCGGATAAGAACTTGAGCATCTTCTTCGGGGCTCCGCGGAGTCGCTCCAGCAGGGGCCGCGGGCCTGCATCGCCTTCTTCTGGCGGATCCACCATGTCCACCAGCTCCTGGGCGGCCCCCCGGAGGTCCTCCAGTTCCTTGCGCTGCTGCTCGTCCTTCTCGCCCAGCGCTTTGACTTGCTGAAGGCAGTCGACGAACTGACGTTCAGTGTCACCGATCACCTTCTGCAGCCTTTCGACATCATCTGTATGTCGATACAGCATATTCTTCACGTCAGTAAACAACTCCTCTTTGTGTTTCGTTATTTTCCTAAGCTCTGTGATAAGGGTACTTCATCATCTAATGGGGAGTTACTGAGGAAAAGTACTCGAGGGGAGCGAGGGCCTACCTTGGTGCGCCTTCTTCTCTGCCTTGAGCTGCTCCTGGTACTCTGCTCGTTGCTCCTTGAGCTGCTGCTGGAGCTCAGAGTTGGCCTTCTCGAGGTTCTTCAGATCATTCTTGAGCAGCCAGGTCTCTCGAGTTCTTTCGTGCTTCAGCATGTCCAGCTCTCGCTGCAGATAGCAATTCTTGGTAATCTCCTCGGAGACGCGCTTGTCCAGGGCAGCCAGTTCTCGCGCGTCACTCACGACCGCGCGGAGTTTCTCCGACTTCTTCTGGGATTTGGTAATTCCATGCTGCACAAAAGGCAGAGATTGAGTCACAAACGACTCACCAATGTGCACATCTGGAACATTACCTGAACACTACCATGGAGAAGTCGTATAACTCCTTGAAGGTGCTCTTGAAGGTCTTCAGATTTTCGGCCGACAGCAGAAGGTCGTCCACCAGGTCGGTGGTGATGACGTTCTGGTGCCCCGGCCCGGCCCTCAGCAGTTCACGGGGATTCCCTGAGGACCCGGCGGCATCCCCGGACGGCGGCGGCTGGACACCTGCAAGCACACACCGTGGTCAACACATTGTGCCCCAGACCTCAGCAACCAGCCGCGGGCGGGTAAGTGCGTACCTGTGCCATCAGTATGAGCGGCATCAGGGATCTCGACTTGTTCCCCGCCACTGGGTCCGGCTCCCTCTTGTCGGGGCTCGGGAGGCGGCAAGTCGGGGAGCGCCGCATCCACTTCAGGGGCCACCTCTGCGGGTACCGGCCCCTCAGGCGCCGAGGGCTCGGGGGCTGTAGCAGCCGAGGCAGGCGCCGCAGCCGTGCCTGGTTCCAGCTGGAGTTGCACTGCGCTTGCAGCCCTGGCGATGTCGACAACATCGTTATCCAAGTGGGCACGAGCAGGATCTTCAAGCGATTGAAGGAAAACTTATAGTGTCGACTTCTTCTTGGCGGCCTTCTTCACCCACCAGGCCCGTCGGGGAATGCCCGTTGCTGATGGCGAGGCCTGGTCGGCCGATGGAGGGGTCCCCGCCACGGCGATTGTCACCGCCGCGGTGACAGAAGGGCCTGCCTCCACCCCTTCGGGTTCAGTCCCGGGTGGCAGAGCAGGGAGACTGCAAGGGGACGCTGTCAGTATTCAGCATCATGGATACTTTGCAACTGGCCAAAACAGCAACTCCGTACCTGGAGGACTCGACTTCTTGGGCCTTGCGTTTGCGCACCTGTCGCTGGCCCTTCGGCACCGGTGGCAGAGCGCCGGCCAACTCCACGCTCTGGTCGGAGTAGTTGTCCCGGCGCGGTTCCCCTCCGGTTCCTTCACTCGCCTGCGAGTCCACGCACTCGGTGGACTCGCTGCCGCCTTGAACCGCAGCAAGGCGAGCCGTCTTGGTGGCAATGGCGGCAGCAGGGCGTGGACCTCCTTCGGCTTCTTCCCCCGCTTGCGAGTCCACACATTCAGCGGACTCATTGCGGCTTTGAGCCGCAGCAAGGTGAGCCTTCTTGGCTGCCGTGGCTGCAGAAGGAAGGAGGTGATACGCTCGGGGGAGGTCCGGCTGCGGCGGGTAGCTGCAGTACAGCTCCAAGTGTCCCTGCAGAAAGTTCTTCAGTTCAGTACCGGCGCAGTAGCCGATTTCTTCAGCGAAAGAAGTCGAATACTTACCGGCGGGGGCGGATTTCGCGCGGAGTATAAGGTGGGCACGTACGGCACGGTGTTCACGTCCAACAGCACCCGCTAAACCCGCTGGAGCGCGACTTCGTCTGGCACCTCCTCTGTGCACATGCGAGAAGGGTCAGCGGGGCCGGTGTACTCGAAGCCCAGGCCATATCGCTGTTGGATGGGTTGGACACGGCGCTTGTAAAATGAGAACATGACGGAGGTGCCGGTCACTCCCTCCTTCTTCTGTGCCTCGATGGCCTCCAGCAGCTCTTTGACCTGTATCATCTCCATGCCGGAGGGTTCAAGGTTCCATTCCCCCTCACCACTGGCGGTCTGCTCGACTTCGTCGGCAGGGGGGAGCATGGTTTTCGATGTAAAACCATAGGTTTTTCCATCTAGGAAGGTTGGAGGGGAATTTATATGAAAGGTATTTTTCGCCGGCCTGCTGTCGCAGTTGGATGCCGGCGCCCCCCACTACAGCAAGTTTTTTCGTGGTTGGCTGGGGTTTGACGCGGAAGAGGAAGCGGAATAGATCCCATTGGGGTTCGATTCCGAGAAATGCTTCACAGAAGTGGATGAAAATGGAAATGTGGCATATGGAATTAGGGTTGAGGTGATGGAGCTCAAGCCCGTAGTAGTAAAGAAGGCCGCGGAAGAAAGAACAAGTGGGGAGGGCCAATCCCCGTTTGGCAAAATGGAAGAATGTGACGATTTCGTCGACATTCTCCATGGGGAAGGGCTCACGGAACGAGGGGCGCCAGTTGACAAGGTTCTTCTCTTGCAGCAACCCCTCGGAAACCAGCTTTTTCAGATTGTTGAGGGAGCACTTACTGTGTGTCCACTCCGCGGTCGATGGCTCCGCATCCTTCTTCATTTCCTCGATCTCCGACTTCTTGGACGCCATCTCCGATGCGCCGGCCACGAGATACTCGGGGGCTGCGGGGAGAGGGGCGGGGAGGTCGGAGTGGGAGTCTTTCTTGGGGGAAGGCGGCGGTGTTTGGGCTCGGATTGGGGATTTCAGTGGCTTTTGATGGAATGCAAATTGAAAGCGTGGTTTTTTCCTACAGTTATCGCGGGGTTAAATAACCAGCGGGGTGGGGAAAAGTTACTATTCTGAAGTTCAAGAGTCGCTTCCGAGAATATTCCGAATCTGAGGGGTCGTTTGATGGGTTATTTGGAATGGATATTCGATTAATCATTTTTTCAGGGTTTGTTCGCCCGAAAAAAGTGTTTTTTCGAATCACTCATCTAATACCCATCATCTGTACCATCGTTTTGGTAATTTGGCAAGTTGTCATTTTTAGCCTGCATGCCATGGTTATTGGATCCTTATTTCCAAATTTTGTGGATTTGGACTCAAGGCTCGGGGGCTGCGGGGTATGTGGCATCGACTACTTATTTTTCAAATTTCTTTGAAGGATAAAGAAGATTACAGACAAGTGGGACCCTCAGCCTGATTCTCCGATTCAACCTCAGACTCGGGGGCTACTCCATATGGAGTGCGATTTTTAAATCGCACGCCATGACAAAAATTCGGGGCATGAGCACCTCATAGCTTCGATGCAGCCAAACAAGTACTCGAAGAAGGACTTCAGGACGAATCATCAGAAGAAGTCAAAGACTGCTTTGAAAGTACTCGATAAGCTTGCAGTACTCAGCTACGAAGAGCTCGGGGGCTTGTCAGACCCGGGGCCACCGGGCTGGGCACGTTACGAAGTTTAAGAGATTAAGCCCGTCTTATCTCTTATTCATTTTGTTTATCTCTTGTTTATTCCGATTAAATAGGAGATAGAGCTAACCAACACGGAGAGGATCTACTTGAGATGTGTTCTGGTGTGATCCCTTGACGGGAGTTGGTTAGCATCTTTGTAACTCTGACCTCTCGGATATATAAGGGAGGTCAGGGACCCCCCTAAAAATAGAAGATCATTAGGTCAATCTACACCAAAGAGAATACAAAACACCATACAGGACGTAGGGTGTTACGCTCCGTGTGGCCCGAACCTGTCTAAAGTCTTGTGTTCCTTGCACATTCGAGTTCCTGATCTCGGCGTCCCCTCACCCAAAACTTATCACCTTGGGTATATCCCTCGGTGGGCAGCCGGTTAAACACCGACACTATAGGCTCGCGAGTGACAGGCAATCACTCGACTTCTACCGATCCTATTAACATAGCAGCTATTCGAGCTCAAGTTCTAGTATTCAGTACACTGGTTCCTAGGAAAATGCAACTAGGGTTTTCCATACAACTCTTAAGAACTTAATGCATAGATAGGTATAAATAAATATAGATTACAGTGTAAATAAAGTAGTGGGTTATGTCCAGAGCTTGCCTTCTTGAGTGGGGTTGGGGGCAGGAGTGTCAAAGTTTTCCAAACTTTGGTTCGGAGCTTCAGTTAAATTCCCGACGACGTTCCCGGGGTCTTCAGAAATTTCCACTTCTTGTTCCGGGATCAGTTTGTAGTCTCTGTCGATGAGAGTAGTTGAGTCTATATGATATGCAAAGATATAATTTAAAGCCTGAATTACACTGGCTCGAGTACGCAAGTCCTCTTTCAAGGGCTCCAACGTACTTCAAACACATCCCGATGAACCATCGAATGCAAGATCAAACAAGGTACCTCGCAAGAAGGTGAGTCCAGAGATACAATCACCGTCATATTTTACATCACAAGCATTTATATTACATGCGTTATCAAAAGTAATATCAGTTTCAACTGATAGGATTTATTACAAACCGGTTCACGTTTTCAAGTTTACGGCAGCGGAATTTAAACCACAACCACTGTACACATCATTAGCACGGATATCATGCTAAGCCCTGGCATGATATCACTCGGTAGGACCAACCATTGGGCAGAGTGTAAGGCCATGGCATAGGCAGAGCAGAGTCCTCTGGGGGATTACCTGAATAAAAGTCACAATGCAAGACTGAGTATTCTAATACTCAGCAAGGCTTACCCATTTCATGGTATATTTAGCCATGTAACTAGACTTATGAAGGCTTTCATGGTTATGGGTAAGGTTTTCAGCTGAAAAGCAACAAAGAGTAGATCCTTAATTTCAAATTTTAGCTTTCAAGTTCTATGTGATTAACCATTCTAGATAAGCGCCTATAACTATTCAAACATGGTAGAATCTTTAGCCAAACATCATCTTTAATATCCATAAAGTTACTCTTATTACTCTATGTGGCAAAGGGATCAAGCAGTCTCAATTTCCACGAGAAACGGACGATTCCTGAATCGAATTTCAGCCTTGCAAGGGTAAACCTAACTCACACGCTTGGAACATCCAGAGATTGTTCCGAAGCAACCGTTTGCCTTTCATTCCGACTCGTGGATCAGATCCAATGTGCAGGACGTACGTCTGTAGTGCGACTACACGACCGTACCCCTGGTTGCCCTGCACCACGTATTCCCACACATCAAAGTGAGTAACAGGAAAAACCAAATATGAGTGGTGGGAGGTATGTCCACTCCTCAGGCCGATTAGTTACTAGGCTTACCGCTTACCATATTTCACGGCATGTGGCTAGTACTTTCAAACGCTTAACCACCGCTACCACACACTGCGACCTTAACCAAATTCACCAACACTGATAGGGTATTATCTCAACCTTGATACTTCACATAAATCCTGTCCGTCATCCTTATAGTTATTACAGGAATATAAACATTACAATTCCTATAGGCTCGCGAGTGACAGGCAATCACTCGACTTCTACCGGTCCTATTAGCGTAGCAGCTATTCGAGCTCAAGTTCTAGTATTCAGTATACTGGTTCCTAGGAAAATGCAACTAGGGTTTCCCATACAACTCCTAAGAACTTAATGCATAGATAGGTATAAATAAATATAGATTGCAGTGTAAATAAAGTAGTGGGTTATGTCCGGAGCTTGCCTTCTTGAGTGGGGTTGGGGGAAGGAGTGTCAAAATTTTCTGAACTTTGGTTCGGAGCTTCAGTTAAATTCCCGACGACGTTCATGGGATCTTCAGAAATTTCCACTTCTTGTTCCGGGATCAGTTCGTAGTCTCCGTCGGTGAGAGTAGTTGAGTCTATACGATATGCAAAGATGTAATTTAACGGATGCATATACTTTTATTTTATTTCACAATAAAGTTGCAATCCAATGAAAACATAATTCACTCATCAAACATCTCATTTACCATTTTACTGGGCAGTCATTTATCGGGTATAAATTAACCTAGTTAGCTACATTAGACAATATGATTTGTTGTTACAAAATAAACTTCCATAGCACTGGGGTTGAAATTTTTGCTTCTTACAGATTAAGCTATGTCTAACCATTGTAAATTTACCAAGATTTTGTTCCTACAGAAATTGAGCTACAAGGATAATTAACATTAGTACTAACCTATTAGGTATTATTTATAACTATACATACATGCAAGATTTTGTTCTAGATTCTTGGGCACAGGTTTCACTACTCAAGTTCAACACCTCAACATATTTTCAAAGTTTTTTAACCATCTAGAATTGCAGATATTAAATACCCCAGGTTAAATAGACATTATCCATGATTAAACTCATTCATTATAAAATATTATGCAAACAGTAGGTCAATTATTTTCCATAAGTACTACATGTCAAAGCACAACTAACTCATTTGGTTTTACATTTTTACCATTTTTCTACTATTTACTAAGCATTTTCTTATTCTACAACTACTTAAACTTAACATTTAAATTAGAGTAGAAATTACTTATAAATTGAAAGTCAACCTATAAGGAAAGTTGTAGATCTTAAAATAATGAATCCAACAAATTTTAGTTTGCCTTTTTATGATTTTTCCTTGAATTGCTATGGAATTTCAAAGTCTGCAGCAAAAATAACACAGGGGGTCCTTATAGCACTATTGATATGAGTAATAAGCTTTGCAGACAGCCCCCTGGGCTTTTGTATCTTTCAACCCGAGGCCCTTGGCCGTGGTCAGAGAGGGAGGCGCGAGTTTGACCGGCCGAATCCGGCGACGGCGATCGCCGGCGGCGAGGGTGGATGGGCGTAGAAGCATCACCGAGTCCTTGCGCACCTGTAGACGCTCGGAATCGGGTGGGGGCGGCCTGTAGCGGCGGCGCGGCAGTAGCAGGCGGCCGGCAGCGGAGGAGAACGGCGGGGATGGCGCTCCGGCGGTCGTGAGCGGCGAGGAAGGGGTCGGGAAGCTTCAGGGTGTTGTGGGGAAGCTCGAGGTAGGGTCAACTGGGGTCGAGGAGGGTCGGAAAGGGGTGCTCCACGGCGAGCACGGGGCGGCGGCGAGCGGCGGTCGTCGGCAGTAGTGCTCCGGCCTGAATTCGACGGTGTTTAGAGGCTGGCGAGCATGAGCAGAGATTGGGGAAGCTTGCTAGGGGGTCGGTGGAGACAATGGGTGGTCGACGGCGGCTGCCCATGGCGGCCAGTGGTTTACCGGAATGGAGGAGTGGGGCGGCGGTGGTGATCGGGCTCGGGTGTGCACGGCAAGGGGAAAAAGAGGTGCAAATGAGTCTAGTGTTGTCTACTGGTACCGCTAGACATAAGAGGGAGGGAAGAGAAGTAGACACAGGCGCAGAACGCGGTGGCGATGATGTGGTGGCCGGCGGAGGCTCGGGAGGCCATGGCACGCGCGAAATAGGACAGCAGGGAAGGGCTAGGGCGGCGGCCGACGTCCATGCGACGCGTGGGGAGGGTGGCAGCAGGAGGTGGAGCGGCAGCGAGCAGCTCAACAGCAGCGGGGAGGTGCTCTGCACCAGCGGCAGTGAGGAGCAGGGGAGCAGAGGGGTGCCAGAGGAAGAAGGGAGGGGGAAGGGGTCCGAGGGACTCATGTGCAAAACGAGAAAATCTAGGGACCTCTCGGTAAAGTAAAATTTCCCATTGATCTAAAACCCTAATGAGGAAATGCCCAAAATAGAAGTTGGAGAGTTTTTCAAACCCTACAACGTTGCTTTAGGGTTCAAGTTCAAAAACCCAAAGTATACAGCTTTACATTTTAAATTTTGAACAAAAGTTGTATTTGAATAGGTTTTGTCCTTACTGAGGTAGATTTCATGCAGTTTTGGACACAATTGCAAGTTTTCATGCAATGTCATGATGACTTGCATTCTTACATTTTGATCCTAAGTAAACTTTCAAAGTTACTTTTATACTTCAATAATTTTGCATAAAAGGACCCATACTTTTGCATTAATCACATCTAGGCCCTTATTTTCACATAAACACCCAAATTTCCTAGAATTTAACCTATCTATTACAATTTCTTTCCTATGGTGATACAAATTTGACACCTAGTGTCACTTTCTTCCTAGGTTTTGATTCTACCTCCCATTCTTACCCAATTAACACTAAAGGGCCCACATTTTATAAAATTACATAAATACCCTTTTTCCCTTTGCACTTAAATTTGAATCTACATACACAATAGCAAACATACACACTTTTACACTAAAATCTAGGGTTTATAATTCTAAATACCTGAATGTTACATGTCTGGAGCTTGAAGTCGAGGGTAAGAGTTCCTAGCTCCACGGCCCACTTGGAGATGCGCTCGATAGCATCCTGATTGTGGAGGATATCCGCCATTTGGAAGTCGGAGACCACCAGGATATTGTATGCGTCGAAGTAGTGGCGAAGCTTCCTGGAAGTGATGAGTGTACCATAAAGTCTTTTCTGAGTCATTGGGTAACGAACCTTAGATTCAAAGAGGACTTCGTTGATGAAGTAGACTCGTCGCTGCACCCCAAAGTTGTGGCCTTCCTCCTGGCGTCCCACCACGATTGTCATGCTGACGACCTGAGTGGTCATGGCGATGTAGAGTAGCAGATTCTCGCCTAGTTGGGGAGCCGTTAGGATGGGTGACGACTGCAGATGGTGCTTGAGATCTTGCAGCGCCTGGTTTGCCTCCACAGTCCATGTGAACTTGTCGTGGAGCTTGAGCAATTTGAAGAAGGGTAGTCCCCTTTCTCCAAGTCGGGAGATGAATCGATTCAAAGCTGCCATGCAGCCTAGGAGCTTCTGGACATCCTTTATCATCCTTGGAGCGTCCATGGCTGTGATGGCATTGATCTTCTCCAGATTTGCTTCAATTACTCGGTGACTAACAATGAACCTGAGTAGTTTTCCTTTTGGCACACCAAAGACGCACTTCATAGGGTTAAGCTTCCATTGAAACCATCGCAAAATGTTGAATGTCTCCTTGAGATCAGTGATGAACTCATTGTGGGATCTGGTCTTAATGACCATGTCATCCACATAAGCTTAAACATTGCGGTGTAGCTGGTTCGCAAGGCACAGTTGGATGGCCCGTTGGTATGTGGCTCCTGCGTTCTTCAACCCAAATGACATTATAGTGTAAGCATATGCTCCAAAGGGGGTGATGAACGCTATTTTGATCTATTCTTCCTCTTTGAGAGCTATATGATGGTAGCCTGAGTAGCAGTCATGGTAGCTTTGAATCGATTCATCTCCTGACTTGGCAAAAGGGGACTACCCTTCTTCAAATTGCTCAAGCTTGTAACACCCTAAGGTAATTTCCCTAAATTTTAATGAATTTATTTTGGGCTCAAATGAAATTTCTAGATTTTTCTTTAATTATTGCGGCATTTAAAGTAATTAAAAACACAAGAAAATAAAATTTATTATAAGAGCAACATGTTTGTGCATTCATGCTGGTGCATTGTTTTATTTGTGTTGGGTTTGAATTCAAATTTATTTGAATTCAAATGGAATGGTTTGAATGTTTGGGTGTGGAAAGGAAAAAGAAAAGAAGAAGGAAAGACAACAGAGCCCAGCAGCCCAACCCTCCACCTCAGGCCTTTTCCCTCTCCTTCTCCCGCATGGGCCACGGCGGCCCAGCTCCCTCTTCCCTTTCCCCTCGGGCTCCTCTCTTTTCCCCTATACCCGCGTGGGCCGAGCGGCCCAGCAGCCAGCTAGCCCGAGCCAGCTCTTTTCCCCTCGCGCGCAGCCGCCCCGGCCCGCTTTCCCCCTCTCTTTCTCTCTCTGGCAGCGCGGTCCTACCTGTCAGCACTCTTCTTCCCCCCTCCTCCCTTTCTCCCCGGCGTGCAACGGTTCCCCCCGAAACCGCCGGCGAGCTGTTCTTCCCGGGCCCGCACGCCAGGGTAGCCTCGCCGCCCTACAAAGGGGATCTCCTGAGCCCAGAGTCCTAACCCTAGCCCTGCGTCGCCCCGAGGACCCTCAGCTCCGCTGCCCCTTGCTCCGCCGCGTCTCCCTCTCTGCCTCGCCGTCGGGCCACTGCTCCGGAGCGCCACCGACCCCGACAACCCCCGCGCTCGCCTCACCTCACCACTGGGAGACTTCCCGAGCCCAGCACTCGAACCCCGAACCTCTGCATCACCGGGATTTCGTCACGAAGCCGCCGCCGGTGAGCCACTCCGCCATTCCAATTCGTCACCGCCGGTGCCGCTCCGGCCCTGCTGACTCCCTGTGCACCTCCGCAGGGACCTCCCGGAGCGATTCCAGCCATCCAGAGGGCCCGGCCACCCCGGCATCATCTTCCTCCGCGAGAGCCCGATCCCTCTGCCGCCGGTCGTCGCCGTCTTCCTCCCTCCGCTGCAACTCCGGCCACCTCGAGCCCTTGGTGAGTTTCCCCTCCCTTCCCTGGTCATGTTACACCGAATGCCGTAGCATTTAGGCCTCCGCAGCGCCCGGAACGCGCGCACGCTGGCGTGTCCGCCGCCCCGAGCCGCCCTCGTCGTGGGGATCACCTACCCGAGCCCCATCTCGCCTTCTGTAGTGCCTAGATGAGTTTCCCATGTCATGTTCTACCTCTAGGGCTTGATGTCATCCAGATCCGAGCCCGGAGCATGAAGTTAGGCCGTCTCCGGCGAAGCGCCGCTGCGGGAGCTGAGCTCCGGCGACCCAGCGCCGCCCCCTCCGTGCCCAAACGCCGCGAGCCGTCCGATCTGCATCCTGCGCTCGCGATTAGATCGGAGCCTCATTGAACCGTGACCCTTAGATCAAGATCCAAGCGCCCAGATCCGAAGATACCGGTTCGGCCTTGCCGTTTTGCTAAAGAGTCCCTACGTTTGTCTGAAATCAACCCGCGCTCCAGGGTAGTTCAAAAGAAATTGCAGATAAGCTTCTGTTTTACTCGTTTAGACCCCTGAGCTTTCCAGTTTTTGAACCCGCAGTCCATACCATGTGTTTCCATGTGCTAGTCCCTGAGTCTAGGGTTTAATTACGTTTAGGTCCTCAGTTTTTGCACAGAAACCCCTGTAGTCCAGTTTTTCTCGCAGATAGGTCCCTTGATCTTGTTTCGATCGTAGTTTTCGCGTCTTAGCTCTGTTTTAGGTGTTCTTTATATCCACACGATTATTGTAATGCGTAGAATAGTTCTAGGCCAGTTTTATGTGCTATTCCATTGTACTGGTGTACTGTTTCTTATATTTTGCTATTGTTTGCATGTGTGTGCATGTGTGGCCCATGTATTGCTGTTACGATCGTGAGTAGACGTCGAGCCACCGGAGCAGTGCCAGGAGCAGCCGTCTTCCGAGCAGTTCGAGCAGTAGCCGGGAGAGTACGAGGAAGGCAAGTATAACATGAATATCCTATCACTTTTAAATACAATTTCATACTGCATTTTAATTCTGTATGCCTATAAGGGTTTCCTAGCCACCTTTATACCCTTTATATATATCCTTTGGGTTGGATTTTGGTTAGTTGTGCTAGGTTGCTGCGCTATAACATATCTTGGTCCTTTTTAATTAATTTGATTAATGGTCTTATGCAACTTAATTCTGGAGCCGACCCTCTGTGCTGTGTGCTTGAGTGGTTTGTGCGTCCTTAAAAGATGTTTTTGTTAGAAACATGGTTTAGGGGGCCAGCACGGTGCTTAGTGCTTGGTTGGCCACTCTCCATAAGGACCGGTTCATAGAGCGACAACCTGGGACAACCGCGCAACCATAAGACTGGAATGGGACGGTCTTGACTTATTAATTAGGTCGTGTTGGTTCGGGAGTAATTTACCTGCGTGGGCAAGAGGGGTGGTAAGCTTCAATGGTCCCTGCTCCTCCGGCTTGGTCTGTGCTGTGTGCTTGTACCCCCGGAGGTGGGTCCCATCGTTGCTAATCCAGAATCCTTAGCGGTTACACCTTACCAACGTGTCCTTTGTAAGGGTCTCGTAGTGTGCTTGCTAGTCATCTCACCTAAGGAAGTGTGATGAACAACTAGCGTAGCTCACGACTTGTGGGTAAAGTTGTGCAACCTCTCGAGAGTGTAAAACTGGTATACCAGCTGTGCTCACAGTCATGAGCGGCCCAGATCCTCCGTCTGATTAGTGGGGTTATCAACCTTTGGTTAGGGAGATTCCCCGGGTGGTTTTGGTTTGGATGGTTCTCAGTAGTTCTTAATTAATATTGATTAATTCTGATGCAATTCGCGTTTATGGTAATTCATCCACTTGTAGTAATTAGCTTTAATAAAATTTTGCCAAGACTAAAAGCTAATGCAGTTGAGTCAGCTAACCTTAGAGCCTCATACTCGTGTTGTACTTGTTGAGTACGAGTTTGTACTCACACTTGCCTCTCTACTCTTCTGTTCTATTTCGGATATCTTCGACTGCTGCTCAGTACCCGGCAACGTGGAGGACTACGTCAGCGGCTTCGACGACTTCTAGGCGTTTGTCTCCCAGTCGACGTCCCTGTGGCGCCCAGCTCTTTATGTATCTCTTTTACGCTTCCGCAACTCTTGAACCGATTCTTGATTCGGTTGTAATAAAATAATTCATTTATGATTCATTTACGAGTTATATTAATGTTATTCGTGATATGTGTTGTGATATCTTGATGATTCTGTTGTATATATGCGTGACTTGATCCTGGCGCATATATGATTGCTCGATTTATGTTCTTTATGAATCGGGTGTGACAAAGCTCCATGACAAGTTCTAGTGGACAGAGGAGGCAAACCAGGCACTGCAAGATCTCAAGCACAATTTGCAGTCACCACCCATCCTGATGGCTCCCCAACCAGGCGAGAATTTGCTACTCTACATCGCTGCGACTACTCACATCGTCAGCATGGCTACTGTGGTGGAACACCAGGAGGAAGGCCATGCCTTCAGGGTGCAGCGACCAGTCTACTTCATCAACAAAGTCCTCTCTGAATCCAAGGTTCGTTACCCAACGATTTAGAAAATACTCTATGGTATACTCATCACTTCCTGAAAAATTTGCCACGATTTCGACGCATACAATATCCTAGGACCTCTCACACTTGAACAGCCATGAAGTCGTAGGCACTAGTCGATTTCATGGCCAAATGGCGAAAAAACCAAGTGGAAGCCCCAACCAACCAGCCAGAGCATTGGGTCATGTACTTTGACGGCTCACTCAAGCTCGGTGGCGGTGGTGTGGGAGTACTTTTCACCAGCCCGAGAGGAGAACAGCTCAAGTACGTGTTTCAAATACTATTTGAGGTCTCCAACAATGAAGCCGAGTACGACGCATTATTGCACAGGCTACGCCTGGTAGTATCCCTAGGCATCAAGTGACTACTCGTCTATGGTGACTCCTTACTGGTGGTTCAACAAGTCAACAAGGAGTGGGACATCAACAAGGACATCACGGATGTCTATGTTACGAAAATACGCAACCTCGAGATCAAGTTCTTGGGGTTGGAAATTCACCATGTGATTCACGACAACAATGTGGGCGCGGATGTGCTCTCCAAACTGGGTTCTGATCGAGCTAATGTCCCACAGGGAGTTTTTGTTCATGAGTTGTATCACCCTTCCATTAGGGCATCAGACTCAGGTTCCATCGCTTAGGTTCCCAAGAAACTGGACCGAGAGGTCTTGATGATCGAGGCCGACTGGAGGGTGGCCTTCATCGACTACATCTAGAAGCACAAACTACCCCTGGCATCGACCCAAAGAGTGTTGAAGCTACTCGCATCCTACTGCGCAGCAAAGGGTATGTTCTAGTTGGTGGTAACCTATACAAGCGTGGATCAGCATCAGGCATACTCCAAGAGATTCACAAAGGCGTGTGCGGGAACCACTCGGCTTCTTGCACACTAGTCGGCAAGGCGTTTCGATCTAGTTTCTACTGGCCGACTGGTTTGGCAGATGCTGAAGTACTCATTCGCCGGTGTACCAACTGCCAATTCTTTGGCAAACAGCCTCATATTCCGGCTCATAACCTTATCACCATACCACCTTCATCGCCGTTCGCATACTGGGGTCTGGACATGATAGGGCCCTTAACAACTGCGCCAGGAGGTTTCACACACGTGTTGGTGGCCATCGATAAGTTTACCAAGTGGATCGAGTACAAGCCAATCACAACACTCACGGCGGATAGAGTGGTCACTTTCATCTACAACATCTTACATTGCTTCGGCTTCCCCAACACCATCATCACAGATTTGGGATCCATTTTCCACTCGCATCAGTTCTGGGATTTCTGTGAAGGCACTTCCATTGAAGTCAAATATGTTTCGATGGCTCATCCGCGGGCCAACAGCCAGGTTGAGTGCGCCAACAGCTTGATTCTTGATGGATTGAAGAAAAGACTCTATGACAAGAATAGCACAAAGGGCAGCAAGTGGATCAATGAGATCTCATCAGTAGTCTGGGGGCTTCGCACACAACCAAGCAAAGCCACAGGACAGACACCTTTCTTTCTCGTATACAGGTCTGAAGCTATATTACCAGCTGACGTGATGTGGAAGTCTCCACAACTTGAGATGTTTGAAGAAGGTGAGGCCAACGCTGCAAGACATCTCGAGTTTGACAGAGCTGAGGAAATTCGATGCAATGTATTATTCTAGTCAGCCCGCTACTTACAAGGAGTTCATCATTATCACGACAGGAACATTCAATGACGCTCTTTCAATGTTGGAGATATGATTCTTCGATGAATCCAGGATGATACCAGGCTACACAAGCTTAACTCACGATGGGAAGAACCTTTCATTGTGCACAAGGTTACAGGCCCTTGATCTTATCACTTACAGTATCCTGATGGCCACGAGGTACCAAATTCTTGGAATATCGAGCATCTACGTCGTTTTCATCCTTGATCAACTGGAGACATCTTCTATTGGTGCCTGGAGATTGATACTTCCAGTACAACTCTATTTTACTGGTTTACGACTGGTATTACGTGCAAGTTTGCTGAAGGGGCCCCGCTTCCATACTTCGAGTACCTAATCACTAGTTTCAAACTAGTAGCTTGGGTTACTGAAGGGGACTTGCGCTCATATTTCCAGTACAACGCTGTTTTACTGGTTTATGATTGGTACTATATGTAAGTTTGCTAAAGGGGCCTCGCTCCCTTATTTCCAGTAACATATTACTAGTTTTTGACTTGTCTACTATGTTATTGAAGGGGCCTCTCTCCCATGGCAAGAAGTTTACTAGCTTACGAGTAGTTCTATACATGTTTGACTACTTCGACTACTTGTCTTGACTACAATCCTAGTCGGGACTGACTCCAACTAGATGGCTTCATCAACTATTCAAGCACCAGCGGCTACTTGCCCAATGCCTGGGCTCGGGGGCTAGCATCACCGTTCTGCTACGACTACTTTATGCTTATCATCTGGCTCCTGGTTTGGGGGCTTGATGGGACAAGGAACTCAGCATGCCTCATGGGACAGCTCTCATGCTAACATGTTGGACGCTGTAAAATTACTTGCCAATACCCTATCCAAGAGGCTTATTAAGATCTATCAAGGGTAGATGTTTATTAACCATTATTTCAGGGATTTTATTCCGAAATAAGGGGTTTGTTCAAATTATTACCTAGAGGATTTATTTAGTCATTGGCTCAGGGCACAAAAATTGATTTGTGAGGAAATTTTTGGTGTTTTTTTAGGATGTTATTTGTTTAACTATTTTTTAGGGATTTCAACCCGAAAAAAGAGGTTTTCAAATTTACTACACCAATTTGCCCATGTTCACTATCAAATATTTATCGTCATATATTGCATGCCATGATTCTTTGGATCCTTTATTCCAAAACACGTGTCATCAGCGACTTATTTTTCAAATCTGTTGAAAGATAAGGATAAAAGACTCAAGATTAAATTGAGCCTCAGCCTGATTCTATGAGTCAACCTAAGGCTCGGGGGCTACTCCATATGGAGTGCGAGTTTAATCGCACCCCATATAAAGAAGACTGGATAACTACTCGGGGCATGAGCACCTCATAGCCTCGACACAGCCAAGGAAGTACTCAGAGGACACATTCAAGATGAAGTTCGAGACAACTCAAAGACGTTTTCAGAAGTACTCGGATGCCTGCAGTACTCGGGTATGAAGAGCTCGGGGGCTTGTAAGACCTGCGCACACGGGACTGGCCACATGGCGTACTTCTATTAGGAAACAGGATGGTACATGGCCCACGCCCTAAATCTGTTGTAACTACTCGTAATGCAATAGGATTACTCGTATAGTAGTGAAACTAGTCGGACACGGTAGGAAACTACCCGAGAAGTACTCGGGTAGGAATCCTGGGCTCGTACCCGGCTAGGACTTCCATGTAAACCTGTCCCCCAAGACTATATAAGGGCGGATAGGGACCCCCTCAGGGACAATCACCATCAAAGGCAATACAACACACACAGGATGTTGGGTATTACACTCTCGGCGGCCCGAACCTGTCTAAACCTTGTGTTCCTTTGAACCTTCGAGTTCCTGATCTCGGTGACACCCTACCTACAAACTCACAACCTCAGGGGTATCCCTTAGTGGGCATGGTGGTAAAACACCAACAGGGGTAGTGAGTCTTGGCATTAGCCAAGATTTCGCTTACGAAGTATACGGGTCGTTGCACCTTGAGGGCATGCCCCTCCTCCTCCCGCTCAACGACCAGAGAGGCGCTGACCACCTACATCATCACCGCAATGTAGAGTAGGAGTGGTTCTCCGTTGGTTGGCAGGACCAAGATCGGGGCCCTCATCAGGAGGGCCTTAAGCTTGTTGAGCGCCTCCTGAGCCTCTGTGGTCCATGCAAAATGGTCGGTCTTCCTTAAAAGCTGGTAAAGGGGAAGGCCTCATTCGCCAAGGCATGAGATGAAATGGCTGATTGCCGTGAGGCACCCTGTGACCTGCTGAACCCCCTTGAGGTTCTGAATTGAGCCCATCTTTGTGATGGCCACAATCTTCTCCGTGTTTGCTTCGATACCGCGCTCGGAAATGATGAAACCGAGCATCATTCCCCTGGGAACCCCAAAACTACATTTCTCAGGGTTGAGTCTGATGCTATTCACTCAAAGTCTCGTGAAGGTTCGCTCTAGGTTGGCCACCAGCCAGTCGACCCACTAGGACTTGACCATGATATCATCTATGTACGCCTTGATGTTTTGCCTGATGAGTTTGCCGAAACACTTGTTCATGCAGCGCTGATACGTAGCCCCCGTGTTCTTTAGACCGAATGGCATGGTGATGTAACAGTATGATCTGAAAGGGGGTAATGAAGGAAGTCGCGAGCTGATCGGACTCCTTCATCGCAAGTTGATGGTACCCGGAGTACACATCAAGGAAGCAGAGGGTTTCAAACAATGAGGTTGCATCAACTACCTGGTCTATACGGGGGAAAGGAAACAGATCCTTTGGGCACGCTTTGTTGAGGCTCATGTAGTCGACACACATCCTCCATTTCCCACTCGTTTTTCGTACAAGAATAGGATTGGTTAACCACTCGGGGTGATACACTTCCTTGATGAATCCGGCTGCCAAAAGTCTCGCAATTGCCTCACCAATTGCCCTACGCTTCTCCTCGTCAAAGCGGCGCAGGCATTGCTTGACTGGTTTGGAGCTTGGCCTGATATTCAAGGCATGCTCAGTGACTTCTCTCGGTATGCCTGGCACATCCGAGGGTTTCCACGCAAAGATATCCTTATTGGCACGGAGGAAGTTGACGAGTGCGCTTACCTATTTGGAGGAGAGCGTGGTGCTGATTCGCACATTCTTTGTCTGTGGAGTTCTCAAGGTCAACGAGAACCTCCTTCATGCCCTTGTGGGTCTCCCCAGCGGCGGCTCTGCCTCCCTTTCATTCAGCCGCGGCTACAAGGGTACCACCGTTGTTTCTCTTGTTCTTCTTCTTCCCTGGGTGGTTCGAGCCACCCTCGCTGGTGCTTTCATCACGCTTCGCCTTGCCCTTGGCACAGTCGAAGATCACCCCAACTGGCTCCTTGCCTGAGGCATGGTTCATCAGGATGTCAAGGAGCTCCTTGGTGGTTCGCAAACTCTTGCGTCCCAGCTTATGAACCACAGACTCGCAGGTGGTCCCGATCAGGAACGCCCCAATCACGTCGGCACCAGAGACGTTGGCAATGCATTGCACACCTTGGAGAAGCGCCGGATGTACTCGTTGAGAGTTTTCCCCAGCTTCTGCTGGCAGTTCTTGAGATCCCATGGGTTCTCGGGGCATTTGTAAGTGGCCTGGAAGTTTCCCATGAAGATTTCCCTCAAGTCCGACCAACTGTGATTTAGGTGGGCTGGCAAGTGCTCGAGCAATGTCCGTGCCAAGTCGTCCAGGGACAAGGGAAAGTTGCGGATGATGAAGTCGTCATTGACTGCTCCTCCTCCCCGGCAAGTGAGCCGGTAGTCCTCGAGCCACAAGGCAAGGTTCATCTCCTCGGCGTACCTTTTGATGTTTGCCCGGGGGTGGTACCGTGGTAGGAATGGCGCTCTGCAAATGCGCGGGAAGAAAACCTTGGGACCCGGTGGGTCGGGGCTAAGGCTTCTATCCTCGCTGCTGTCATGGCATCCACCACGGCGAGGGTGATCCTCGGCTTGCTACCGCTTGCTCGTCCTCGTGCCTGCACCGTGGGGCTTTGATGGTGTGCATCTCCATCGCTGTCGAGGCATCCCCGAACGGGGGCGTTCACGGGACCTTCTTCCTCGTGTGGGGCTTGGTGGATGGGCACATCCTTGATACCGTGCCTCGCAGGGGGGTGCTGGCCTGCATTTTGCCCGTGTCACCGAGACATCGAGCTCTCGGCCTATTGTTGCACCATAGGCTCGATGAGCGTGCACAACTTTTGGTGGGCGCAGCGCCCCTCGGGCGTCGCTTGCTCTGGGAGCCCGCCGAACAAAGCTGCAGCGGCGGTGATTTTCTGGCTTGCCTGGGCGAAGCATGGGGGACCCTCGTCATCTTTGAGGATCCTCTAGTTTACGTCGTGGGGGGTGACGCATGCGCCCTCCATCCCCGCCGCATCCAATCTCTCTCTCAAGTTTGGCGCGCTCCTATTCTATCTGGAGGCACGCCTCCTCGAGCTCCTTCTGCCGCTCCCTCGGCTGCTCGAACTGCGCGGGTGGTGGGGATTGGTTCCCCTCCCAGGCCTTATTGTTAGGGCCGCTTGGAGGAGTTTCCCCGTTGTGGGCATCTTCAACACGCCCTTCGGGGACACCCACCATGAAAACCTCTCGCGAGGGGTGGTGGCTTCCTCTATTGGAACCAAAGTCGAAGATTGCCTTCGGTTCCCCCGCAAAGAGATCATGGAAGTGTGACACCCTAGGTGTCAAATTGTACCATAATAGGTATGAAATGTAATGCATGTGTTGAAATGTATAAGGTTGGATGTATTTGTAGAAATAAGACCTTATGTGCAATTTTATAAGAATATGAGTCCTTTTGTGCAAGATGCATGAGTTACAAAAGTAATCTTCAAAAGTTACTAGGGGCCAAATTATAAGAATGCAAGTAATCATGACTTACCTGAAAACTTGCATTTAGGCCCAAAGTTATGTGTAAAATACTTTAACAAGGACAAATCTTTATAAAGTTTAAAGTTAATCCAAAGTTTCAAAATAAAGTTGCATACTTCGAGTTTTTGATTTCAAACCCTAAAACAAAGTTGTAGAGCTTGAAAAGTTTTACAACTTTCATTTTGAGTACTTTTTCTTTTGAGCCCTAGCTTAAAAGTTATCGCTGGTTTATAGACAGGTCCCTAGAACTTTGGAAAATTGCAAATCAGTCCAGTCATCTTCAACCCTCCTTCTGCTCCTCTATTTTTCTGTTCCCCGCCGCCCCCGCCGCCGTTCCTCGGAATTCCGGCCAGGCAGTGCAGCCCCCTTGCCCCCCCTCACTCCCAGGCGCCGCCTTATCTCCTCCCCGACCCTATCCCTTGGTTCTCCCGCCCATTCCCGTGCCGCCACGCGCCTGCCGCCGCCTGCCCGAGCTATTTGCGCCGCCACCCGAGCCGCCGTCGTGGTCCTCGGCTTTGCGCCCCTCCCGTACCTTCTCCTCCCTATAAGAAGCTGCCCTGGGACCTCCTGAAGCTATTCCCCCACCGCCTTGTGCCTCTCCCTCGCCGGAGCGCTGCTCCCAGTACCACCCCGTCGCCGCCCTTCGGCCTCACGCCGATGACCCCCTTTCCGACCTCCCCAAGCCCGGCCAAGCCCTCAAACGAGTGCGTCTCGGTGCCCTCTCACTCCCCACCCCCTTCCCCTTGCCATCTGAGCTTCTCCTTCGCCGGATTTGAGCCCAACCGAGCTTGCCTCGGCCGGCCAAGGCTGAAGGACGTAATCGCGAGGATGCAATTCTTTCCAAGGGTCTATATGAAAGATTTTGATTCTTTTTCCTTTCCAATGTGCTGAAATTTGAAAATTTCTAGGAAATCATAGAAAATTCAAAAAAATGTAAAACCAGTTAGACCCGAATCCTTATTTCAAACTCTATCACTCTTGTTTTGTGACCATGTTATGAAAGTATATGGTTTATGCTGTGTTTAAAATAGAAGTAAATGAATGCTTGTTATTTCATGTGAGTGGTATTGCTGGCTTGTAAATTCAATAGAAAATTGTAGGAAATTCCAAAAATTGCAAAACTAGTTTTGTTGGAAACTAGATTTTGAACTCTACAACTTCTATTAAGTAAGTTTGATATGAAACTAAATATTTTTGAATCTATGTTAAATCTAAGATAAGGGAGTGTAATATCCATAGTTCCAATTTTGTTCCTACATGTTAACTTTGTTGATCATGATTTTTGATATGCAATCTCCATAGATTAAGTATGAATTGATGTGGAATTTTCAAACCTAATCTTGTTTTGTAATTTAATTCTTTTAAGTTGATCAATTCAATTTGTTTTATAGTAGAATTAGCTAAGTCTTTTCAGTAAAGCTTATCTAACTAGATCTTTTGGTCAGAATCTTTTAAGTATGCAATGGATCTGTGTTTAAATTTTCAAAACTTTATAACTTTAATTATCCAAGCTTCACATTCAAATTTGAATTTAATTTTGAGTATTTTAATTCTTGTTTTCAATTAAATCAATGTTATAGTCATGAGTTGAGTGTTTATGATTCAAAGCTTAGGTTCCTTTTTGTACCATGAATTCCTAAGTGTTAGCCTTTTGGAGTGCAGCTTATCATGAAATAAAATAAAAAAACTATGCATTCCTTAATTCTACATTCTTGCATATCATGTAGACCCGACTATTCTCGCTGGAGGTGATTACGAGCTGATCGTGGATCAAGCCGTGGAAATTCCTACAGATCCCGGAACTAGAATGAGATTGTCCTGAAGACCCCAAGAACTTCATCAGGGAATTCTCTAAAGGCCCGAACCAAAGTTCGGATGTTATTAACTTAACTAACCCCAGCCCCACCAGTAAAGGTAAGCCTCGGACATAACCTACTACTTTTATTACACTGCAATCTACATCTATTTACGTATTCTATGCATTAAGTTCTTAGGAATTGCTTGAAACCCTAGTTGCATTCTCCTAGGAACCAATGTGATGAATACTAGCACTTGAGTCCGACTAGCTGCTATGCTAATAAGGCCGGTAGAAGTCGGGTGATTTCCTGTCACTCGCGTGATATAGGAGTTGTAATGTTTACATTCCTGTTATCACTATAAGGATGACGGACGGGAGTTTTATGAGGTATCATGGTTGAGGTAATACCCTGTCTGTGTTGTTGAATTTTGATAAGGTCGCGGTGTGTGCCGATCGGGGTTAAGCGTTTGAAAGTACTAGCCACATGCCACGAAATATGGTAAGCGGTAAGCCTAGTAACCAATCGGCCCGAGAAGTGGACATACCTCCCACCACTCGTCTTGCTTCTTCTGGTTACTTATGTTCGACTGAGGAAATATGTGTTGCAAGGGCAACCAGGAGTACGGGTTTTGTAGTTGCGCTACAGACGTACGTCCTGCACTTTGGTAGTGCGTATGTTCCTGCAGTCGCTTGTGGTGGACCTGTCCACGAGTCGGAATGAAAGGCAAACGGTTGCTTCGGAACTACCGTTGGATGTTCCAAGCGTGTGAGTTAGGTTGACCTTGCAAGGTTAAAATTCGATTCAGAATCGTCCGCCTCTCACGATGATTGAGACTACTTAATCCCTTTATCACACAGAGTAACAAGAGCAATTAAATGATGAGTAATACTGATGGTTAAGATAAAAAGCTCTACCTTGCTTGCTTAGTTATAAATGCTTATCTAGAATGGATAATCACATAGAACTTGAAAGCTAAAAGTTGAAAATAAGGACCTACTCTTAGTTGCTTTTCAGCTGAAACTAAACCCAGAACTATTATAAGCCTTCATAAGTCTAGTTATGGGCTAAAGTATACCCAACCCCGGGTAAGCCTTGCTGAGTATTAGTATACTCAGCCTTGCTAGTTATATGTTTTGCAGGTAATGTCTTGAAGGCCCTACTCTTCCCTTTCCTTGGCCTGTGCTTTTCCAGAAGGTTGGTCCATGGAATGGGATCCGTCCTCGACCAACATTGGTGATACCGAGTGATGTCGTGCCTGGGCTTAGCATGACATCCATCTTGATGACGAGGTGTAATCGTCGCGTATGTTTTCCGCTGCCAGAAAGCATAGTTTTCACATTTGGTAATATATGGCTTTTGAAAACTCTTGTAATGTAAATCCCTGTGATGTAAAAATGTGCTGGTGATTGTATCTCTGGACTCACCTTCGTGTGAGGTAACCTTATTTGATCCTGTGTATCGGTGGTTTATTGGGACGTTACCCGACAGGCCAAGGGATTATACCGTTTGAAGCATGTTGGAGCCCTCGGGAGTGGACTCGCATACTTGAGCCGGTATAATTCAGGTTGGTTCTGCCACAGGAAGGATTCCGAAATGTAGCCCGTCATCCCTGCAAACTCGCTGTCTGTGGGGATGAGCCAAAAGGCACCACGGCGAGGCGACACGCGTACTCCAAGGATAGTGGTTCTCCCCAGAGCTGCGCTGTGATGTTGGTGAGCGAGAAGAGAACACGGTGCAAGTCCTCATGGGTCGGTCGGGGACCCAAGAAGATGCAGAGCTGACACCCCAAACTCTCGTAGTCGAAGTCGAGGGGCCCGCTATCCTCGGAGGCGCGATCCTCTAGGGCACGCAGCAGCATCCCCTCGAAAAGCCTTGACAACAGGGTTGAGATTGCCGGTGTGGGGGTGTCGGATCGGAACATGAATCTTCTCCAGTCCCCCTCCTGTGGTGATGATGAAGTCTAGGCTACCGAAGCGCACGAGCACACCAGAGGCCTATCCTCCGGCGTGGTTGGCATCCACAACCTGAAGAGGTTGACAAGATGCGCAAAGGCCCCTACATGGTGCGCCAACTATCGGTGCCTCGAACCGCCAACTAGTGAATTTTGTGATTGCACATCTGGCCCGGATGGTGTGCAAGAAAGACACGAGAGTTTATACTAGATCGGGCAGAATGTCCCTACGTCCAGTTCATGCCACTTGTGCTCTTGCACTAAGTTTGCAGTAGGGGCTACAAATGGGAGAGAGACGGAGAGCGAGAGACGGAGAGGGATCCCAAGTCTCTTGTGGAGTGTGCGTATGTGAATGTGAGTCTCAACATTTTTCCTCTCTCCCCCCATGGGGGTCCTCCCCTTCTCTTTTATATGCCAAGGGGTAGGGGTCGGATACAAGAGAGAGAGAGAGAGAGAGAGAGAAAGGTCGCCAGGATCCTGCTTTTCCTCCTCCCTACGTGTATTCCCCACTGGTCTTGTACATGATGATGGGGGTGTCCCTGTGCCACTCCCTGGTGTGACGTGCAACGTGCGTCTGAACAGGGCGGGCGCCACAGGCCCCTCGGCGTGCTTGGCGGGCGATGTGTGCCCCGACAAGACGGGCGATGTGAGCCCCCGGTGCATTTTAATGCTAGACCTTCGGTGCGACGGACGACTGGGGCTTGCGATAATGGCCTGTCCTCTCTGGGGATCATGTTGAGGCTTGTCCTTACCTGCCCCTATGCTAGAGGTTTGACCCCTGGCATGACCTGTGATTCCATGAGACCCCGAGGGCCCCAAGTCCCTACGGCAGGTTAATCCATTCCCTCGGGGTCGGGCGAAGCGGAGCTCCCCCTCGGGGTCGGGCGAGGCAGGGTCCGTCCTCTGGTGGTCGGGTGAGGTGGCTCGTGCCCTTCTTCTAGGCTTGGTATTTGGGCCGCTAGTGGCCTTCCTTCCGGTGGGCTGTCTGTGGTGCGATAGCCTTGATTAGGCTGAGCCGCATATTGTGGGAGAGCTAAACCATAATTAGCTTCCAAAGGAACACACTTTCCGGGGGGGTCCATGATATTCGGCCCCGACAAGCTCTAGTGGAGAGTTTTCACCACAACATCACGTCTACATGGCCTCCCTCCATGAGCATGACGATGATGAAGAACCAGGAAGAGAATACGTCGGGGAGACGAGCGCACAGTGGATGCTCCTCAAGATGAAGACGAGGAGCATGGAAGAATCCGGAGGATCAAGCACGCCAAGCATGCCAAGCGTAGGCAGAACGCAGAAGCCTACACACGGAACCCACCTCACCGCAGAAATATCAATGGTGTCTTCCCTACAGCCGATGATTGCCAGTACAACACGCCAATCGGGAACATCGCTGAAGCAGCTCTGTTAATTTAGCGGTTACCCAAAAACCCGGAGACTGAGAGGCTGCAACATCTGACGCAGCACGCCATCGCTCAACTGGACCAACGGGACCCCATGCTGTCCCTGCAGCGCAGCCGCTCAAGATTAGAGCATCACGTGAGCGCCATTCCCCAGTGTCACACCCTAAAATATTTAATTTTAGGATGTGAATATCTTTTAGAATGTGTTCATCTATCAATAGGATTTTTCAAGATTTTTTCAGATTTTTTCTGATAATTATTCTCATTTATCCTAGAGCTAGATCCAATTTTTTTTGGAAGGCTCTAAAATCTTTTTGTCACACCCGGTATAAGAAGGACAACCGAATGCATCTCATATGTGCGTCAGAATCAAGTTCCACACATATGATAGACGTCACAAGTGATTACAGCATCAATGTCACAACGAAATAGAGTATAATAATACTTTATTACATGACCGACAGTCTTAATCCTAAATGAATAAATAAATATCGATAAGTAGCAGAGGACTTCAACTTCACAGTCAGTTGACTGGGAGACATACGCCTAGAAATCTTCAATATCTTCAGGAAACTCCAGACCATTATCTTGTTCTGAGCAGCATTGGTTTTAATAAAACAAGCGTGAGTACACTTATGGTTGGTACTCAGCAAGTGGAGTATATTATATGACATGCATGGCTATAGTCAAGGAAAGGTTGACATGGTTTGACTGCGGTAAGCATTTTTAGTGGGTCAAGTTTTAATTAGGCAAGCATTAGCTAAATGTAAGTATATACCAGCCCTTAAATAAACTATCTGAGGTGAATCAATCCACAACACAGAGATAAATAAACAGAACCAGCGATTTAGATCATCTTTAATTTTAATTATCATGTGAGGGTCCAAGCCGCTCTTAACCGTGAGCACGGCTGATATATCAGTTTTCACTCTGCAGAGGTTGTACACTTTACCCACAACTCGTATTTCCCTTGATGCCTGGGTTTGCAAGACCCTTAAACACTTCCAAGGTGAGTGGCAGGGATTCACTACGAGGCCTTTACAAAGATTCCGTAACTTGCATTGGTCCGCTAAGGTTTCAGGCCGCAGTGGTCATAACCCTCCCTAATGAGGAAGATGCCTTACCCAGGATCATATCTACACCTCAAGAGGACCGAGCTATACCCCATCAACGCACTCCCCTCTTGCCCTTTCGGTAAGACCTTTACAAGCCAAGGTTTCTAATTAATTAGCCAAGACCAGAGCCATGTAGTATTTGTGGTTGCACTATTTTCCTGGGTGGTTCTCCATGTTCCAATTGATTCAATAATCTTATTTATCACCAACAATATTCCAGAATAGGCAAAACATTATCATTGACATCCAGGTTATCCAACCAGAATCTATGTAGAAGCAATAAGCGTAGCTACAATATAAATGTAAATACCCAGGTTTAATCAAGGAAGACAAATTGAAACTAGGCATGTCCTTAACTTGGGTTCCATCATATTCTAGACATATGCATGCATATAAAGTAAAGGTGTAATTATGATATTAACAGGACTGAAATATGATCAAGGACCACTTGCCTTTGTTAGCAAACTACTGCTGCTCAGGAAATTCTTCAAAGTCTTGACCCTGCGGATCCTCGAACTGTGCACCGTCTAACGTTGTACACAAGCACATACAAGCAAATAGGTGCAATTAATAAGAAACTATACAGCAATCAATATAAATAGAATGAAATAATGTAATAAAACTACTGCTCATGCCGTAAGGATCGCGTGAGCACAAGAATCGATGAAAATGGAGTTAAAATGAAGAAATTAGGGTTAAAACATGGTTCCAAGGACCTATTTGTAAAGGTTTTGAGTCTAAAGGGCTCTAACAGAAGAAACCAAGGGCCAGATTGCAATTAAACCCTAGACAGAGGGGTTAGACTGCAAAACAGAGGGATATTGGACGGCGGGTTCTATTTTGGAAAATTATAGGGGTCTAAACAGAAGAAAAAGGACCTAAACGCGATTACTTTTGAACTGAGATGGAGTGCGGGTTGATTTTCGGAAAACGTAAGGGCTAATCTGCAAAAGAAACCATGGTTGACTGGTACTCAGATCTGTTGACTCGGGTCTAGATCGGGTGTGGGCCGCCGGATATCGATCCGACGGTGGGGGATACGCTGGCGGCTCGGGGCGGTGCGAGAGCGGCAGCGGGGCACCGGCGGTGAGACGGGGCGACAGCGTGCGGCGGCGGCTCGCCAGGAAAATGCGAAATCGCGTTCCAGGCCTAGGTTTCGAGCGCGGTTTGGACGGGGAGGTAGAGGGCGACGTGGGGAACTCAATTAGGGGGGAGAGAGGGAGAGGCGGCGGCCGTAGGCGGCAGCCGGTGGTGAGAGGCGGCGGTGAGCTTCGGTGCGTGCCGAGCAGCCACGGGAGAAGAGGGGGAGAGGGAAAAGGAGGGCGGCCGAGCATCCTCACCACCACGCGGTGCTCCGGAGGCGGTTGTTCGACGGCGGGCGGCAGTGGAGCGGCGGCGCGGCGACGGGCCGAAGCTCGAGCGGCAATGGCGGCTCGGGTGCTAGGGTTTTGAGAGGGGGCGGCGGCTGCGGCGTGGGGGACGAGGCGCGGGGGTGCGGCGGCTTAAATAGGAGTGGCCGTGGGCGCCTGGGCGTGCGGGCCCAAGGCCCCACGTGATGCGGTGGCATGTACCTGCCGGACTCAGGTGCGACCCAAGTCGGGCGCGGGGAGGGAGACGACGAGCCTGACACGCGGGCCCCGCTTGTCAGCACCGAGGGAGAGAGAGGAGAAGGGGAAGGCGCGGGCAGTCTGGGCTGGGACGGGGGAATAGGCCGCGCACGCGTGAGGGAAAGAAAGAAGAGAGGGAAAGGACCACGGCTGGCTGGGCCGTGGAAGCTGGCGGGCTGCACGAGGGAGAGAAAAGGGGGGAGAGGAGAGAGGCCGTGGGCCGGGCTGTAGGGGGAGGAAGAGAAGGGAAGGAAGGAAGAGGAAGGTGGGCCGGCTGGGCTGGGCCCAAGGAAGAAAAAGAGATGGGGAGAGAGGGAAAATAAAGCAATTGCTTTTAAATTTGAAAATGAAATTTGAATACAAAATAAAGACAACCAAAATACCAATGCAAAGAGCATGAGATGCACAATCATATGGTTTTCCCTATATTTATTTTTATACTTAAGGAAAATTGTTTATCAAAATCCTATGACCCTTTAACCTACCATTTTATTACATTTTTGTACTTTGCAAAATTTAGGGTGTTACACTTTTTTATGTCCCAAATATTTTATTTGGGCTCGTCGTGTCTTAGGTTTTTCCCCAAAATTTTTAGGATTCTTCACGATATATTTTTTGTGGTTTAAAAGATTTATCTGGACTTTTCTTGATTAATTTTAAGCTTGGAAATATGTTCTAGAAAATAAATTATTTTCCTTTTCATCTCAAGCTGGACTTAATTTCATTTTTGGTCCAATTCACCCCAAGACCATAGAACCGTGCTGTTGAGCTCGGCCACCGCCGTAATCTCGTCATCGGTCGCATTTTGTCGATAAAAAGTAAATCAAAAGCTTCTCCTTGAGGTACCGAACCGAACACCCTTTTTCTCGGCTTTTGCCTTTCCTTTTCGAAGCTTAATAGCTCGTCAAAGTACCTGACCGACACTCGTCGTCGATCATCTTCCTTCACCAAGCTGGAGTTATCTAGAAGCCTTTCCATTTGCCCTTTCTTTCTTTCTCTGTATAGTTCCAAATATCTCATCGTAGTTGGACCAATTCATTTCTTCAGTATCCATCATGTTTCCTCTATCCTATCCGAGACCATAAGATGCTCCATCAAGTTCCTCATTCTCTAATCCTTCTCCCCAATCAAATCAGGCTTGAAACATAACCGTAGCCCGACTTTGGTGTTTTCCGATGATGGTCCAATGTCGTAAGTGTTAGCTCTAGTGACCTACGTCGCTGGTGCATGACCTTGGCCTGGCTTGCCAACAACTAAACCTGATCCGTCCCAGTTCAGCCACCACCAGCCCCATCCTCTATTTTTCCTTCCTCGACACAACAGCTATGTCATACCAAACTCAGCTTTCCAGTGCCTGCATGCTTGGACTCGTCGATCGAGTCTGATCTAACCACACATGCCCGACCTCATTGTATTCTTGTTTGTCACCTGCAGACCGAGCCAGCTGTTCATGATGTGCTGTTTTGGATTTCATCCGAGACTAGATGGCCGGCATTGCTATCCTCGGTTTGTGCATCACGCAAGCCCAACCGTCCGCGTTTGATAAAAAGATTCAGCTCACTCGATCCCTCTCTCTTTTATATTTCATGCTGTCGAACATTCTGTATGGCTTCGAACAGCTCATTACTCTTTTTGACCTTGCTCTCGCAAACTCCCCAGCCGAGCTTGGCATTCCTGCCCATCACCGACTTCAGCCTTCGGCCCAGCCCGACCTAACCTGCGTGCTGCCCAGTCCACCAGCTCAACCTCCTCGCCCTATAAAAAGGCAACCCCGCGCGTCCCCCTTCTGCATCGCCGGACCTAGGACTCCACCACAAACCCTGTTCCCGCACAGCCGCCTCCATCGCCTCCACCCTATTTCCCCCGTGCAGCAGAGCACCGCCGTCGCCATGCCCCCTGCGTCATCCCCCTGCACCGCGCGACCCTCCTGCTTGCAAGGCCAAGCACCTGAGCCCTTGCGTCCTTGCTGCTACAGCTAGCACCGCCGCGCCCATCTCCCCTGCATCGGCCCCCTGCTCCACTCCACATTCTGGGCGGGGCTCTCTCCTGAGCCCGTGCGCTGCCACCATGAGTGCCGCCGCCCTCGCACCTTTGCGCACCTGAGACCCACGTCGTGCCCCTGCCCTACCGCCGCCAGCCCTTCCCCCTGCAACCGCGCCCTCCCCCCTGCAGCTGAGGCCTCCCACCTGCATAACTATATGTATGCCAGGATCAAGTTCCATATACATAGTGACTTCATAGTGAATAATCAACAATAGTATCACGAAAAGAGAATTAAAAGACTATAAAAATTAATAGAGTTGTACAGCTTATCCTAGAAACGGAGACTCCAAACTTCACAGGCAATCGACCGAGGGTTGTGTAGGCCTAGAACTCAGCATCAGCTTCAAAAGACATCACATCACTTTCTCCTTTGAACAGCAATTATAACAAGAGTGAGTACACTTATGGTTGGTACTCAGGAAGTGTTGGGAATTATATGACATGAAGGCCAAAACCAAGGAAAGGCTGACTGGCTTACTGCGATAAGCAATTTTAGTTGGTCAAGTTTAATTAGCACCTGATTACTAATATATAAGTTCATACCAAACCCACATTAAAAGAAGTAGACGAGATACAGCATAACCATAACCATAACCATAAATATGGTCCACGATTTAATTCATCTTCAAGTTCAATTATCATGTGAGGGTCCAAGCCTCTCTTTACCGTGAGCACGGCTGATATATCAATTTTCACTCTGCAGAGGTTGTACACTTATCCACAATTCGTGTCTCCCAAATTTGTTCGAGGTAGCTAGCCTCTTAAAACTTCCGAGGTGAGTGGCAAGGGATTCACTACGAGGCCTTTACAAAGATTCCCTAACTTATGACAATCCGCTAAGGTTTCAGGCCGCAGTGGTCATAACCCTCCCTAATAAGGAAGACGCCTTAACCAGGAACATATCTATGCCTCAAGAGGACCGACCTATACTCCATCAATGCACTCCCCTCTTGCCTTTTCGGTAAGATCATCACAAGCTAGAGTTTCTAATTAATTAGCCAAGACCAGAGCCATATATGTCAGACCCAGGGCTACGGGGCTGTGTACATAATATAGTTTAAACAGGATTAAGAGATAAGGCTTGCTTTATCTCTTATTTATGTTGTTTTCTACTCATATGAGAGTAGGACTAGTCGGTACAGAAGGAAACTACTCGAGTTATATTCGGGTATGATTCCTTGGCTAGTATTGGACTAGGATTCATGTAACCCTGTTCTCCCGGATATAGAAGAGGGGGGGACAAGGACCCATTCAAAACACAACATCTACACCCAAGGCAATACAAACCACCATACAGGACGTAGGGTATTACGCACCTCGCAGCCCGAACCTGTCTAAATCTTGTGTTCCTTGCATCTTCGAGTTCCTGATCTCGGCGTCTCCTCATCTAAACTTACCACCTTGGGTATTCCCCTCGGTGGGCAGCCGGTAAACAGCGATAGCTGGCGCGCCAGGTAGGGGAGCGCATCGAAGATCCACCGGCGAACTTGATGGCATCTTTCCAGTTCACCAGGTCAGTACCCTCTCAGGGCACGATGTTTGTTTTTGGCTCGTGGGTCTGCGTGGCAGATGGCGCGGGCAGTTTTTGCCGATTCCTCGTCGACATGAAGCCGAAAACTCCTGTAGTGGGTTTTCATAGCGACCTCAACAAGTTCGTTGATAATCTCGACGACTTGTCAATCCATGGATCCTCTACGAGGACTGAGGAGTCTGCTTTCGGCGTGACTCCATCCAACGTTGCAACAACCTTGCTCGGGTTGGATCCGTTCCAATCTGAGGACTCGCGTAGCCGATCATGACTCGGTCTACGCAATTTGGCCACTGATCTTCAGGAGGCCGACGTCCCTGAGTCCCTCTCCACATTGGAGAAGGACTTGGACTCTCTACTTCAACTCGGAAAGCCTGAAACCACTATGCGTCGGGAGGCTTCGGGTTGTTTTGGTGCCAACGGACTGATGATCACCTCCACTCCGGAGGGGCATTTCGTGCATTGGAAGGGCATGAAACTTTCCGATCTACTCGAGGCCGAAGACCGACTTGTGGCACACCTCGAGCCCTTGCCTTTTCAGGAGGGCAGGCCATTAGCCACCATGGCAGAGGAGTCAACCGAACTAGTCGATGCGAGCTCCGATGAGCTCATCTCACACCAGGTGCTGATGGCGGAAGAAGGCGAGGATGATGGTGACTTGCAAATTGTCGAATTTGATGCAGTATCTGAAGATGAGGCCACAGCCAATGCCGGCGATGAAAACGACGCCGATTGTGAGACACGGAGGACCAGGAACAGAGCTCGCGCAGCCCGCTGAAGGAGGGTCAATGAGCGCATGCGATCTATGCATTGCGAGCTTGACGCCGAATTCGCTGCCGTAAGTGAGCGGGGCTTCAGGACTCCAGTGGCCAACATCACCAGGGTAACGGCTATACTCGAGCGCAGTAACGATCCAAACATGCGTCAAGCACTTCGTTACACGCAGAGGGCGGGATACGTGGCACCGACTACTTATTTTTTTGAATTTATTTGAAAAGTAAGTAAGGAAGATTCAAGACTAATGTGACCCTCAGCCTGATTCTTCAATTCAACCTAAGGCTCAGGGGCTACGCCATATGGAGTGCGATTTTTCAATCGCACACTATACCAAAGAAGTAATTCGGGGCATGAGCACCTTATAGCTTCGATGCAGCCAAGAAAGTACTCGAAGAAGAACTTCAAGACGGAGCTTCAAAAGAAGCCGAAGACTACTTCAAAAGTACTTGAGAAGCCTGCAGAACTCAGCTACGAAGAGCTCGGGGGCTTGTCAAACCTGAGGCTATGGGGCTGTGTACATAACATAGTTTAAACAGGATTGGGAGATAAGGCTTGGTTTATCTCTTATTTATGTTGTTTTCTACTCGTATGAGAGTAGAACTAGTCGGTACAGAAGGAAACTACTCGAGTTGTATTCGGGTATAATTCCTTGGCTAGTATTGGACTAAGATTCATGTAACCCTATCCTCCCGGATATAAAAGGGGGGTAGGGACCCATTCAAAACACAACATCTACACCCAAGGCAATACAAACCACCATACAGGATGTAGGGTATTATGCACCTCGCGGCCCGAACCTGTGTAAATCTTGTGTTCCTTGCACCTTCGAGTTCCTGATCTCGGTGTCTCCTCACCTAAACTTACCACCTTGGGTATACCCTTCGGTGGGCAGCCGGTAAAACACCAACAATATAGTATTGTGGTTGCACTGTTTTCCTAGGTGGTTCTCCATGTTCCAATTAAAACATATGATCTTGTGATTATCAACACATAGCGTATGAATATGGATAAAACAGGTGTAGCATCATCATTATTATCATTATGGTTATATATTATTCCTAAACCGAAACCAGTTATAGCAAATAAGCAGAAGCTACCCAATATAAAGATAAAACCCAGGTTGACAAGGAATGATCATAAAGACTAGGCATATCCTTAATTAGGATCCATCGAAATAAGGACACATGCATGCATATAGAAAAGTTATATCTATTGTGATTATTAGGACAAAAGTATGATCAAGGAAACACTTATCTTTCTTTTAGAGAATAGCTGCTCAGAGTCTTCAACCCTTGTTCTTGAATCTCTAAATCTTCAAAACTCTTGGATCACGCTCCTTCTAATGTCACACAAGCATCGGGCCCAAATATACAAACAAGCAAACAAACAAGAACAACTAAGAATAGATATACCAAACAAAAAGGAAAGCTTTAAAAGAGCGTACAAAGGATAGGGCTCGTTGCTATAGTCACGAGAATGAAAGAATCGCGAAAAATGGAGAAGAAACAGCTATCGGAAGATTTATGTTGTAAAAGAGAACAAATAAACTATAAGCTTCATTTATTTTAATTTGGAAGACTAATGTAAAAGATATAAAAGAGAATATCCCTAATTATAATTAACTCATATTATATTTGCATTTATAAAGATAAGGTACAACTTAGTCAAATTTTATATATAATTGTCTATGTAAAAATTATCCTAATTAAGCAATTAATTATAAAAGAAATTGTGAGAGCATATAAACGCATAACTTCATATGAGGAAATTAAATTACAAACACATTTAAGTTGGTATTAATCAAATTAACATTAATTATGAAAACCAGAGTAAAGACTTAATTGGATTTTATTTCGGAAAACTAAATGAGAGGACATTAATCAAATTAAATCTATATTTAATTTTAAAAATAGGAATTATGGTACAACAGCACTATTAAACGATAGCTTAGGGTTTTAGAAGACTAACGCAAAAAGAACGGATCGAAATGGATCTAAAACGCGGAAACTACGCAAGAAACAATGCTATAGGGACCTATACGTAATTAACTATAAACTTCAGGGGTTAGCAGCAAAGAATTACAAGATACAGAAAATAGTGCTTGCAAATTAGGAAAAATTTAGGGTTAGATCTGAAAAATTCCATGGTGGGGCTGGATTGAGAAGATGTAATAGATCTAGGGGGTTTTCTGCAATTTTCGCAAGACACTGAAAAATACATGATAATTACAAATTTCTCCAGGGACTAAATTGCAAAAAGCTCGGAACATAGCCATGGTGATCGGCGGGCATTGTTCGTCGAATTCCCAGTGATTCCGGGCACGAGGGGTCGCAAGGAGCGGGGCAAATGAAAGAGGACGACGAGGGGATTCGATTCCATACCTTACTTACCGCGGGGATGCATCGAGGTGATCGAATTTCGCAGGAGAAGAGGCGGCGGCAGGTCTGTTCATGGTGGCGGCTCCCCTATTCATGGCGGCAGCCTGCAGGGCATCACGGCCGTGCAGGAGGAGGGGGCAGCACTGGGCAAGGCCAAGACGTGCAGGGAGGGCGAGGGCATCTGGTGGCGTGCGGACTCGGCCGGTAGCAGCTCCGTTCGTGCGCATGGCGGCGCCTCAGGTGGCGCACACGGGCAGGGGAAAGGGCGCATCCCATGGTGGCCGGCAGCCCTTCTCTAGTGGTGCAGGAGGGAGGGGGCGGCGGTGTTGCAAGTCTAGACGCATTGGGCAGGAGCAGCACGGCAGTATGGGGGCGTGACACACGGCAGGGTCGACGAGGAGGCCGGCAGCAGGGGCGGCAGTGCTGCGGCAGGAGATGCACAGAAGGGTGACAATGTCTCCTGGTGGCGCAGCAGCGGGAGGACGGTGGCGCTGCAGGTCTGGCGCGCAGAGAGCAGGGCCTCGGGCGGAGGAGGGGCACGGCGAGGCACGGCATGTCGCAGGGAAAGAACAGAGCCAAGGCGCGCAGGGGCTAGGGCTGGCAGCGTGAGGAAGGCGTGGCTGTAGGACACAGAAGGTGCAGCGCACGTTTAAATAGACATGGAGATATCATGCTGGGCTCAAACTCGGACGAGGACAAGGATGCGGTGGCGCATCGGGCTGGAGGCGCAGCGCGGCTGTAGGGAACGCAAAGATCACGGCTGGAGGACATGCGTCAGCTTGCGGCGGAGCTAGGAGCGCCCGTAGATGGGATGCGAGCCTAGGGTTACACGTAGGATTTATAGGGGCAGGGCTGTTGTGTCGTGCAAAGCGCACACGCCAACAGGCTGACAACGGCGTTCTGCAGCCTGCCCGAACTCAGCCTGGGCTGTAGCATGGGTCTAGTCCGGCCGGACCCGGCTTGGGCGCTCGACCCGTTAGGCATAAAGGTCTACTAGTAGGGCCAAACAAAGAAAGCAGACTGGGCTGGGTGAGAGTGAACGATCGGTTCCAGTTGGTAAGGAACGAGCCATCTAGGTGAACATGCCGATCAATAGAATGGACCGAAAAGAGTGAAGGGTCGAGCGGTGGGCTGCAAAGTACGGATGGTCATGCTTGCATTGTGCACACACTGAGGATAGCAGGATGAGCCGTACTGTCTTGGATGAAGTCCAACATGGCACAGGTGAAATGCTATCTTAGCTTGCAGGTTGGGTACGGGCTTACAGGAGGTCGGGCTTGCGTGGCCTAACCGAACTCAATCAACAAGTCCTAATGCGCATGCATGGGTAAACTGAGCATAGCATGGTATGACTGTTATGGTGAAAATGAAAGGAAGAGGATGAGGAATGACAAGCGGGATCATGTCTTTGTAGAGAGCCGGAGAGGAGCGCTTGGCAGGGCTGACATTGATTCAGGCTGACGGATAGAATTCGGGTCTTGGAGAGAAGGGTAAAGAGAGAGGCAAAAAGGTTGGGTTGCTGAGGGAGATTGGGTTGAGTCTAGAATGGATCTAACTCTAGGATAAATGAGAATAATTGCCAGAAAAATTCTAAAAATTCATGGGAAACTCTATTGATAGACGAACATATTCTAAAAGATACTCACATCCTAAAATTAAATATTTTAGGGTGTGACAGCAACCCCTCTTGCCCTTTCGGTAATACTGTCATAAGCTAGTGTTTGCAATTAATTTGTCAAGACCAGAGCCATATAGTATTGTGGTTGCACTATTTTTCTAGGTGGTTCTCCATGTTCTGATTAAAAACATATGACCTTGTATTAACAACGCATAGCGCATGAACATGGATAGAATAGGTGTAGTATCATCATTGTTGTGATCATGGTTATAAATTATTCCCAAACCGGAACCACTTATAGCAACTAAGCAATAACTACCCAACATAAAGATAAAACCCAGGTTGACAAGGAATGATCATAAAGACTAGGCATATCCTTAATTAGGATCTATCAAAATTAAGACACATGCATGCATATAGAAAAAGTTATATTTATTGTGATTATTAGGATAAAAGAATGATCAAGGAAACACTTGGCTTTCTTTTAGAGAATAGCTGCTCAGAGTCTTCAACTCTTGTTCTTGAAACTCTAAATTTTCAAAGCTCTTGGATCACGCTCCTTCTAACGTCACACAAGTATCGGGCCCAAGTATACAAGCAAGCAAGCAAACAAACAAGAACGACTAAGAACAGATACACCAAACAAAAGAAAAGCTTTAAAAGAGCATATAAAAGGATAGGGCTCATTGCTACGGTCAAAAGGGCGCAAGAAACACGGAAAACAGAACTAGGGTTGAAAAGAAACAACTATCGAAAGATTTGTGTTATAAAAGAAATAAAAGAACTATAGGATTTTAGTTATTTTAATTTAGAAAACTAATGTAAAAGATATTCAAAATAGAATATCCCTAATTATAATTAACTCATATTATATTTGCACTTGTAAAGATGAGGTACGACTTAATCAAATTTTATATATAATTCTCTGTGTACAAATTATCCTAATTAAACAATTAATTAGAAAAGAAACTGGTAAGAGCATCTAAACATCAAACATTATGATTTGTGTTGAACTAAACAAATTATAACTAAAACACATTTAAGTTGATATTAATCAAATTAACATTAATTAAGAAAACCGGAGTATAGATCTAATTGGATTTTAATTGGAAAAACTAGATGAGAGGACTTTAATCAAATTAAATCGATATTTAATTTTAAAAATAGGAATTATGGTACAACAGCGCTACTAAATGATAGCTTAGGGTTTTAAAAGACTAACGCAAAAAGAACGGATCGAAATGGATCTAAAACGCGGAAACTACGCATGAAACAAGGTTGTAGGGACCTATACGTAATTAACTATAGACTTCAGGGGTTAGCAGCAAAGAATTGCAAGACACAGAAAATAGTGCTTGCAAATTAGGAAAAGTTTAGGGTTAGATCTGAAAAATTCCACAGAGGGGCTGGATTGAAAAGATGTAATAGATCTAGGGGGTTTTCTGCAATTTTCTCAAGACACAGAAAAATATACGATAATTATAGGTTTCTCTAGGGATTAAATTGCAAAAAGCTTCACCACACAACCATGGTGACCGGCGGCCACTGTTCCTAAAATTCCCGGCAATTCCGGGCATGAGAGGTCGCAAGGAGCGGGGCAAATGAAAATGGATGATGAGGGGATTCGATTCCATGCCTTACTTACCGCGGGGATACATCATGGTGGTCGAATTTTGCCCGAGAAGAGGCGGCGGCGGGTCTGTTCCTGGGTGGTGGTTCTGTTTCTGTTCGTGGCAGCGGCCTTCAGGGGGAAGCAAGCAGGGGGCGAGGCGGCCCACACGGGAAGGCAAGGCGCGGCAGCAGGAGGGATGACGGCATCCTGGTGGCGCACAGACTCAGCCAGCCGGCCGTTCTGCTTGTTCCATCCTAGGCGGCGGCATCCTGGGCGACGGCGGTGTTGTAGGAGTGTAGGAGGATGTAACACCCTAAGGTAAATTTTCCCTAATTCTTATGAATTTATTTGGGTTTAAATAAATTTTCCAGGCTTTTCTTAAATTTTTGTGGCATTTAAAGCAATTTATAACGCAAGAAAATAAAATATATCATAGGATTAAAGTGTTTGTGCATTCATGCCGCAGCATTGTTTTAATTGTGTTGAATTTATGGATTTGAATTCAAATTGTAGTTTGAATTCAAATAGTTTGTTTGAATTAGTGGAGTGTAGAAAAAGAAAAGGAATAGAAGGGAGCCCAGCCAGCCAGCCGGCCCACTTCTCTCCCCCTCAGCCCAGCCCAAAACCCTTCCCCTTTTCCCCTCCCTTTCCCCCGCGTGGGCCGAGCCCCGGCCAGCCTTTTCCCCCAGCCCGGCCTGTCTCCCCGCTCTCCCCCTTCTCCCTCTGGCGAGCTGGACCCACGCGTCAGCTCCCTTTCCCTCCCCTTCTTTCTTTTCCCTTCCTCTGTTTTCCCCGGCGCCCAACGGCTTCCGATCCCGCCGGCGATTCTCCCCTCTGGGCCCGCACGCCGAGGTCTCGACGTCCGCCCTTAAGTGGCCCTGCGACCCCCACCTACCCGTGCCCTAACTCCGCCGCCACCCAGAACCCTAGCACCACCGGCCTCCTTCCCCCCTCCGCCGCGGGTAAGTCGCACGCCGCCGCTCAATTCCTCACCGCCGGCGCGCCACGACCCTGCTAAACCCCGTTACACCTTCACATGGCCTGCACGTGGTGATTGGGTGGACCAGCAGACCGGGGAGAGCACCACACCGAGCTGTCCGCGAGCGCCGCCCCGTCTCCTCCGCCGGTCGCCGTCGGTCTCCTCCCTCCGCCGCAGATCCGGCCACCCCGAGCCCTTGGTGAGCTTTCCCTTCCCTCCCTGATCGTGTTGCACCAAAAGCCGTAGCCTTTAGGCCGCCGTAGAGCCCGGAACGCGCGCACGCCGGCGTGATCGCCGTCCCGAGCCGCCCTCACCGCCGTTCTACTCTAACCGAGCCCAAATCCACCCCTACAAGTGCCCAGCTAGGTTCCCCGTGTCGTGCTGAGCATCCTGGACGTGATCTCGTCGTGAACTGACCCCGGAAACGCGTGATCGCGCATCTCCGGCGAACTTCCGAGCCGCGCCGCCGCGGCCCTCCTTTCTCCGGCGGTCAGCGCCGCCAGCCGCGCCCCTCTCTCTTCTGAGCCGTCCGATCCGCGATCAGTAGACAGGATTAGATCCTAGGGCTCTTGATCCAGACCGTCGGATCGTGATCCAGTGGATGGGATTCCCCCGTACCGGTTCGCCGGGATTTAAAATCTCAGCCGTCCAATTCAAATCCGGTGGATCGCGCGAGTTGTAAACCTAGATCCGTTCCCGACCATCCGATCTCGATCCAAAGGCTGAGATCATCTCGTACCCCTTCGCGGGAGGATTCTAATCCGGGCCGCACAGATCTGATCCGAGGGCTCAGATTAAATCATACCGCTTCAGCTCGCCTCTTTTGCTAAAGAACCCCCGGGTTTTCCTGGAATAAACCCGCAGTCCACCTGTAGTTTGAAAGTATTTACGATCAGGTCCTTTTCTTTCCGTTTGACCCCCTGTCTCTCTCGGAATTTGAACCCGCAGTCCATGTGTGGAGTTTTCACACGCTAGCCCCTGTGTCTAGCCTTTAATTAGGTTTTAGTCCTCGGTTTTTGTGCAGAAGCCCCTGGTTTCTCTGTTTTTCTTACAATTAGGTCCCTGGATCCTGTTTTAAGCGCAGTTTTCGCGTTTTAGCTCCGTTTTAGGTGTTCTTTATATGCACGCGATCGTTGTAACGCGTAGATTAGTTCTAGGCTAGTTTCATGTGCTGTTCTGTTGTATTGGTGTACTGTTTTCTTATAGTTTGTTCTTGTTATGCATGTGTGTATGTGTGGGCAATGTTTGATGATCGTGAGTAGACGCGGAGCCTTTGGAGCAGTACCAGGAGCAGCCGTCTTCCGAGCAGTTTGAGCAGCAGCCGGGAGAGTACGAGGAAGGCAAGTATAACATGAACCTCCTATCACTTTTAAATACAATTTCATACTGCATTCTAATTCTGCATGCCTATAAGGACTTTCCTAGCCACTTTTATATCCTTATATATATCCTATGGGTTGCATTTTTGGTTAGTTGTGCTAGGTTGCTGCGCTATAACAAATCTTGGTCCTTTTTAATTAATTTGACTAATGGTCTTATGCAACTTAATTCTGGAGCCGACCCTCTGTGCTGTGTGCTTGAGTGGTTTGTGCGTCCATTAAAAGATGTTTTTGTTAGAAACATGGTTTAGGGGGCCAGCATGGTGCTTAGTGCTTGGTTGGCCACTCTCCATAAGGACCGGTTCATAGAGCGACAACCTGGGACAACCGCGCAACCACAAGACTGGTATGGGACGGTCTTGACTTACTAATTAGGTCATTTTGGTTCGGGAGTAACTTACCTGCGTGGGCAAGAGGGGTGGTAAGCTTCAATGGTCCCTGCTCCTCCGGCTTGGTCTGTGCTGTGTGTCTTGTACCCCCGGAGGTGGGCCCCATCGTCGCTGATCCAGAATCCTTAGCGGTTACACCTTACCAACGTGTCCTTTGTAACGGTCTCGTAGTGTGCTTGCTAGCCATCTCACCTAAGGAAGTGTGATGAACCACTAGCGTAGCTCACGACTTGTGGGTAAAGTTGTGCAACCTCTCGAGAGTGTAAAACTGATATATCAGCTGTGCTCACAGTCATGAGCGGCCCAGATCCTCCGTCTGATTAGTGGGGTTATCAACCTTTGATTAGGGCGATTCCCCGGGTGGTTTTGGTTGGATGGTTCTCAGTAGTTCTTAATTAATATTGATTAATTCTTATGCAATTTGGGTTATGGTAATTCATCCACTTGTAGTAATTAGCTTTAATAAAATTTGCCAAGACTAAAAGCTAATGCAGTTGAGTCAGCTAACCTTAGAGCCTCATACTCGTGTTATACTTGTTGAGTACGAGTTTGTACTCACACTTGTCTCTCTACTCTTCTGTTCTATTTCGGATATCTTCGACTGCTGCTCAGTGCCCGGCAACGTGGAGGACTACGTCAGCGGCTTCGACGACTTCTAGGCGTTTGTCTCCCAGTCGACGTCCCTGTGGCGCCCAGCTCTCTATGTATCTCTTTTACGCTTCCGCACTCTTGAACCGATTCTTGATTCGGTTGTAATAAAATAATTCATTTATTGATTCATTTACGATTTATATTAATGTTATTCGTGACATGTGTTGTGATATCTTGATAATCTGTTGTATATATGCGTGACTTGATCCTGGCGCATATATGATTGCTCGATTTATGTTCTTATAAATCGGGTGTGACAGAGGAGGAAGGGCAACGGCGAGGCAAGGCGCATCACATGGAGAAGAACAGGGCCAAGGCGCGGCAGCAAGAGGGGCAACGGCATCCTGGTGGCGCACGGTGGTGGCGGCACTGTAGGTTTGGGCGCACGGAAAGCACGGCCTCGGGCACGCAGGGGCTCGGGCGCCTGGGGCTCGAGAGAAGGGTAGGGCGTGTAGGAGGGCACTTGGCCAAGGGGAGAAGGGCGCGACGGCGGCGCCGGCTGCAGGAGCTTGGGCTGGCGGCGCTCGTGGTGGCAACACGCGCCTCGGGGGGTGCAGGGTGACGGCGACGGTGGTGCTGGCTGCAGCAGCAGGGACGCGAGAGGAGACTAGGGCCAGCAATACGAGGAGGAGATGCAGCAGTAGCGGCAGCAGGGGGCACGCGGGGGAGAGAGGCAACAGGGGAAAAGGAAAGTCGCAGGATTTATAGGAGCGTGGAGACCTGGGATTTGGCAAGCAGGGACGAGGAGGCGCATAGGGCTGGGACTCGTCTTTGAGTCCAAATGGCCCACGGGAGAATGAGATTGGGCTGACCAGTGGGTCCCACAATTTAGCGATCAAGGAGGGGAAGGAAGAGGTAAAGAAAGGAGGAAACGACCTCGCTTGAGACTTGAGTCGCGAGCGAGTTCGGTCATTGGCCGAAACAGGTTCGGGTGAAGGCTGAACACGAAAATGAGCTGACAGAGCTGGTTGAACTTGAACGAGTTATTCGAGAATGTGAAATAGAAAAGAGAGAAATCAGGCCGAGTCGTTGGAGCTGATGGTGATCGAACATCGTCGGAAAACACTGAAGACAAGCCACGAGGCATCGTTACAAGCATGACTTGATCGGGGAGAAAGGTTAGAGAATCGGGAGCTCGATGGGGCATCTTAAGGATTCGGAGAGGGCAAGGTTAAAAGGATGTAAAACAAAGATACGGCTCGGTCCGACTACGATAAGAATTGATATCAAAATAGAAATATTTTTCAGAACATATTTTTAAGCTTAAAATAAATCTAGAAAAGTCCAGATAAATATTTTAAACCACGAAAAATATATCCAGAAGAATCCCAAAAATTCCAAGGAAAACTCAGGAGGTAATTTGGCTAACGAGGAATCCAAATAAAATGCTTGGAATTCGATAGATAGAATTTTAGAACTTTCCAATAATGGATTTGGCCCTACGGAAAAAGGAGAATAATCGCCAGAAAAATCTGGAAAATTGTGACACCCTAGGTGTCAAATAGAGCAAGCCAATAGGAAGAATGTTTGGTGTGGATTAAATTGTGTGAAAACTAAGTAAATTTATGAAAATAAGGGTATTTGTGTAAATTTATGAAAGTACAAGTCCTTTTATGTAATTTAGTTGAAGTATAAAAGTAACATCCAAAATTTACCAAGGGTCAAAATGTAAAAGGTGAAAGTCATCATGACCAGTCATAAATGCTTGCAAATAAGCCCAAGATCACATAAAATTTACATTACTAAGGACAAAAACTTTATTAAGTTTGAGTTGAGTGCAAAATTGTAAAATAAAGCAGTATACTTTATGTTTCTAAACTTGACCCCTAAGGAAAAGTTGTAGGATTCGAAAAGTTCTACAACTTCTATTTTGACCATTTCCTCATTAGAGCTTTGGATCAGTGGGAAAATTCTATTTACAATGAAGTCCCTGAGGTTTTTGCAATTTCCAACGAGGTCCCTCGGACCTCCTCCCCTCTTCTTCCTCCTCTGGCACATCCTCTGCTCCTCTGCTCCTCTACAGCACCGCCGCCTGCCGTTCCCGGCCGTCCCTCGCCACCTCCTGCCGTGCTCCACCTCCACGCGTTGATCCCCAGCCCGAGCGCCGCTCTAGCTCCCCTCTTCTGGCCTCCCGCGCGCTTGCCACGCCCCTCTCCTCTCCTACCCGAGCTCCTGCCAAGCGACAGCTCGCCACCGCCGTGGCAAATGCCGACACTTCCTTCTCTTCCCTCGCCCAGTTTTAGTTACCGCGAGCTCCTCTGGTTCAAGCCCTTTCCATTCCGCTTGTTTTCCCTTTGCCGTGCACACACAGAAACCCGAACACTGCCGCCGCTTCCTCCTTCAACTCCGGCGCCCTCCTACTCGTTGTGGGCAGCCCACCCCAGTCTACCCCGCACCACTACAAACCCCTAGGAAGCTTCTGTCGGTGTTTTTACCGTCGGCCTACCTAGGGATACCCTAAGGTAGGTGTTTATTTGGTGAGGGATCGCCGGATCTGGAACTTGAAGATGAACGCAAGGACACAAGACACAGATTTAGACAGGTTCGGGCCGCTAGAGTAGCGTAATACCCTACGTGCTATTTGGGGGTGTTGAATATTGCGCCCTGCGCTTGGATGTTGAGCCGCCTACAGGCGGCTCTCTATTGGATCTCTCCCTCTTGGTGGCTCTAATTTCTCTTCTAGTTGCTCTGCCTATCTAGGTACCCCTGCCCTCCTTTATATATCCCAGGGGGCAGGATTCCTAGTAGGATTACAAGGTAGGAGTCCCAATTGGATTACAGCATATGAGTCCTAATAGGATTACAGCGGAATCCTAGTAGGAATCAGACTTCTTTTAGCTCTCGGGTAGCTTTCTTGCGGTACCCAGGGGATCTATCCCTGACAAGCCCCCAAGCTCTTCGTAGCTGAGTACTGCAGGCTCTTCGAGTACTTCTAAAGTAGTCTTCGACTTCTTTCGAAGCTCCATCTTGAAATTCCTCTTCGAGTACTCTTTTAGCTACATCGAAGCTATGAGGTGCTCATGCGGGAATTAGGGTATACTTACCCTGCTGCCAATGTACCAACTCCGGTTAACTATATTGGGAGTATATGGTTAAGCGCAGGGTATGAACAACAATACCCCCGCATTTTGCGGTATTTCATGAATACGTTGTTTTGATAACGTATGTAAACGTTGTCTGTACGGCGGTAATTGTACGGATGCTGTTTCTATAGTAAACAGTAATGTTTGAGGACGCTTTCATGAGTGCTGGCATGGAAGGTTCATGTATATTATGGTTTTCTGCAGGTATGCTAACCACGGTTAAATAGGTTAAGACGAATAGGGATATCCGACTAGCTATTATAGGGAGAGACGAATATATTGTGCCACCGAAACTAATCACGTAAGTCCAAACATATTTGGCAATTATTTTGAGCTGTGAGGACGCGTAGCACGTGCATGCATATTCCTTGATTTGATTGAATGAGTGGCATGGTTTGTTGTTTTATGGATGACTAGAGTATTGTTAGTCACTAGTGCTGCCTGGCAATAGTCATACTTATACCAACAGCCTTGGGTTATAGTGATTTGCCCATTATCATTTTATTCTCAAGATCTAGAGCAATCCTCCGATTTTCAGACTTTGCTGTTATCAGAATAAGCTCTCTTGTTTCTTTTACCTTGTGAGTTTTTAGCCGGATAGCTGCATTCCAATCAATCCATTAGTCTAACTCACATTTTTCCGCAATCTTCTCAAGGTGTATGGTTGAAAACTTGTAATCTCACCATTTGAATCCTTGTTTCAGATGGCCGAGCTTCCAAGGTTCTTTTGGGATTCCGCAGGACACGCTCATCTTTTGTGGGAATCTCTCCAGGTGTTTGGCTACACCGAGCCTCCACCTTATGATGGAGTAGAGTATGATGAAGAAGGTGTTCCCCGTTGTCGGGTGAAGATGACTGTTCCTCCGCACCTTACTTTATCACTATGGCAACCCATTGAAGTTAATGTGATTGGGCATCGTCTTGCTGATACTTTTGAAGTGGCAGCTATCGAAGCTATCCACATCTTTTGCGATCAACATCCTGAGGAAGTTGCAGGATATCCTATCAGGTTATTTCCTGCAATGGATTCTCGTGACCTAGAATGGACTTTCAGGGTGACATACTGTGACCACTTATTGGGAAATCTGGCCGGAGAGACTCTATGCACTGCGGTTAGATTCATGAATGCACAGTACCGCTACCAGACACTTCAGCAGCACGGTATCTATCGATTGACCAATATAGCCCAAGGGTATCGTAATCAGGTTGGCCGGTAGAATACACAGATTGGGGAACTTCAAGCAACTATTATGGCCAAGGAAGAGGTTATTACTCAGGGGGAAGAAACTATTCAGCATCGAGAAGAGCAGATTGTTGAGAGTGATGCTCTCATTGTCCAGCGCGACACTGTCATCGACTTGCTCCAGGAACAAGTTCATGAGCTCAACCTTAATCTTGGCAAGCTATTGACCATATCAACATGCTTCATGAGCAACCAGTGCAGCCTGATGTTGATGAGTTTGAGAGTGAAGAGGAAGAAGAAGACCCCGAAGAAGTCGAAGGAGTCTCCGAGATTGACTCTGAGCATGGAGATCCTGTTCTTAGTCCCTATCATTCCTCTTCCGGCAATCAGTCATCCGTGGGCAACTTTGATGACTTCTAGTCTCGTTTGAGTTGACAGCATCCTAGGTGTAGATAGTGTGACATAGTGTGACATGGAAGTGAGTAGTTAAATGACCTGCAAGCCACTTGTTGTAGTATATGTGGCAAACCTATGTACGGTTTAGTTTGTAGTGAGGAACAATGTGATGTGATATGGAATAAGTTTCAGTTGGTAATGCAAGTCTAAATGGCTGTTTGAATGGTTGAGTTAACCCTTTGTGACTTGGATTTATTACCCTGCTCCGTTTCAGTATATGCTATTTTGGTACCATATGATTTCTGAAAGTAGAAGCAAGTATTGGTAAATGATAATGGACAACTTCTATATTTCAGATGGTAGGTGCTACACGCGGAACCCTAGAGGGATTCAGATCAGACCAGGCTAGTGGTTCACAACAACCACCTCCGCCACCGCCAAATCTAGCGGAAGTGATGGCCCGTCAGACCGAACTCCTGGACATGCTAGTGCAGGCCCAGCAACATCAGTTCCGTTCCCCTCAACGTGGACGTGAAGATCATCCATCGGCTGGTTATCAGGATTTCTTCAGTACGCAGCCCCCGCTATTCCATAAGACTGAAGAACCCCTTGACGCAGATGCATGGCTCTGTACCATCGAGTCCAAGTTTGTGTTACTTTCCATCCCATGCTCCGAAGCAAACAAAACTCTCTTCGCAGCCCAACAGCTCCATGGTAATGCTCGCATTTGGTGGGCCAACTACTATGCCATGCAACCGGATGGACATGTTGTCACATGGGAAGAATTCAAGGCCACCTTTAGGGCACACCATATCCCGGAAGGACTCATTGAGCGAAAGCTCAATGAATTTTTGGCACTTACTCAAGGAAGCCGCACTGTACCTCAATACGCACAGGCTTTCAATCACCTGTGCCAGTATGCGGGCTATCATGCTGACACGAACGCCAAGAAAAGAGATCGATTCTGTCGCGGACTAAACACCAAGCTGAAGGAGCGCTTGAATCTGGTCAGGGCTCACAACTTCAACGAATTGGTCAACATGGCCATTACCCAAGAGGACTATATCTCAGCCCATCATGCTGAGAAAAGGCAGAAAGTAGCTACTGGACCCTCGAATGCACAACCTTCGAGGTATCGGGTAATTCAGAACCCAGCTCCCCGAGCTCCACCCAGAAATGTCCCAACAGGTAGATGGGTAGCTAGACCTCCTCAGCAACCCCGATTCAACAGACCACCAGTTCCTCAACCTCATCAGCAGCAACGACCCGTCGGTCCAAGGCCAAACCTTCCACTGTTTAATCAAGGGAATAACATCAATAGATGTTTCAACTATGGTAGTCCGGCACATTTTGTTAAAGACTGCCCACAACCAAGGAGAACATTCCCCAGACAGGCCTCCAATTCCAACCCCAGGAACAAGGGCAAGAGGCAGGTTATGCAAGTCCGTCAAGGAAGTGTAAGTTTCACTACTCTATCGGAACTTCCGGAAGGTGCACCAGTGATGACGGGTACATTCACTCTACACCATCACACTATTATTATACTTTTTAATTCTGGTGCAATCCATAGTTTTATCAGTACAAGGTTTGGGACCAAAATAGGTTTGGATTTCTACCCCACTAATGGAACTTATATGATAACAACCCCTGGAGGTAGAATTGCATCAAATCAAATTTGTAGAGATGTACCAATCCAGATGGGTAGCACTTTAATAAGAACTGTGGCAGAACCGCCTGAATTATTCTGGCTCAAGTGCGCTAGTTATCGCAATACAGCCGATACTAACTCAACGCACTTCAAACGAAACAACCCATTGGTCTGTCGGGTCTCCGCCCAATACAACCACGGTTCAACAGGATCAAAATAGGTTTACCTCACACGAAGGCGAGTTTACAATCAAAGCACAGCTCACCAACTTTTAATTACAGCATATTAACATTATTACAAACCGTTTTAAAGTTAAAGTAATTTATACAAAGATTGTTTAAAATGACAAGACACACATGCTTGTCCAGGTTCACAGCGGAAGATATAAACACGCGACTACACACGTCGCGAAGGTTGACACCATGCTCAGCCCAAGGCCTGGTGTCACTAAGGAGGGTCACTGCCAGCCGGGGATGGATCCCACTCCACGGACCAGCCAAACGGAACAGAAGTTGGCCATGCAGGGCTATCCGTGGGGTTCTCGAAGATTATTCCTGAAAGATAGACTAGCAAGACTGAGTATACTAATACTCAGCAAGGCTTACCCGTTTTATGGTATACTTAGCCATGTAACTAGACTCATGAACGCATTGAAAAGGTTCTGGGTTTAATTTCAGCTGAAAAGCAACCAAGAGTATGATCTACTTTTAAATTTTAGCGTTCAAATTCTACTTGATTAGCCATTCTAGGTAAGCACCTACACTAGACAAGCAAGGTAGAGATTAACATTCATCAAGATTATCCCATCAATAGTTACACTTCTTACTCTATGTGGCAGAAAGAATAAGCAGTCTCAATCTCCGCGAGAAACGGATGATTCTAAATCAAATTTCCAAACCTTGCAAGGCAAACCTAACTCACACGCTTCAAATATCCAACAATAATTCCAAAGTAACCGTTTGCCTTTCATTCCGACTCGTGGAATAGGGCCACCACAAGCGACTGTAGGACGGTACACACACCAATTGTGCAGGACATACGTCTGTAGCGAGACTACATGACCATATTCCTGTCCGCTGCGCGGAACGTACACCCGCACGTCGGTGCGTGAGAAAAACCAAATTACGAGTGGTGGGAGGTATGTCCACTCCTCGGGCCAATTGGTTACTAGGCTTACCGCTTTACCATATTTCACGGCATGTGGCTAGTACTTTCAAACGCTTAACCACCACTACCACACACTGCGACCTTATCAACTTTTAACAAAACAGACAGGGTAAACCTCCAGGTCATGATACTGCATATGACCCTGTCCATCAACCTTAAAGTGATTGCAAAATAGTAAACATGCAACTCCTATATCGCGCGAGTGACAGGGAATCACTCGACTTCTGCCGGTCCTATTAGCGGAGCATCTATGCGATAAGGACTCAGGTACAATACATTGGATTCCTAGGATTCATGCATCTAGGGTTTCATTTCAACTCCTAGACGTAATGCAAGATATATAATTCATAAGTAAAATTGTAATAAATTGAAATACTGGGGTATGCATTGGGGCTTGCCTTCTTGAGTGGGGTTAGGGGCAGGAGTGTTAAAGTTTTCTAAACTTTGGTTTGGAGCTTCAGTTAGAGTCTCGGCGATGTTTGTTGGGTCTTCGGAAAACCCTTGGTCCTGTTCCAGGACTAGCTCGTAGTCTCCATCATCGAGCATCGTCGATTCTACATGGTATGCAATGATTTAAGTGAGATGGTGCTTGAGTTAAAGATTTTATTTCACAATAAAGTTGCAATCCAATAACTTAATGAACATAACTCATGTAAGAAGGGGGTGGGGTTCCAAACTACTGTCTATACTTAGGTTATGTCATTTTAATGGAATTACTTTGAAGTAATTCGACTAGTTTGATTTTTATTTTGAAAACCATAAGGATTCTAACTTTGAATTTTTGTGGATAAGTTTATTTTCAATAAATAAGCTTATGGTGAATTTTTCATAATTTTTTGGAAACAGAAACTAAAACATTTGAATTTAAACTCAAACTTCAAGTTTAAATTCAATTATGAGCTAATTATTAGCAATTTGGGTTATGATAAAAAGATCTAAACAAATAAGTCTTAGGATCACGCTTAAATAAATTCCAACCTTTTTAAGTTTGATTTACACAAGTTCAAAAGAACTTAAACTACAAAATAGTACTAAGCTTGAAATTTTTACATAAGCTTACTCATGCCTTAAAGGTGCTACATACCAAAAATTACAAGGAAATAAGTTAGTATGCAAAAGTTATGCATAAGATACTCTTTTACTTTGAGTTTAAAATAGATCAAAATGCATTTAGTTTCATACTAAACTTTATTAACAAAAGTTGTAGGTTTACATTTCTAGATTCCAACAAAACTGGTTTGGCAATTTTTGGATTTTTCTACACATTCTTATGGATTTTATAAGTTAGCTGTTTTGCACACATGAAATAATAAAGGAGTTTTGCAGAGAGGCCCCTGGTTTCTTGCATATGGGACCCTAATACATAAATCTAGATTACAATTGGGTCCTTGCCGGGGGAAGACGACGGCCGTGGCGTCTGGCCGGCGTGTTCTCGCCGGTGGTGAGGGTTTGGCCGGAGAAGAACTGGTCCCACATGATCCACATGATCTACTGTGTTCACGGGTGGGTGATGTGCACCAGGACAAGCGACGGAGCATGGCCGGTGACGATGGATCGCGGCGGCCATGACGAGGTGCTTGTGGTCCCGGCGAGGGGCCGGCGAACACGGACCACTAGGGTGTGCATGAGCATCACGGGAGTGTGGGGATGCTTTCCCAGTGCCTAATTTGGTCGGAGACAGGGCGGAGGGCGGTCGTCGACGGTGGGGCGGTTCAGGTTCTTACCGGCGGTGATGGCAGCGTGGCGTTCTGCGGGCTGGGGCGGCAGAGGGCGGTGAAGGAGGGGCGGGATCGCTTCAGGGAGATGATGTGGTGCTGTTGGTGCCCTTGGTCGGGGTGAAGAGGCCCTGTACCGGCGGGTCGACAGGAGGCCGAGCAGCGGCGGAGTAAGGAGCTCGTCAGTGCTGCGGTCCGATTGTTCTGGTGGAAGAAACTGGGATTGGTTCGCTCGGTGAGCTGCGGTGGGTCACGGCGGTGCTATTGGTGCTTTGGATCGGGGATGGGGAGCGGTGGTGGGGGCTGCCGACGGTGAGCCGAAGAGGTGTTCGGAGTCCAGACTAAGACGTGGTCGCGCGGGAGCCAGAGTTGACAGTCGGTTGCGTGCATGGTGGCCACGGCGTGGTTTGGGTAGAGGCGGGGGTAGCGTGGCGTGCAAAGAAGAAGACAGCGGGGAGAGCTGCGGCGGCGGCCGACCGGAGAGCGACACGTGGGGTCGTTGGGAAGCAGGAGGTGGCACTAGGTTGCAGCGGCGGTGAAGCGCAGCTCGGGCAGGCGACAGGTGCGGCGTGGAGAGGGCAGGGGCGGCCAGCACGGGGTCGGGGAAGGCGGCGGCGAGGCAGGGAAGGGCACGTGGCCCAGTGTAGGATGGCGCTGAGGTGGTGGGGGTGGCGCACATGACCGGCCAGAGCGGCGGCTGCGCGCGGCAGAGAAACAGAGGAGGAGGGAGGGAGGTTGACGAAGGGGGACTGAAATGGAATTTCTCAAAAATACAAGGACTCCACTGTAAAGTTTAAATATCTTTCAAACCAGAGCTCAAATAAGGATGGGCCCAAAAGTAAAAGTGTAGGGTTTTCCAAAACCTACAAATTTGTTTTAAGGTTCATTAGCAGAAAAGCTAAGGATTTGTAATTAATATAAAACTTAGCTAAGTTTCTAAACTTTATATAAATCCTATTTAAAAACTACACTACATATACATCCTATGTGTAGTTTCACTTATATTTGCGATTTAAACACAAGTTTTTGACTTTTGCCAAAACAACCTTTATGTATTTGAATTCCACTTCCCATTCTCATCTATTTAACACTAAAGGACCTCTATTAAATTATAATTATATAAAACCAACTCTTTTTCTTAGCATTTAAATTTTTAAACATACTTTCACCATATTTTGCACACAATATCATACTAAAATTTAGGGTGTAACAATACTAATTACCTGAGTGTCACAAGAACAGCCTTAATTTCATTAAACCTAGAAGGAATGGATATTCTCCTAGGTATGGATTGGATGACCAGACATCGGGTATCTCTAGATATCTTTTCTCAAATTGTTGAGATAAACTCCCCAGAATATGGACATACCATTCTTCATCTTCCACAACAGGAGTATATCAGCTCTTGTGTGTATGCTATAGAAGGGATCAAGTTAGAGAATATTCCTGTTGTGTGTGAGTATCCAGATATTTTTCCAGACGAGTTACCTGGAATGCCCCCAGATAGAGATGTTGAGTTTGTTATAGAATTACAACCTGGCACAGCCCCCATTTCTAAGAGACCCTATTGTATGCCGCCCAATGAACTGGCAGAGTTAAAACTTCAACTTCAGGAACTCCTGGATAAGGGTTATATTCACCCAAGTGCTTCACCTTGGGGATGCCCTGCTCTGTTTGTTAAGAAAAAGGATAATAGTCTTAGACTATGTGTTGACTATCGCCCTCTCAATGCGGTTACTATTAAGAATAAGTACCCTCTTCCCCGCATTGATATCCTGTTTGATCAGTTAGCTGGAGCCAAGATATTCTCCAAAATTGACCTTCGCTCTGGGTATGATCAGATAAAGATTAGGCCAAGTGATATTCCAAAAACAGCTTTCTCCACCAGATATGGACTCTATGAATATCTGGTTATGTCCTTTGGTCTTACCAATGCACCGGCATATTTCATGTATCTCATGAACTCTGTCTTTATGCCGGAACTCGATAAATTTATCGTAGTTTTTATCGATGATATTTTGATCTATTCTAAAAATCTAGAAGATCACGCTAAACATCTTCATATTGTTCTTCAACGTTTGCGAGATCACCACCTGTATGCCAAATTCTCTAAATGTGAATTTTGGCTTGATACCGTCAAATTTTTGGGTCATACCATTTCCAAGGACGGTATATCTGTTGACCCGAGTAAAGTTCAGGAAGTGATGGATTGGAAGCCCCCTACTTTGGTCCATCAAATTCGCAGTTTTCTTGGTCTTGCTGGCTACTACCATCATTTTATTCCAGATTTCTCCCGGATAGCCAAGCCCATGACTGAGCTGTTAAAGAAAGGAGTTAAATTCTCCTGGAATGAGAAATGTGACGAAGCTTTCCACACCTTAAGAGCACATCTTACCACTGCTCCAGTTTTGGCTCAGCCAGATACATCTAGACTTTTTGATGTTTATTGTGATGCCTGAGGCACCGAACTTGGATGTGTACTTATGCAGGATAACCGCGTGATTGCATATGCCTCTAGAGCACTTCGGACACATGAGCAGAATTATCCTACTCATGATCTTGAGCTTGCAGCCATTATACATGCACTTAAACTTTGGAGACACCATCTTATGGGTACCAAGTGCAATATTTACATAGATCATAAGAGTTTAAAGTACATCTTTACGCAAACAGACTTGAATATGAGGCAAAGATGTTGGCTAGAACTTATGCTATTCTATAAACTCATGTAATAAAAGTGCTTGTGATTGTAAAAATATGATGGAGATTGTATCTCTAGACTCGCCTTCGTGCGAGGTACCTTGTTGGATCCGGCTTTCGGTGGTTTATCAGGACGTTACCAGACAGGCCAAGGGTTTACACCGTTTGAAGTACAATTGGAGCCCTTGAAAGAGAGGACTTGCATACTTGAGCCGGAGTAATTTAGGTTGGTTCTGCCACAAAAATTCTCAAAAAATCCTATTGATAGATGAACACATTCTGAAAGATACTCACATCCTAAAATTAAATATTTTAGGGTGTGACACAAGCCACCCCTACCCAGCGCCGCCACCCCAGAACAGAAGTCGGGCGGAACCGCCGCCGCATCTTCTCCGTCAAAATCCAACCACCATGACGCATCTCTGCTACAAGTAAGGTATGAAATCGAATCCCCTCGTCGTCCTCTTTCTTTTGCCCCGCTCCTCGCAATCTCCCGTGACCTAGAATGTCGGGAATTTGCAAAACAGTAGCCACCTGCCACCATGGCTGTGCTGTGAAGCTTTTACAGATTAGCCCCCAGAGAAATCTATAATTATTGTGTATTTTTTGTGTGTTTTGCAAACTTCGCAGAAAACCCCCTAGATTGTCGGTGTTTAACCGGCTGCCCACCGAGGGATATGCCCAAGGTGGTAAGTTTTGGGTGAGGGAACGCCGAGATCAGGAACTCGAAGGTGCAAAGAACACAAGACTTTAGACAGGTTCGGGCCGCACAGAGCATGACACCCTACGTCCTGTATGGTGGTTTGTATTCTCTTTGGTGTAGAATGACCTAATGATCTTCTATTTTGAGGGGGGTCCCTGACCTCCCTTATATATCCGAGAGGTCAGAGTTACAAAGATGCTAACCAACCCCCTCCGAGGGACCACACCAGAACTGATCTCGAGTAGATCCTCTCCGTGTTGGTTAGCTCTATTTACTATTTAAATGGGATAAATAAGAGATAAACAAAATGAATAAGAGATAAGACGGGCTTAATCTCTTAAACTTCGTAACGTGCCCAGCCCGGTGGCCCCGGGTCTGACAAGCCCCCGAGCTCTTCGTAGCTGAGTTCTGCAGGCTTATTGAGTACTTTCGAAGCAGTCTTCGACTTCTTCTGATGATTCGTCTTGAAGTCCTTCTTCGGGTACTTGTTTGGCTGCATCGAAGCTATGAGGTGCTCATGCCCTGAATTTTATTTCTGCTATGGTGTGCGATTGCAAAATCGCACTCCATATGGAGTAGCCCATTAATCTATAATCCTCCTTATCCTTCGAAGAAATTTGAAAAATAAGTAGTCGATGCCACGTACCCCGCAGCCCCCGAGCCTTGAATCCAAATCCCACAAAATTGGAGATAAGGGTCCAAAAATCGTGGCATACAGGCTAAACAATGACACGTTAAGGGGAGACCAAAGCGATGGTGCAAATGATGTAATTAGACCAAAGATTCGAAAAACCCCTTTTTTCGGGCTAATTAGCCCTGAAAAAATGATTAATCGAATATTTAATCCAATCAGATCACCAAATGACCCCTCACCTTCAGAATATTCCACGAAACGACTCTTGAACTTCAGAACAGTAACTTTTCCCCACCCCGCTGGTTATTTAACCCCACGATAACTGTAGGAAAAAACCACGCTTTCAATCTGCATTCCATCAAAAGCCACCAAATTCCCCAATCCGAGCCAAGCTCCCTCAACAATCTGAAAAAACTTGTTTCCGAGGGGTTGCTGCAAGAGAAAAATCTTGTCAACTGGTGCCCCTCGTTCCGTGAACCTTTCCCCATGGAGAATGTCGACGAAATCGTCACATTCTACCATTCTGCCGAATGGGGATTGGCCCTCCCCACTTGTTCTTTCTTTCGCGGCCTTCTTTACTACTACGGGCTTGAGCTCCATCACCTCAACCCGAATTCCATTTACCACATTTTCATTTTCATCCACTTCTATGAAGCATTTCTCGGAATTGAACCCCACTGGGATCTATTCCGCTTCCTCTTCCGCGTCAAACCCCAGCCAACCACGAAAAAACTCGCTGTAGTGGGGGGCGCCGGCATCCAACTGCGACAGCAGGCCAGCGAAAAATACCTTTCATATAAATTCCCCTCCAACCTTCCTGGGTGGAAAAACCTCTGGTTTTACATCGAAAACCATGCTCCCCCCTGCCGACGAAGTCGAGCAAACCGCCAGTGGTGAGGGGGGAATGGAACCTTGAACCCTGCAGCATGGAAATGATACAAGTCAAGGAGCTGTTGGAGGCCATCGAGGCACTAAAGAAGGAGGGGGTGACCGGCGCCTCCGTCATGTTCTCGTTTTACAAGCGCCGCGTCCAACCCATCCAACAGTGATGTTGCCTGGGCTTCGAGTACACCGGCCCCGCTGACCCTTCTCGCATGTGCACAGAGGAGGTGCCAGATGAAGTCGCGCTCCAGCGGGTTCAGCGGGTGCTGCTGGACGTGAACACCATGCCGTACGTGCCCACCTTGTACTCCGCGCGAAATCCGCCCCCGCCGGTAAGTATTCGACTTCTTTCGCTGAAGAAATCGGCTACTGCGCCGGTACTGAACTGAAGAACTTTCTGCAGGGACACTCGGAGCTGTACTGCAGCTACCCGCCGCAGCCGGACCTCCCCCGAGCGTATCACCTCCTTCCTTCTGCAGCCACGGCAGCCAAGAAGGCTCGCCTTGCTGCGGCTCAAAGCCGCAACGAGTCCGCCGAATGCGTGGACTCGCCAGCGGGGGAAGAAGCCGAAGGAGGCCCACGCCCTGCTGCCGCCGTTGCCACCAAGACAGCTCGCCTTGCTGCGGTTCAAGGCAGCAGCGAGTCCACCGAGTGCGTGGGCTCGCAGGCGAGCGAAGGAACCGGAGGGGAGCCGTGCCGGGACAACTCCTCCGACCAGAGCGTGGAGTTGGCCGGCACTCTGCCACCGGTGCCGAAGGGCCAGCGCCAGGTGCGCAAACGCAAGGCCCAAGAAGTCGAGTCCTCCAGGTACGGAATTGCTGTTTTGGCCAGTTATAAAGTTTCCATGATGCTGGGTACTGACAGCGTCCCATTGCAGTCTCCCTGCTCCGCCACCCGGGACTGAACCCGAAGGGGTGGAGGCAGGCCCCTCTACCGCCACGGCGGTGACAAACGCCGTGGCGGGGACCCCTCCATCGGCCGACCAGGCCTCGCCATCCGCAACGGGCGTTCCCCGACGGGCCTGGCGGGTGAAGAAGGCTGCCAAGAAGAAGTCGACACTGTAAGTTTCCTTTCAATCGCTTGAAAATCCTGCTCGCGCCTGCTTGGATAACAATGTTGTCGATGTCACTAGGGCTGCGAGCGCCGTGCAACTCCAGCTGGAACCAGGCACGGCTGCGGCGCCTGCCTCGGCTGCCGCAGCCCCCGAGCCCCCAGCGCCTGAGGGGCCAGTACCCGCAGAGGTGGCCCCTGAAGCGGATGCGGCGCTCCCCGACTTGCCGCCTCCCGAGCCCCGACAAGAGGGAGCCGGGCCCGGTGGCGGGGAACAAGTCGAGACCCCTGATGCCGCTCATACTGATGGCACAGGTATGCGCTTACCCACCCGCGACTAGCTACCGGGGTCGGGGCGTAATGTGTTGACCACTTCGTATGCCTGCAGGTGTCAAGCCGCCGCCGCCCGGGGATGCCGCCGGGCCCTCGAGGAGTCCCCGTGAGATGTTGAGGGCCGGGCCAGGGCACCAGAACGTCATCACCACCGACCTGGTGGATGACCTTCTGCTGTCGGCGGAGAACCTGAAGACCTTCAAGAGCACCTTCAAGGAGCTGTACGACTTCTCCATGGTAATACTCGGGTAATGTTCCCGATGTGCGCATTGGTGAGTTGTTTAGGACTCATTCTCCCCCTTTTGCGCAGCATGTAATCACCAAATCCCAGAAGAAGTCGGAGAAACTCCGCGCGGTCGTGAGCGACGCGCAGGAATTAGCTGCCCTGGACAAGCGCGTCTCCGAGGAGATTATCAAGAATTGCTATCTGCAGCGAGAGCTTGATATGCTGAAGCAAGAAAGGACTCGAGAGACCTGGCTGCTCAAGAATGACCTGAAAAACATGGAGAAGGCCAACTCCGAGCTCCAACAACAGCTCAAGGAGCAACAAGCGGAGTACCAGGAGCAGCTCAAGGCAGAGAAAAAGGCGCACCAAGGTAGGCCATCGCTCCCCTCGAGTACTTTTCCTTAGTAACTCCCCATTAGATGACGAAGTACCCTTATAACAGAGCTTAGGAAAATAACGAAACACAAAGAGGAGTTGCTTACTGACATGAAGAATATGCTGTATCGACGTACAGATGATGTCGAAAGGCTGCAGAAGGTGATCGGCGATACTGAACGTCAGTTCGTCGACTGCCTTCAGAGGGTCAAAGCGCTGGGCGAGAAGGACGAGCAGCAGCGCAAGGAGCTGGAGGAGCTCCGGGGGGCCGCCCAGGAGCTGGTGGACATGGTGGATCTGCCAGAAGAAGGCGATGCAGGCCCACGGCCCCTGCTGGAGCGACTCCGCGAAGCCCCGAAGAAGATGCTCAAGTTCCTATCCGAGGCTCCGGTCGCGTGCATGAGCAATGCGCTCGCCTATGTCAAGTCCTTCGTGCCGAACGCGCAGCTGAGCATTTTTGCGCAAGGGATGGCGGCGGACTGCCCAGACGAGCGGTTCGAAGAGTACCTGCAAGAGGCCCAACCTGTAGCAGAACAGATTGTACACAATGTACTGCAGGATTAGGGTGTATGAAACACTTAATTATTCTCTTATTGAAATGCTTCCCTCGACATCTCTACTGTGTTTTCGTGTCTCGGCTGAATGGCGATCCAGGCTTACGAGACCCAAGTAGTAGACGCGTCCCGGGGTGCAACGACCCGAAGGGCAGCTGGAACTCGCCTAACAGAGTAGCCACAACTCGGTCGAGCGGGTCTAGACCTGTTAGGAAAGAACACATGCATCATCGCGGGATTGCTGTGCATAGAGCAAAAAAGGGGACTACCCCGAGTGCGATGCCTCGGAATGTAGTCGAAGGGCGCTCCTCTGTGGGCGTGCTCCGTAAGCTAGGTAAGACCCGGACGGACGGATCAAGCTTGCGAGGAGCAGGTGCGGGCAGCGCCGCGAGCTTGCCATTCTTTTTGGCAAAAACAAGACTATTCTGAGTGCAGCCACTCGGAATGTAGTCGATGTAGCTCTGTATGCGAGCCGTTCCAACGTACTAGGTGTAGGCCAGTCGAACGGATCGACTACGTTGGAAAAAGTGCGACTGCTGTCGCGTGCAACCATCGAAGGTCGCGGCGGAACTCGACATGCCGAGGAGTTAGCCGGAGCCGAAGGCTCCGCCAGAAACGGAAGTCGAAAGGAGATGACCGTGGCCGTGGCCCCCGCGTCATGCGCGACGAGAAGTCGATTTGTGTGTATACATGTTTGCACGTGACACCTACCATCATGGAAGTAAGACGTCATGTACAACCCGAGTTATGTGGCTCACGGCCTCCAAATTGATTCGGGGAAGGAAAATCTTCTGAGCCCCCGGGGAATTAGCGATCACCGGGTCTCGACTTAAGGGTAGAACTTGCGCAGGTTTTGAACGTTCCAGGAGTTTGGGACCTCGCGACCATCGGGGAATTGTAGTCGATAAGACCCTGGCCTTGTGACCTGCTTGACGATGAACGGGCCTTCCCACCTTGAATTGAGCTTGTGTAGGCCAGACTCGTCCTGAATACGACGAAAGACCAAATCGCCGACGCTGAATGACCGTTCCCTGACGTTGCGATCATGGTATCGCCGGATCCCCTGCAGGTACCGGGCTGACTGAACAAGGGTGGTACAGCGAGCTTCCTCCGCGGAATCGAGCTCTAACTGCCGCGCCTCGTCCGTCTCGCCTTCATTGTACATTTCAACCCTTGGAGACCTCCACATGATATCGGCTGGTAGGATAGCTTCGGATCCATACACGAGGAAGAAAGGTGTTTGTCCTGTGGCTTTGGACGGCTGAGTCCGAAGCCCCCAGATGACATGTGGTAGCTCATGCACCCAGTTTCCTCCCTTCTTGCTGTTCTCATCATAAAGTCTCTTCTTGAGGCCGTCGATGATCAAGCCGTTCGCCCGTTCGACTTGTCCGTTAGCCCTGGGGTGTGCCACCGAGACATATTTGACTTCAATGCAAGCATTCTCGTAGAACTCCCAGAACTGGTTCACTGTGAAGTTTGACCCCAAGTCCGTGATGATGGAGTTGGGGAAGCCGAAACGGTGCAGAATATCTGAGATGAAGTCGATGACCCGATCTGGTGTGAGCTTGGCTATCGGCTTGTACTCGATCCACTTGGTAAACTTGTCGATAGCTACCAGAACATGGGTGAAACCGCCTGGTGCCATCGTGAAGGGCCCGATCATGTCAAGACTCCAACAGGCGAAAGGCCAGGATGGTGGTATGGTGATGAGGCTGTGAGCTGGGACGTGCGTCTGTTTGCCGAAGAATTGACAGTTTTGGCACCTGCGCACGAGATCCTCCGTGTCGGTCACCGCGGTGGGCCACCAGAAGCCGGCTCTGTAGGCTTTCCCCACCAGCGTTCTTGAAGCCGCATGGTTGCCGCAGACGCGTCGTGGATCTCCCGCAGTATGTCGTAACCATCTTCCTTTGTGACGCACTTCATGAGAACCCCTGACCGAGCGCCTCGCCGATAGAGCTTGCCGTCAACCAGGACAAAACCTTTGCTTCTTCGCAAGATGCGGGTGGCGTCAGCGCTCCTGGCGTCGATTCCCGCTGGCAACCGTTGATCTCGTTGAAGTCGATAAAAGCCCCTCGCCAGTCTTCCGCCAGCACCATAACCTCTCGATCGGGTTGTTGGGGCCCCGCGTCGATGGCTACCTGCGGAGAAGACTTGATGGATGGCTGGTTGAGCTCTTGGACGAAGACTCCCGGCGGGACCTGGGCACGCGTGGACCCCAGTTTAGACAGGGTGTCCGCGCCAACGTTGTGCTCCCGCAATACATGATGAACCTCCAGGCCAGAGAACTTGCTTTCCAACTTGCGCACTTCCTGCACATAAGCGTCCATTGTCTCCTTGTTGTAGTCCCATTCCTTGTTGACCTGCTGAATAACAAGAAGAGAGTCGCCATATACAAGTAGTCGCTTGATCCCTAGTGATATCGCCAAACGAAGCCCGTGAAGCAAAGCTTCATACTCGGCTTCATTGTTGGATATCGCCCACAGGATCTGAAGGACATATTTCAACTGCTCACCTCGTGGGGAAATAAGCAGAACCCCAGCGCCGCCGCCGTCAAGCTAGAGGGACCCATCGAAATACATGGTCCAATGCTCTGGCTTGTCCACTGGAGTTGGGACTTGATTCTCCCTCCATTCAGCCATGAAGTCGACTAGAGCCTGTGACTTGATTGCAGTGCGTGGCTTGAAGTCTATTGACAAAGCCCCCAGTTCCACTGCCCACTTGGATATGCGCCCCGTGGCATCTTGATTATGAAGAATATCCGCCAGCGGGAAGTCCGTGATCACAGTGATCTTGTACTCGTCAAAGTAATAGCGCAGCTTTCTGGATGTGATCAAGATAGCATACAAAAGCTTTTGAACAGCGGGATACCGTACCTTGGATTCGGAGAGGACCTCGCTGACGAAGTAGACAGACAGGCCTCTGCACTCCAAACGCATGGCCTTCTTCGCCTCGCTCGACTACAATAGCACTACTGACGACATGAGTTGTTGCCGCGATGTAAAGTAGTAGATCCTCCCCTGGCAACGGTGCTGTGAGGATTGGAGATGACTGCAGATGATGTTTCAGATCTTGCAAAGCCCGCTCAGCCTCCTCCGTCCATTGAAACTTATCCTGTCATTTCAGGAGCTTGAAGAAGGGTAGTCCTCTCTCCCCGAGCCAGGAGATGAACCTGTTCAGAGCCGCCATGCAACCTGTTAACTTTTGCACGTCTTTGATTGTGGCCGGAGCCTCCATATCAGTGATGGCCGTGATCTTCACAGGGTTGGCTTCAATGCCCCGGTTGCTGACGATGAACCCGAGCAATTTCCCTGAAGGTACGCCAAAGACGCACTTGGTGGGATTGAGTTTCCACCGGAATCTGCGCAGACTGCTGAATGTTTCCTCCAAATCCGCAATCAAGTTATCGGACTCCCTGGTCTTGATGACCACGTCATCCACATAGGCCTCAACATTCCGATGCAGCTGATCTGCGAAACACATCTGGATCGCATGCTGATATGTCGCACCGGCATTCTTCAACCCGAAGGACATTGTTTTGTAGGCGTAGGTCCCGTACGGGGTGATGAATGCAGTCTTGATTTGGTCCTCCTCCTTAAGCGCAATCTGATGATACCCTGAGTAACAATCAAGAAAACAAAGAAGGACACATCCGGCCGTCAAATCGACGACTTGGTCAATGCGCGGCAGCCCAAAATGATCCTTTGGGCAATGCTTGTTGAGATCGGTGTAGTCGACACACATTCTCCAGTCATTGTTCTTTTTCTTTACAAGGACGGGATTCACTACCCACTCTGGATGGATTACCTCTTTAATAAATCCAGCCGCGAGAAGTTTAGCGATCTCCCGTTTAATGGCCTCACGCTTGTCGTGGGCAAACCTCCGCAGGCGTTGCTTCTTAGGCGTAGCCTTCGGGTGTACATTCAAAGCATGCTCGATCAACTCCCAGGGCACCCCTGGCATATCCGCTGGCTTCCATGCGAATATGTCTCGGTTAGCCCGAAGAAAGCTGACGAGCGCGAGTTCCTATTTATCACCCAAGCCCGTACCGATGATGGCGGTCTTGGATGAATCTCCCTCCTGGAGCTGGATCGTCTTGAGGGCCACATCATCGGTCGACTGGATGCTCGACTTGTTGGCCTTCTTGGAAGGAATCTCCAGCCCGGTCTGGGAGAGCTGCTGCGCGGCCGTGAGTACTTCTCCCGAAGCATCTGGCACGCGAGTAGTCGAAGCATACTGGATTGCCTCCTGATTGCAGTCGTACGACTTCTTCAAGTCACCGCGGAGGGTGAGCACTGCACCGAGTCTTGGCATCTTGAGAAGCAGATAGACATAATGCGGCACTGCCATGAACTTGGCAAGTGCCGGTCGACCCAATATTGCATGGTAAGAAGAGTCAAAAGTAGCCACTTCGAACTTGATGAATTCAGTACGATAATTCTCCCGCGTGCCGAAGGTGACAGGGAGGACTACCGTACCGAGCGGATGCGCCGCATTACCTGGGATGATGCCGTAGAAAGGGGACTTGCTGGGAACCAGCATATCCTTGAAATCCAGACCCATCTTCTTCAAAGCGCTGACGAAGATGAGATTGAGCCCGCTTCCGCCATCGATCAAAACCTTGGTAAGCTTGACCTCCGCCACCACCGGATCCAGGACCAAGGGAAACTTACCGGGCTCAGAAAAGCTCGTCCACTGGTCATCACGAGAGAATGAGATGGGGACCTCCGACCAACAGAGTGGCCGTGGTACCGCCGGCTCGATGGACAAAATCTCTCGGAGGAGCAGCTTCTGATCCCGCCTGGAACAGAAATCCTCGTCCCCCCTGAAGATGACATTGAGCACCTTTGACGCATCCTGAAACTTCGGGTTGCGCCCATGATCCTCCTGATCATCATCCTCGGGTTCCTTGTCAGCAGGCTTCTTGTTCTTCTTGCCGCCACCGGAGTTGCTGAACGTCCTCCGAAGGTGGTAGCAGTCGATGGCAGCGTGGTTGGCGCCCGGATGCCACGGGCACTTCTTCTGCAGGAGCTTCTCGAACTCCTCCTGAGTTGTCGACTTCTTGCCCCGTGAAGCACGATCGATAGCCGCGATGACATCATCTGGCTTTCATTTTCGGGGTGGCCCGGAAAAGTCCCGCTGGCCTTTGTCGCTGCGGTTGTCATTTGGGCGCTGCAGATTGCTATCATGGCGCCGCGGGAACCGCTCCCGCATCTTCTCCTCCTGCTCGGACCAATCGTGCATCATATCACGAAGGCCCGCAATAGTTTTCGGCCTGTTCCGCCCGAAATCTCTGTATATGCTCGGGTCGGTGATGCCGTTGTAGAAGCAGTCGATGATGTCCTCCTCCGAGATGTTCTCGATGGTGGCGCGGACATCGAAGAAGCAACGCGTGTAGGACCGTAGAAGCTTGTTACGTTCTTGCTTGCACTGGGCAAGATCATGTCGAGTACCTACACGGGTAATCGCTCCCTGGAAATTGTCGATGAAGACCTTCTTAAGTCGTTCCCAAGAGTCGATGGAGTTGCTGCCGAGGCTCTCCAGCCAAGTGAGCGGTGTAGGGTCCAAAGCCATCGGGAGGTAGATGACTTTGGTGATATTTGAGCCCCCCGCAACCTCAATGGCCGTGGAGTAGCAGCGGAGCCACTGCTGGGGAGCCTGCTTGCCGTCGTACTTGGTGATGCCGATCGGCTTGAAGCCCTCTGGGTGAAATGAGCAGAGAAAGCAGGAAATCGATCACTACAATCAGTACCTTCAGCTTCGACTTCTTCGCGGGTCTTGCGCCTGGAGGAGATCACGGTGCACGCGTCGCGACCGTCATTGATGTGCTGGCGCAGGTCCTCCGGAGGAGGTCGTCGACTGGCCTATCGCGGATGACCCCCTTGCGGTGGCTGTTGCCTCCCGCCAGGGGCCTGGCTCCCGCGTGCGTTGTCGTTGCTGATCTGGTGTTGAGGATAACCACCAGCCGTTCGACTGCGGGCCTGGCTCCGGCTCTCGTCCACGCGCTCTTCCCGGATGATGGACGCCGGATTATGTTGATCCAGCTGGATCCAAGCCCTCTGCGCATAGAGGAGTGCTTGACGTACCTCCGGGTCGTGGCTGCGCTCGAGGATGGCCGTGACCCTAGCGATGTTGGCCACCGGAGTCCTGAAGCCCCGCTCGCTTACAGCGGCAAACTCGGGGTCGAGCTCGCGATGCATAGATCGCCTTCGCTCGTTAGCTCGCCTCCGCCGGATATTGTGCGGGCCCTGTTCCTGGCCATCCGCGCCTCACGATCAGCGTCGTTCTCGTTACCGGCGTTGGCCGTGATCTCATCTTCGGAGATCACGTCAAAGTTGTCGATGGGAAGATCCCCACCGTCCTCGCCTTCTTCGGCCATCAGCACCTGGCGGGAGGAAAGCTCATGAGAGCTTTCGTCGACTAGCTCTGTCGACCCCTCTGCCGCGGTGGCCAATGGCCTGCCCTCTTGGAAAGGCAATGGCTCGAGGTGAGCCACGAGCCGGCTCTCTGCCTCGAGTAGATTGGAGAGCTTCATGCCCCTCCAATGCATGATGTGCCCCTTCAGCGAGGAGGTGATCACCAAATCTCCGGGGCCAGAATAGCCCGAAGCCTCCCGACACGCGGTGGCTTCAGGATTTCCATCCCGGAGCAGCAGGTCCAGATCCTTCTCTAACATGGAGAGGGATCCGGATGCGTTGGCCTCCTGAAGATCAGTGGCCGGTTCGCACAAGCCGGGTTGAGTCCGACCATGCGAATCCGTAGATTGGAACAAGTCCAAACCAGGGGAAGTCGTCACGACACCAGAAGAAGTCGAGCTTGGAACAGATTCCATCTCGACCTGTGCCGCGGAAGCATGGAGCGGCAAGTTGTCGAGCTCGTCGATGAACTTGTCGAGGCCGCTGCGAGGATCCGCAGCGACGGTTTTTGGCGTCATGTCGACGAGGAATCGCCGAAAGTTGCCCGCAGCATCTGCGATGCAAACCCACGAGCCAAAAACAAACGTCGTACCCTGGGAGGGAACTGACCTGATGAAATTGAAAGATGCCATCGAGCTCGCCGGCGAATCTTCGACGCACTCCCCTACCTGGCGCGCCAGCTGTCGGTGTTTAACCGGCTGCCCACCGAGGGATATGCCCAAGGTGGTAAGTTTTGGGTGAGAGAACGCCGAGATCAGGAACTCGAAGGTGCAAAGAACACAAGACTTTAGACAAGTTCGGGCCGCACGGAGCGTAACACCCTACATCCTGTATGGTGGTTTGTATTCTCTTTGGTGTAGAATGACCTAATGATCTTCTGTTTTGAGGGGGGTCCCTGACCTCCCTTATATATCCGAGAGGATAGAGTTACAAAGATGCTAACCAACCCCCTCCGAGGGACCACACCAGAACTGATCTCGAGTAGATCCTCTCTGTGTTTGTTAGCTCTATCTCCTATTTAAACGGGATAACAAGAGATAAACAAAATGAATAAGAGATAAGACGGGCTTAATCTCTTAAACTTCGTAACGTGCCCAGCCCGGTGGCCCCGGGTCTGACATAGATCTATTGCATTTTTTTCAATCCAGCCCCATCCGTGGTCTTTGTCAGATCTAACCCTAAACTTTTCCTAATTTGCGGGCACTATTTTTGTGTCTTGCAATTATTTGCTGCTAGACCTCCAGATCTGTAGTTAATCACGAATAGGTCCTTGCAACCTTGTTTCATACGTAGTTTCCGCATGTTAGAACCGTTTTGATCTGTTCTTTTTGCAATAGTCTTCTAAAACCCTAAGCTATCATTTAGTAGTGTTGTTTTACCATAGTTCCTATTTTTAAAACTAAATATAGATTTAATTTGATTAATGTCCTCTCATCTAGTTTTCCAATTAAACTCCAATTAAGTCTTTACTCCGATTTTCTTAATTAATGTTAATTTGATTAATATCAACTTAAATATGTTTGTAATTTAATTTGTTTAGTTCAACTCGAATCATAAAGCTCAACGTTAAGATGTTCTCACCAGTCTTCTTTGCTAATTATTTGTTTAATTAGTGTAATTTACACATAGACAATTATAAATAAAATTGGACTAAGTTCTACTTCATTTTTACAAATGCAAAATATAATATGAGTTAATTGTAACTTTGGATATTTATTTCAAATATCCTTTGCATTTGTTCTCTAACTAAAATAAATAAAGCTTATAGTTCTTTTATTTTCTTTTATAATATAAATCTTCTGATACTTGTTTCTTTTCAAGTTTTCCGCATTTCTTCTGTTCTCGTGACCGTAGCAACGAGCCCTATCCTTTAGTACGCTCTTTTTTTCTAAGCTTTTCTCACGTTTGGTGTGTTGTTCTTAGTTTTTGTTTGTTTGTTGTTGTGCTTCGGTCCGATGCTTTTGTGACGTCAGAAGGAGCGCGATCCAAGAGCTTTGAAGATTTAGAGTTTCAAGAACAAGAGTTGAAGACTCTGAGCAGCTATTATCAAAAGAGAAGATAAGTGTTTGCTTGATCATTCTTTTATCCTAATAATCATAATAAATACAACTTTTCTTTATACATGCATGTGTTTTAATTTTGATGGATCCTAATTAAGGATATGCCTAGTCTTTATGGTCATTCCTTGCTAACCTGGGTTTTACCTTTATGTTGGATAGCTTCTGCTTAGTTGCTATAACTGTTTTCAGTTTGAGAGTAATATATAATCATGATGACAATAATGATGATACTACACCTGTTCTATCCATGTTCATGCGCTATGCGTTGTTAATACAAGATCATATGTTTAATCGGAATATGGAGAACTACACAGGAAAATTATGCAACCACAATACTGTATGACTCTGGTCCTGACTGATTAATTGGAAACACTAGCTTATGATAATCTTACCGAAAGAGCAAGAGGGGTTGCATCGACGGGGTATAGCACAGTCCTCTTGAGGCTTCGATATGTGGTACTTGGCTAAGGCACTACCTCACTAGGAAGAGTTATGACCATTTTGACTTGAAATCTTAGCAGATTGTCATAAGTTAGGGAATCTTTGTAAAGGCCTCGTAGTGAATCCCTTGCCACTCACCTTGGAAGTGTTTAAGAGGCTAGCTACCTCGGGCATGTTGGGAGACATGAATTGTGGGTAAACTATGCAACCTATGCAGAGTGAAAATTGATATATTAGCCGTGCTCACTGTTAAGAGAGGCTTGGACCCTCACATGATAATTGAACTTAAAGATTAATTAAAACGTGGACCATGTTTATGGTTATGGTTATGTGTCTATTATACTTGTTCTATTTCTTTTAATGTAGGATTTGCTATGAACCAATACCTTAATAATCAGGTGCTAATAAAACTTGACCAACTAAAATTGCTTATCGCAGTAAGTCAGTCAGCCTTTCCTTGCTTTTGGCCTTCATGTCATATAATTTCCAGCATTTGCTGAGTACCAACCATAAGTGTACTCACGCTTGCTATAATTGCTGCTCAGAGGAGAAAGTGATATGAAGTCTTTTGAAGATGATGCTGTGTTCTGGGCCTACGCAACCCCCAGTCGATTGCCTGTGAAGTTTGGAGTCTTCGTTTCCAGGATAAGCTGTATAACTCTAATAATCTTTATAGTCTTTTAATTCTCTTTTCGTGATACTGTTGCTCATTTATTCACTGATGAAGTCACTATATGTATGGAACTTGATCCTGGCATATATACAGTTATGCATTCGGTTTTATCCTTAAAATCGGGTGTGACAGAGGTGGTATCAGAGCTGTGTTAACCGCAGGACGCCTGCCTAGATAGCATTGGTTATTTTCTAAGATCTATTACGATATAAAAGTCATATTTTACCATATCCTTGACCCTCTTGTTGTTTATTCCTCATGCTTCTTCATTTATCTCATCCTCGATGATGCTTCTTTCTAACCCTCTTATCTTGGCTTATTTATCCCCACCTTTTGATTGCTTTTACCTCTCCCAATTACCTTGTCGACTTGTCCCCTCATTGATATTGGTTAACTTGTATCCATTGGTCCCAATTTACCTCCTTCTTGATTTCAAGTATGTTCACTTTGAAAATCCCTTTGCCTTCAATTCAAAAGTGATTTTCTTCTCTCCTCTTGTTACAAACATTAGATTATTCGACCTTGTGCCCCACACGAAGAATGGAAGTAACAGTCCACTACAAGAAGTCAAGCTAGAGCAACTGAAGACTACATTGGACTCATAGGAGTTACACTCAAGAAGTCAATGTTCTGCCAGACAAGCTGAGCGAGATGCCTACATCAAGAATGCTGAACCTTTACGGTATGACCCATACTTAGGAGATTTCCCTTTTCAGTTGTGAAACATTAGTTTTGGTTGTTTGATAGTTTTGTGTTAGTGTGCTTGTAATGCTTGTTGTGTCATCCTTGTTTGTTTAGACTCATTTTTTTTTGCTTGTTGATGTGTTGTGGGACTTGTGCCTGCAATGACATCACTCATCCCTTAGTTATGTCATCAACACTGTCTTCTCGGTCGGAATCAAAAGCCAGCGCAGAAGACCCAAATCCGTTTTCTCTCTTTTTCTTGATACCCATCTTGTTACCTTGTTGTCTTCTTTCTACCACCTGATTCTGTGAATCTCTCATCAATCCCATCTGCTTGGAAGCATGTGAAGAAGACCCAATCATTTCCCTCCTTTTCTTGTTACCCATCTTGTCATCTCGCTTTACTCCTTGTCAGAAGCTCTTTGCCTTATCTCTCCTTTCTATCACCAGACCGTGCGAATCTCTCAACAACGCCTTCTGCTCGATCAAATTGAAAACAGGTGAAGAAGACCAACATCCAAAATCTCTCTTTTTCTCTTTAAATATTTTGTTATCTTGTTGCCTCCTTGATGAATCTCTTTGCATTAACTCTCCTCTTTGTCACCAGCCCTTGCGAATCTCGAGATGAGATTCTATTTAAGGGGGGTAGTTCTGTTACACCCTAAATTATTTAATTTTAGGATGTGAATGTCTTTTAGAATGTGTTCATCTATCAATAGGATTTTTCAAGAATTTTCCAGATTTTTTTCTGACAATTATACTCATTTATCCTAGAGGTAGATCTAATTTTTTTTAAGGCTCTAAAATCTTTTTTATGTCCCTAATATTTTATTTGGACTCGTCGTGTCCTAGGTTTTTCCCCAAAATTTTTAGGATTCTTCAGGATATATTTTTCGTGGTTTAAAAGATTTATCTGGACTATTGTAGATTAATTTTAAGCTTGGAAATATGTTCTGGAAAGTGAATTCGTTTTCTTTTGATCTCAAGTTGGACTTAATTCATTTTTGGTCCAATTCATCCCAAGACCATAGAACTATGCTGTTGAGCTCGGCCACCGCCGTAATCTCATCATCTGTCGCGTTTTGTCCATAAAAAGTAAATCAAAAGATTCTCCTTGAGGTACCGAAGCCAACATCCTTGTTCTCACCTTTTGCCTTTTCTTTCCGAAGCTTAATAGCTCGTCAAAGCTACCTGACCGACACTCGTTGTCGATCATCGTCCTTCGCCAAGCTGGAGTTATCTAGAAGCCTTTCCATTTGCCCTTTCTTTCTTTCTCTGTATAGTTCCTAATATCTCGTTGTAGTCGGATCAATTCGTTTCTTCAGTATCCGTCGTAATTCCTCCATCCTATCCGAGACCATAAGATGCTCCATCGAGTTCCTCATTCTCTAATCCTTCTGCCCAATCAAATCACGCTCGAAACGTAGCCGTAGCCCGACTTTGGTGTTTTTCGATGATGGTCCAATGTCGGAAGTGTTAGCTCTGGCAACCTACATCGCCGCTACATGACCCTGGCCTGGCTTGCCAACACCTAAACCTGATCCGACCCAGTTCGGCCACCCCAATCCCCATCCTCTCTTTTTCCTTCCTCGACACGACAGCTATGTCATGCCAAACTTAGCTTTCCAGTGCGTGCGTGCTTGGAATCGTCGATTGAGTCTGATCTAGCCACACATGCCCGACCTCATCGTATTCTTGTATGTCACCTGCAGACCAAGCTAGCTGTTCATGATGTGCTATTTCAGATTTCATCCGAGGCTTGATGGCCAGCATTGCTACCCTCGGTTTGCCCATACGCAAGCCCAACCGTCCACATTCAATAAAAAGATTCAGCTCACTCGATCCCTCTCTCTTTTATATTTCATGCTCTCAAACATCTTGTACGGCTTCGAACAGATCGTTTCTCTTTTCAGCCTTGCTCTCCCAAACTCCCCGGCCCAACTCGGCATTCCTACCCAGCACCTGCTTCAGCCTTCGGCCCAGCTCGACCTGACCTGCGTGCTACCCAGTCCACCAGCCCAGCCTCCTCACCCTATAAAAAGGCAACCCCGCGCGTCCCCCTTCTGCATCGCCGGCCCTAGGCCTCCACCACAAACCCCTGTTCCCGCACAGCCACCTCCATCGCCTCCTCCCTATTTCCCCCATGCAGCACAGCACCGCCGTCGCCATGCCCCCTGCGATCTCCTGCCGCACCGTGCGACCCTACTGCTCACAAGGCCGAGCGCCTGAGCCCTCGCGCCCCTACTGCTGCAGTCAGCGCTGCCGCGCCCCTCTCCCCTAAATCGGCCCTGCTCAACTCCCCCTTCTGGCCATGGCTCTCTTTGAGCCCATGCGCCGCCACCATGAGCGCCGCCGTCCCTCGCGCCTCTGCGCACCTAAGACCCGCGTCGTGCCCCTGCCCTACCACCGCCAGCCCTTCCCCCTGCAGCCGCGCCCTCCTCCCTGCAGCCGCTGCCTCCCCCCTGCAGGCCACCCCTACCCAGTGCCGCCGCCCCAGAACAAAAGCCGGGCAGAACCGCCGCCGCATCTTCTCCGTGAAAATCCGGCCACCACGACGCATCTCTGCTACAAGTAAGGTATGAAATCGAATCCCTTCATCGTCCTCTTTCTTTTGCCCCGCTCCTCATGATCTCCCGTGCCCTAGAATGTCGAGAATTTACAAAATAGTAGCCGCCGGCCACCATGGATGTGCTGTGAAGCTTTTACATATTAGCCCCCGGAGAAATCTGTAATTATCGTGTATTTTTCATGTGTCTTGCAAACTTCGCAGAAAACCCCCTAGATCTATTGCATCACTTTTCCTAAATTGCAGGCATTATTTCTGTGTCTTGCAATTCTTTGCTGCTAGCCCTCCAGATCTGTAGTTAATCACGTATAGGTCCTTGCAACCTTGTTTCATGCGTAGTTTTCGCGTTTTAGGTTCGTTTTGATCCGTTCTTTTTGTGATAGTCTTCTAAAATCCTAAGCTATTGTTTATTAGTGTTGTTGTACCATAGTTCCTATTTTTAAAATTAAATATTGATTTAATTTGATTAATATCCTCTCATCTAGTTTTCCAATTAAAATCCAATTAAGTCTTTACTCCGATTTTCTTATTAATGTTAATTTGATTAATATCAACTTAAATGTGTTTGTAATTTAATTTATTTAGTTCAACTCGAATCATAAAGCTCGACGTTAAGATGTCTCATAAGTCTTCTTTGCTAATTATTTGTTTAATTAGTGTAATTTACACATAGACAATTATAAATAAAATTAGACTAAGTTCTACTTCATTTTTAAAAATGCAAAATATAATATGAGTTAATTGTAATTTTGGATATTTCTTTCAAATATCCTTTGCATTTGTTTTCTAACTAAAATAAATAAAGCTTATAGTTCTTTTATTTTCTTTGATAATATAAATCTTCTAATAGTTGTTTCTTTTCAACACTAGCTCTGTTTTCCGCGCTTCTTTTGTTCTCGCGACTATAGCAATGAGCCCTATCCTTTAGTACTCTCTTTTTTTAAGCTTTTCTTACGTTTGGTGTGTTGTTCTTAGTTCTTCTTGTTTGTTTGTTGGTTGTTGTGCTTCGGTTCGACGCTTGTGTGACGTTAGAAGGAGCGCGATCTAAGAGCTTTGAAGATTTAGAGTTTCAAGAACAAGAGTTGAAGACTCTGAGCAGCTATTCTCTAAAAGAAAGGCAAGTGTTTCCTTGATCATCCTTTTGTCCTAATAATCATAATAAATACAACTTTTCTTTATGCATGCATGTGTCTTAATTTTGATGGATCCTAATTAAGGATATGCCTAGTCTTTATGATCATTCGTTGCTAACCTGGGTTTTACCTTTATGTTGGGTAGCTTCTGCTTAGTTGCTATAACTGGTTCCGGTTTGAGAGTAATATATAACCATGATGACAATAATGATGATACTATACCTGTTCTATCCATGTTCATGCGCTATGCATTATTAGTACAAGATCATATGTTTAATCGGAACATGGAGAACCACCCAGAAAAATAGTGCAACCACAATACTATATGGTTCTAGTCTTGGCTAATTAATTAGAAGCACTAGCTTATGATAATCTTACCAAAAGGGCAAGAGGGGTTGCATTGATGGGGTATAGCTCGGTCCTCTTAAGGCTTCGATATGTGTTCTATGGCTAAGGCACTACCTCACTACGGAGAGTTATGACCGCTTTAACTTGAAACCTTAGCGGATTGTCATAAGTTAGGAAATCTTTGTAAAGGCCTCATAGCGAATCCCTTGCTACTTACCTTGGAAGTGTTTAAGAGGCTAGCTACCTCGGGCATGTTGGGAGACACGAATTGTGGGTAAAGTGTACAACCTCTGCAGAGTGAAAACTGATATATCAGTCGTGCTCACGGTTAAGACCGGCTTGGACCCTCACATGATAATTGAACTTGAAGATGAATTAAATCGTGCACCATGTTTATGGTCATGGTTATATTTCTATTATACCTGTTCTGTTTCTTTTAATGTAGGATTTGGTATGAACTTATACCTTAGTAATCAGGTGCTAATAAAATATGACCAACTAAATTGCTTATCGCAGTAAGCCAGTCAGCCTTTCCTTGCTTTTGGCCTTCATGTCATATTATTCCCAATGCTTGCTGAGTACCAACCATAAGTGTACTCACGCTTGTTATAATTGCTGCTCAGAGGAGAAAGTAATGTGAAGTCTTTTGAAGATCATGCTGAGTTCTAGGCCTATGCAACCCCCGGGTGATTGCCTGTGAAGTTTGGAGTATTCGTTTCTAGGATAAGCTGTATAACTCTGATAATCTTTATAGTCTTTTAATTCGCTTTTCATGATACTGTTGCTGATTATTCACTGATGAAGTCACTATATGTATGGAACTTAATCCTGCCATACATATAGTTATAGTTATGCATTCAGTTTTATCCTTAAAATCGGGTGTGACACCCAGGTTAGTCGTACCCTAGGAGGAAGACCCAACCCTCGAGGGAACGACAACCGCCACTACAACCAAGATGATCAGGGTGGCCACGGACACCAGCACGCCCAGCAATCCGCATGCGGCCATGTTGACCAAGAAGTCCAACAGCCTCCTCGACAGTCGGGCAACCAGCAGGTCGCATGGCCTCAAGCCGGCGGTCACTCTACGGGAGGCCATGGCCACCGTGGAAACCTCCCTGACTTGCGTATAGTTGACCTAAGGCAGAAGATCAACGAAGGCCGTGATGCTCGAGACATCATCAACTCGAGACACTGCGAGCGCGTCAGCGATCCACGCGACATCGACGACAGTGATCGCTTCCCAGCTTTCACCCGCAACATCACCTCCCGCCACTGCCCAAGGGAGTTCAAGCTAGTCGGCATCACCAAGTGCGATGGCAAACATGACCTATGGTAGTGGATACACTGCTACTCCACCGCCATTGAAGTGTCTGGTGGCTCCAACACGACCAAGGTTATGTACTTCTCGATAGCATTGGAATCTACACCGCTCACCTGGCTCGAAAGCCTCAAGACATACTCCATCGACTCCTGGCGGGACCCGAAGAAAACCTTCATCGATAACTTCCAGGGCTCCATGCTCCACGTAGGTACTCACCATAACTTGTCACAGGTCAAGCAGGAGGAGAATGAGACCTTGAGGTCCTACACCAGGTGCTTCTTCGAGATGCGCGCCACCATCGCCAACATCACTGATGAGGACATCATCCACTGCTTCCAAAACAGCCCTGGCTCGAAGAACATCTACCGTGATTTTGGCCGCAACCGCCTGTTGATGCAAAAAAATGACAGTCAGCTTCATGCGTGATCCCACACAAGGACCTGGGAGATTTGCTTCCTCCGGATCAGGCTCCAAAATATCCTTCCGTAGGTGCAAGGTGTGCCAGTTAATTTGACCATTCAACAGACAAGGTATATAATAACATCGTATCGGGAGTTAATAGAATCACAATACGGAGCCGATACGACACTTGGACAAATAAAATATAAGAAGGTATGTCGGCTAAATGATAGAATTGAAGTGCATAGAGCCGACGAGCGATAGCCGAAACTAGAAATAATTATTCAAGCATGTATCAGCTGATAAGTAAAATCAACAAACTGAGCAATCGCCGAACAAATAAATCATCGTGAATAGGACCAACAAGCTAATGAAAATTAATCTAGCGTCACCACCAGTGGGATCGGATCTAATCGAGACAACACTGGCAGCAGGGCGTTAGACTTAAAAGCCACTAGCCGATGAATTTAAATGCTACGATATAAGAGTTCGGTAAAAGCTCAGTAAAGACAAGAATAAGAAACTATCGGCTAATAAAGCACACTCTGTTAAATTCTTTATAATATGGAAATTGAAGGAACGTAACAGATGTTTAAGATAAGCTAGCCGATAGATCTTATTCAAGGCGAGATAATTTCATTCTACCACATCTAGCAAGAGATCAAGTTGATGCACCCTTACAAGACAGGGTAAAATCGAAAACTAGGTAGACTAGATGAAATCACAGCGATGCGCCCGTGATTAAAGCCTAGAGCAGCTGATGGACGAAGACAGCGGCGAACTGGAGGTCGAGGTGATGCAACCCTGTTCATCGAAGAAGACGTTGGATAGCTACATTACTCCTATTTCTAGGTTTTGGCGTTGAGTCATGAAGAAAAAATAGAGTTGATATATTGATCGAGAGATAAAAATCTTTTACAATGGCCTAAGGTACATATTTATACCTTGGACTAATAACTCCTAGCTAGTCACAATGTACAAAAGTTGGCTCAAAAGAAATATCTAAACAAAAGGAAATATTAAGATACATGAATTTTAGTTTGCTTTCCGTAGAATCCTTGCTAATGAAACATGGATTTTATTTTTCTTTCCGTAGAATCCTTGCTAATGAAACTTCCTTCGACCTGTCCGCGAGAAGATAATTCCGCATGCATGATTAACCAGACTCCTCGCATGTGACGTGGACCAGCATCCATGCCGTAGCCTTCCCTTTCTTTACTCTAATCAATCATGAGCTCGTGAACGTGTCAGATGCTTATATGAGCAATTGACCGACTCCACGTATTTAATTATGGATAACTAGCTGAGAACTTTGCCTCTTGTTTGTACGTGCGTGTCCCTTCTTAAATCAATCTTAACGATCTTTCCTTTGATCTTCTAGCTTCTCTTGCTTTTCTCATCTTTACGTGAAGAACACATGGACACCATGCACCTCCAAATATATTAAAGAATATCATTTGGCGTAAATATCTCTTAATTAAGAGATTTTCTTATTCTGACAACATCGGTCGATTCCTTCCTTTCCAGGGTAAGCTTACCAAATTTTAGTGTCAACACCACCCCAAGACTATCTTGGAGCTCCGGGATATGATGTAGCGATGGGCCGACCAGAAGGACAAGAAGAACGAGCACTTCCCCAAGCACAACAACAAGAGCAATAACGGCAACCGCTCCGACAAAAGCCAGCAGAACTACTCGGGACCCTCTCGAAAACACAAGCCGGACCATGAAGTCGTGGCTGTAGAGCGGAACTCGCGTGGCAAGATGTCGGGGAACCAACAGGGTCAGTTCGAGAAGATGTTGCACAAGCACTGCCTGATGCACTCAAAGTCCAAGCACACACTCTTTCAGGGCATCAGCCTCCGCAAGTTTCTCAAAGCACCTCTCCCTAAGCCGGACGAAAAGGGGAAGGACAAGGACGATGAGGAGGGAGACAAGTTGGGGGCCTAGGGATATCAAGATCCCACGAAGGTCGTCAACGTTATCTTGGGCGGCGACGGCGGCTTCCCAACCAATAGCGCAGAAGCTTACTTTGAGTGAGATCTTATATGTCGAGCCAGGCATACAATGGCCCTTGAGATACAGCGAGGTCCCGATTTGTTTCTCTCGAGAGGATCAGTGGACCAGCTTCTCCGAGCCGGAAAAATTCCCGCTTGTTCTGGATCCTATAGTGGCAGGCTCACAGCTCACCCGAGTACTCATCGACGGCGGGAGTACTTTGAAGAAGATGGGGCTGGACATCTCCAAGATGCTAACCTCAAGCAAGGCTACACCGATTGGTTCAATAACACTACCAGTTACCTTTGGGATAAAAGAAAACTACCGTAGTGAGTACATCAAATTTGAGGTGGCAAACTTCGAGTCCTCATACCATGCCATCCTCGGCAGACCTGCTCTGGCCAAATTCGTAGCCGTTCCCCATTACGTCTACCTGCTCCTCAAGATGCCGGGGAAGACAGGGGTGTGACATTCAGGTATTTAGGATTAAACTACACTAGATTCTATTATAAAGTGTGCATGTTTGATCTTGTATATGTGTGCTAAACTTTAAATGCTAAGGGAAAAGGATATTTTTATATAATTCTAAAAAATTTAGGTCCTTTAGTGTTAAATGGGTGAGAATGGGAGGTTGTCGGTGTTTAACCGGCTGCCCACCGAGGGATATACCCAAGGTGGTAAGTTTTGGGTGAGGGAACGTCGAGATCAGGAACTCGAAGGTACAAAGAACACAAGACTTTAGACAGGTTCGGGCCGCATGGAGCGTAACACCCTACGTCCTGTATGGTGGTTTGTATTCTCTTTGGTGTAGAATGACCTAATGATCTTCTGTTTTTAGGGGGGTCCCTGACCTCCCTTATATATCCGAGAGGTCAGAGTTATAAAGATGCTAACCAACCCCCTCCGAGGGATCACACCAGAACTGATCTCGAGTAGATCCTCTCTGTGTTGGTTAGCTCTATCTCCTATTTAAACGGGATAAACAAGAGATAAACAAAATGAATAAGAGATAAGACGGGCTTAATCTCTTAAACTTCGTGACATGCCCAGCCCGGTGGCCCCGGGTCTGACAAGCCCCCGAGCTCTTCGTAGCCGAGTACTGCAGGCTTATCGAGTACTTTTGAAGCAGTCTTCGACTTCTTCTGATGATTCGTCTTGAAGTCCGTCTTCGAGTACTTGTTTGGCTGCATCGAAGCTATGAGGTGCTCATGCCCCGAATGTTATTTCTGCTATGGTGTGCGATTGCAAAATCGCACTCCATATGGAGTAGCCCCCGAGCCTTAGGTTGAATTGGAGAATCAGGCTGAGGGTCCCATTAATCTGTAATTCTCCTTATCCTTCGAAGAAATTCGAAAAATAAGTAGTCGATGCCATGTACCCCGCAGCCCCCGAGCCTTGAATCCAAATCCCACAAAATTGGAGATAAGGGTCCAAAAATCGTGGCATACAGGCCAAACAATGACACGTTAAGGGGAGACCAAAGCGATGGTACAAATGATGTAATTAGACAAAAGATTCGAAAAACCCCTTTTTTCGGGCTAATTAGCCCTAAAAAAAATGATCAATCAAATATTCAATCTAATCAGATCACCAAATGACCCCTCACCTTCGGAATATTCCACGAAACGACTCTTGAACTTCAGAACAGTAACTTTTCCCCACCCCGCTGGTTATTTAACCCCGCGATAACTGTAGGAAAAAACCACGCTTTCAATCTGCATTCCATCAAGAGCCACCAAATTCCCCAATCCGAGCCAAGCGCCGCCGCCTTCCCCCAAGAAAGACTCCCACTCCGACCTCCCCGCCCCTCTCCCCGCAGCCCCCGAGCATCTCGTGGCCGGCGCATCGGAGATGGCGTCCAAGAAGTCAGAGATCGAGGAAATGAAGAAGGATGCGGAGCCAGCGACCGCGGAGTGGACACACAGTAAGTGCTCCCTCAACAATCTGAAAAAACTTGTTTCCGAGGGGTTGCTGCAAGAGAAAAATCTTGTCAAATGGCGCCCCTCTTTCCGTGAACCTTTCCCCATGGAGAATGTCGACGAAATCGTTACATTCTACCATTTTGCCGAACGGGGATTGGCCCTCCCCACTTGTTCTTTCTTCCGCGGCCTTCTTTACTACTACGGGCTTGAGCTCCATCACCTCAACCCGAATTCCATCTGCCACATTGCCATTTTCATCCACTTCTGTGAAGCATTTCTCGGAATCGAACCCCACTGGGATCTATTCCGCTTCCTCTTTCGCATCAAACCCCAGCCGACCATAAAGAAACTTGCCGCGGTGGGGGGCGCCGGCATCCAACTGCGACAATAGGCCGGCGAAAAATACCTTTCATATAAGTTCCCTTCCAACCTTCCTGGATGGAAAAACCTCTGGTTTTATATCGAAAACCATGCGCCCCCCCTGCCGACGAAGTCGGGCAAACCGCCAGTGGTGAGGGGGGAATGGAACCTTTAACCCTCCAGCATGGAAATGATACAAGTCAAGGAGCTGCTGGAGGCCATCGAGGCACAGAAGAAGGAGGGGGTGACTGGCGCCTCCGTCATGTTCTCGTTTTACAAGCGCCGCGTCAAACCCATCCAACAGCGATGTTGCCTGGGCTTCGAGTACACCGGCCCCGCTGACCCTTCTCGTATGTGCACAGAGGAGATGCCAGATGAAGTCGCGCTCCAGCGAGTTCAGCGGGTGCTGCTGGACGTGAACACCGTGCCGTACGTGCCCACCTTGTACTCCGCGCAAAATCCGCCCCCGCCGATAAGTATTCGACTTCTTTCCCTGAAGAAATCGGCTACTGCGCCGGTACTGAACTGAAGTACTTCCTGCAGGGACACTCGGAGCTGTACTGCAGCTACCCGCCGCAGCCGGACCTCCCCAGAGCGTATCACCTCCTTCCGTCTGCAGCCATGGCAGCCAAGAAGGCTCGCCTTGCTGCGACTCAAAGCCGCAATGAGTCCGCCGAATGCGTGGACTCGCCAGCGGGGGAAGGAGCCGAGGGAGGTCCACGCCCTGCTGCCGCCGCTGCCACCAAGACGGCTCGCCTTGCTGCGGTTCAAGGCAGCAGCGAGTCCACCGAGTGCGTGGGCTTGCAGGCGAGCGAAGGAACCGGAGGGGAGCCGTGCCGGGACAACTCCTCCGACCAGAGCGTGGAGTTGGCCGGCGCTCTGCCACCGGTGCCGAAGGGCCAGCGCCAGGTGCGCAATCGCAAGGCCCAAGAAGTCGAGTCCCCTAGGTACGGAATTGCTATTTTGGCCAGTTGCAAAGTTTCCATGATGCTGAGTACTGACAGCGTCCCCGTGCAGTCTCCCTGCTCCGCCGCCCGGGACTGAACCCGAAGGGGTGGAGGCGGGCCCCTCTGCCACCACGGGGGTGACAATCACCGTGGCGGGGACCCCTCCATCGGCCGACCAGGCCCCGCCATCCGCAACGGGCGTCCCCCGACGGGCCTAGCGGGTGAAGAAGGCTGCCAAGAAGAAGCCAACACTGTAAGTTTCCTTTCAATCGCTTGAAAATCCTGCTCGTGCCCGCTTGGATAACAATGTTGTCGATGTCCCCAGGGCTGCAAGCACCGTGAAACTCCAGATTGAACCAGGCACGGCTGCGGCGCCTGCCTCGGCTGCTGCAGCCCCCGAGCCCCAGGCGCCTGAGGGGCCAGTACCCGCGGAGGTGGCCCCTGAAGCGGATGCGGCGCTCCCTGACTTGCCGCCTCCCGAGCCCCGACAAGAGGAAGCCAGACCCGGTGGCGGGGAACAAGTCGAGGCCCCTAACGCCGCTCATACTGATGGCACTGGTATGCGCTTACTCGCCCGCGACTGGCTGCCGGGGTCAGGGCGTAATGTGTTGACCATTTCGTATGCCTGCAGGTGTCTAGCCGCCGCCGCCAGGGGATGCCGCCGGGCCCTCGAGGAGTCCCCGTGAGGTGTTGAGGGCCGGGTCGGGGCACCAGAACGTCATCACCACCGACCTGGTGGATGATCTCCTGCTGTCGGCAGAGAACCTGAAGACCTTCAAGAGCACCTTCAAGGAGCTGTATGACTTCTCCATGGTAAGACTCGGGTAATGTTCCCGATGTGCGCATTGGTGAGTTGTTTAGGACTCATTCTCCCCCTTTTGCACAGCATGTAATCACCAAATCCCAGAAGAAGTCGGAGAAGCTCCGCACGGTCGTGAGCGACGCGCGGGAATTAGCTGCCCTGGACAAGCGCGTCTCCGAGGAGATCATCAAGAATTGCAATCTGCAGCGAGAGCTTGATATGCTGAAGCAAGAAAGGACTCGAGAGACCTGGCTGCTCAAGAATGACCTGAAAAACATGGAGAAGGCCAACTCCGAGCTCTAACAACGGCTCAAGGAGCAACAAGCAGAGTACCAGGAGCAGCTCAAGGCAGAGAAGAAGGCGCACCAAGGTAGGCCCTCGCTCCCGTCGAGTACTTTCCCTCAGTAACTCCCCATTAGATGCTGAAGTGCCCTTATCACAGAGCTTAGGAAAATAACGAAACACAAAGAGGAGTTGCTTACTGACGTGAAGAATATGCTGTATCGATGTACAGATGAAGTCGAAAAGCTGCAAAAGGTGATCAGCGACGCTGAACGCCAGTTCGTCGACTGCCTTCAGCAAATCAAAGCGCTGGGCGAGAAGGACGAGCGGCAGCGCAAGGAGCTGGAGGACCTTGGGGGGGCCGCCTAGGAGCTGGTGGACATGGTGGATCCGCCAGAAGAAGGCGATGCAGGCCCGCGGCCCCTGCTGGAGTGACTCCGCGAAGCCCCGAAGAAGGTGCTCAAGTTCCTAGCCGAGGCTCCGGTCGCGTGCGTGAGCAATGCGCTCGCGTACGTCAAGTCCTTCGTGCCAACCGCGCAACTGAGCATCTTCGCGCAAGGGATGGCGGCGGACTGCACCGACGAGCGGTTCGAAGAATACCTGCAAGAGGCCCAACTTGTGGCAGAACAGATTGTTCACAATGTACTGCAGGATTAGGGTGTATGAAACACTTTAATCATTCTCTTATGTAAATGCTTCCCTTGACATCTCTACTTGTTTGCATGTCTTAGCTGAACTGGGATCCAGGCTTACGAGACTCAAGTAGGAGACGCGTCCTTGGGTGCAATGACCCGAAGGGCAGCTAGAATTCGTCTAACAGAGTAGCCACAACTTGATCGAGCGGGTCTAGACTTGTTAGGGAAGAACGCGAGCATCGTCGCGGGGTTGCCGTGCATAGGGCAAAAAGGGGACTACCCCGAGTTCGAGGCCTCGGAGTGTAGTCGAGGAGCGCTCCTTCTGTGAGCGTGCTCCGCAAGCTGGGTAGGACCCGGACAGACGGATCAAACTTGCAAGGAGCAGGTGCGGGCAGCACCGCGAACTTGCCATTCTTTTTGGCAAAAACAAGACTGTTCTGAGTGCAGCCACTCAGAATGTAGTCGATGTAGCTCTTTATGCGAGCCGTTCCAACGTACTAGGTGTAGGCCAGTCGAACGGATCGACTGTGTTGGAAAAAGTGCGACCGCTGTCGCGTGCGACCATCGAAGGTCGCGGCAGAACTCGATATGCCGAGGAGTTAGTCGGAACCGAGGGCTCCGTCAGAAACGGAAGTCGAAAGGAGATGACCGTGGCCGTGGCCCCCGCGTCATGCGCGACAAGAAGTTGATTTGTGTGTATATATGTTTGCACGTGACAACTGCCATCGTGGAAGTGAGACGGCATGTACAACCCGTGTTGTGTGGCTCACAGCCTCCAACTTGGCTCGGGGGAGAAAATCTTCTGAGCCCCCGGGGAATTGGCGACCACCGGGCCTCGATTTAAGGGTAGAACTTGCGTAGGTTCTGAACGTTCCAGGAGTTCGGGACCTCGCGACCCTCGGGGAATTGTAGTCGACAAGACCCTGGCCTTGTGACCTGCTTGACGACGAACGGGCCCTCCCACCTTGAATTGAGCTTATGTAGGCCGGACTCGTCCTGAATGCGTCGCAAGACCAAATCGCCGACGCTGAATGACCGCTCCCTGACGGTGCGATCATGGTATCGTCGGATCCCCTGCAGGTACCGGGCTGACTGAACAAGGGCGGTACAGCGAGCTTCTTCCACGGAATTGAGCTCTAACTGCCGCGCCTCGTCCGCCTCGCCTTCATTGTACATTTCGACCCTTGGAGACTTCCACATGATATCGGCTGGTAGGCTAGCTTCGGATCCATATACGAGGAAGAAAGGTGTTTGTCCTGTGGCTTTGGACGGCTGAGTCCGAAGCCCCCAGACGACATGTGGTAACTCATGCACCCATTTGCCTCCCTTCTTGCTGTTCTCATCATAGAGTCTCTTCTTGAGGCCGTCAATGATCAGGCCGTTCGCCCGTTCGACTTGTCCGTTAGCCCTGGGGTGTGCAACCGAGACATATTTGACTTTGATGCAAGCATTCTTGCAGAACTCCCAGAACTGGTTCGCCATGAAGTTTGATCCCAAGTCCGTGATGATGGAGTTGGGGAAGCCGAAATGATGCAGAATATCTGAGATGAAGTCGACGACCCGATCTGGTGTGAGCTTGGCTATCGGCTTGTACTCGATCCACTTAGTAAACTTGTCGATAGCCACCAGAACATTGGTGAAACCGCCTGGTGCCGTCGTGAAGGGCCCGATCATGTCAAGACTCCAACAAGCGAAAGGCCAGGACGGCGGTATGGTGATGAGGCTGTGAGCTGGAACATGCGTCTGTTTGCCGAAGAATTGACAGTTTTGGCACCTACGCACGAGATCCTCCGCGTCGGTCACTGCGGTGGGCCACCAGAAGCCGGCTCGGTAGGCTTTCCCCACCAGCGTTTTTGAGGCCGCATGATTACCGCAAACGCCGTCGTGGATCTCCTGCAGTATGGCGTAACCATCTTCCTTTGTGACGCACTTCATGAGAACCCCTGACCGGGCGCCTCGCCGATAGAGCTTGCCGTTGACCAGGACGAAACCTTTGCTTCTTCGCAAGATGCAAGCTGCGTCAGCACTCCTGGCATCGACTCCCGCTGGCAACCGTTGATCTCGTATGAAGTCGACAAAAGCCCCTCGCCAGTCTTCCTCCAGCACCATAACCTCTCGATCGGGTTGTTGGGGACCCGCGTTGATGGCTACCTGCGGAGAAGACTTGATCGATGGCTGGTTGAGCTCCTGGACGAAGACTCCCGGCGGGACCTGGGCGCGCGTGGACCCCAGTTTAGATAGGGTGTCCGCGCCGACGTTGTGCTCCCGCAATACATGATGAACCTCCAGGCCGGAGAACTTGCTTTCCAACTTGCGCACTTCCTGCACATAAGCGTCCATTGTTTCCTTGTTGCAATCCCATTCCTTGTTGACCTGCTGAACAACAAGAAGAGAGTCGCCATATACAAGTAGTTGCTTGATCCCTAGTGATATCGCCAAACGAAGCCCGTGAAGCAAAGCTTCATACTCGGCTTCATTGTTGGATACCGCCCACAGAATCTGAAGGACGTATTTCAACTGCTCACCTCGTGGGGAAATAAGCAGAACCCCAGCACCGCCGCTGTCGAGCTTGAGGGACCCGTCGAAATACATGGTCCAATGCTCTGGCTTGTCCACTGGAGTTGGGACTTGATTCTCCCTCCATTCAGCCATGAAGCCGACTAGAGCCTGTGATTTGATTGCAGTGCGTGGCTTGAAGTCTATTGACAAAGCCCCCAGTTCCACTGCCCACTTGGATATGCGCCCCGTGGCATCTTGATTATAAAGAATATCCGCCAGCGGGAAGTCCGTGATCACAGTGATCTTGTACTCGTCGAAGTAATGGTGCAGCTTTCTGGATGTGATCAAGATAGCATACAAAAGCTTTTGAACAGCGGGATACCGTACCATGGATTCGGAGAGGACCTCGCTGACAAAGTAGATAGGCCTCTACACTCCAAACGCATGGCCTTCTTCGCCTCACTCGACTACAATAGCACTGCTGACATTGTTGCCGTAATGTAAAATAGTAGATCCTCCCCTGGCAACGGTGCTGTGAGGATTGGAGGTGACTGCAGATGATGTTTCAGATCTTGCAAAGCTCGCTCAGCCTCCTCCGTCCATTGAAACTTATCCTGTCGTTTCAGGAGCTTGAAGAAGGGTAGTCCTCTCTCCCTGAGCTGGGAGATGAACCTGTTCAGGGCCGCCATACAACCTGTTAACTTTTGCACATCCTTGACTGTGGCCGGAGCCTCCATATCAGTGATGGCCGTGATCTTCACAGGATTGGCTTCAATGCCCCGGTTGCTGATGATGAACCCGAGTAATTTCCCTGAAGGTACGCCGAAGACGCATTTGGTGGGATTGAGTTTCCACCGGAATCTGCGCAGACTGCTGAATGTTTCCTCCAAATCCGTGATCAAGTTATCGGACTCCCTGGTCTTGATGACCACGTCATCCACATAGGCCTCGACATTTCGATGCAGCTGATCCGCGAAACACATCTGGATCGCACGCTGATATGTCGCACCTGCATTCTTCAACCCGAAGGACATTGTTTTGTAGGCGTAGGTCTCGTACGGGGTGATGAATGCAGTCTTGATTTGGTCCTCCTCCTTGAGCGCAATCTGATGATACCCTGAGTAACAATCAAGAAAACAAAGAAGGACACACCCGGCCATCGAATCGACGACTTGGTCAATGCGCGGCAGCCCAAAATGATCTTTTGGGCAATGCTTGTTGAGATCGGTGTAGTCGACACACATTCTCCATGCATTATTCTTTTTCTTTACAAGGACGGGATTCGCTACCCACTCTGGATGGATTACCTCTTTAATGAATCCAGCCGCGAGAAGTTTAGCGATCTCCCGTTTAATGGCCTCACGCTTGTCGTGGGCAAACCTCCGTAGGCGTTGCTTCTTAGGCGTAGCCTTCGGGTGTACATTCAAGGCATGCTCGATCAACTCCCTGGGCACCCCTGGCATATCCGCTGGTTTCCACGCGAATATGTCTCAGTTAGCCCGAAGAAAGCTGATGAGCGCGAGTTCCTATTTGTCACCCAAGCCCGTACCGATGATGGCGGTCTTGGATGAATCTCCCTCCTGGAGCTGGATCATCTTGAGGGCCACATCATCAGTCGACTGGATGCTCGACTTGTTGGCCTTCTTGGAAGGAATCTCCAGCCCGGTCTGGGAGAGCTGCTGCGCGGCCGCGAGTACTTCTCCCGAAGCATCTGGCACGCGAGTAGTCGAAGCGTACTAGATCGCCTCCTGATTGCAGTCGTACGACTTCTTCAAGTCGCCACGGAGGGTGAGCACACCACCGAGTCCTGGCATCTTAAGAAGCAGATAGACATAATGCGGCACTGCCATGAACTTGGCGAGTGCCGGTCGACCCAGTATTGCATGGTAAGAAGAGTCAAAAGTAGCCACTTCGAACTTGATGAATTTAGTACGATAATTCTCCCGCGTGCCGAAGGTGACTGGGAGGACCACCGTACCGAGCGGATGCGCCGCATTACCTGGGACGATGCCGTAGAAAGGGGACTTGCTGGGCACCAACATATCCTTGAAATCCAGACCCATCTTCTTCAAAGTGCTGACGAAGATGAGATTGAGCCCGCTCCCGCCATCGATCAAGACCTTGGTAAGCTTGACCTCCGCCACCACAGGATCCAAGACCAAGGGAAACTTACCGGGCTCGGAAAAGCTCATCCACTGGTCATCACAAGAGAACGAGATGGGGACCTCCGACCAACGGAGTGGCCGTGGTACCGCCGGCTCGATGGACAAAATCTCTCGGAGGAGCAGCTTCTGATCCCACCTGGAACAGAAATCCTCGTCCCCCCCGAAGATGACGTTGACCACCTTCGACGCATCCTGAAACTTCGGGTTGCGCCCATGATCCTCCTGATCATCATCCTCGGGTTCTTTGTCAGCAGGCTTCTTGTTCTTCCTGCCGCCACCGGAGTTGCTGAATGTCCTCCGAAGGTGGTAGCAGTCGATGGCAGCGTGGTTGGCGCCCGGGTGCCACGGGCATTTCTTCTGCAGGAGCTTCTCGAACTCCTCCTGAGTTGTCGACTTCTTGCCTTGCGAAGGACGATCGATAGCCGCATCTTTTCCTCCTGTTCGGACCAATCGTGCATCATATCACGAAGGCCCGCAATAGTTTTCGGCCTATTCCGCCCGAAATCTCTGTATATGCTCGGGTCGGTGATGCCGTTGTAGAAGCAGTCGATGATGTTGTAACACCCTAATTTCGCGAAGTACAAAAGTAATTTGGATGGCATGGTAGGTTAAAGGGTTGCATGATTCTTGATAAGCAATTTTCTTAAAAAAGTATAAAATAAATGTAAGGGAAAATATATGTCATGCGCATTCATGCTCTTTGCATTGTTTCTTTGGTTGCAGTTCATTTGGATTTAAGTTTGAATTCAATTCCTTGTTTCAAATTCAAAAGCATTTGCTCTTTCTCTTTTTCCCCCCTCTTCTCTCCCCTTTGGGCCCAGCCCAGCCCGGCTGACCACCCCCCTCCCTCACCTTTCTTTCCTCTGCAGCCCGGCCCGCAGTCCCCCTCTCCTTCTCTCTCTCTCCCCTCGCGCAACCCGGCCTTTTTCCTTTTCTCTCTTCTCTCCGCTCGGTCCGGTCCACCCCGCGCGGCCCAAGGCTCGCGCTTCCCCCCTCTTTCCTTTCCCCGTGCGCTCCCTCTCTTCTCTGGGCCGCAGCTCGCCCGACGGCCCAGCCCCGCGCGCGCACCCCGCTCTCCCCCTTCTCTCCCTCTCTCTGGCGCTGACAGGCGGGGCCCGCCTGTCAGGCCCTTCCCCTCCCCCGCGCCCGAGCCGGACCCGAGCTCGAGTCCGAGCTCGGTCCGGCCCTCCACGCCGTCCCCACCTCGGGCCCGCACGCCCAGGCGCCCCTCGGCCGCCCTATAAAAGCCGCCGCACCCCTGCGCCTTGTCCCCCAAGCCGCAGCCGCCCTTCGCCCTAACCCTAGCCGCCGCATCCGCCGCCGCCGTCCTCACCTCGGGCCGCCGTCGTCTCGCTGGTCCGCCGCCGCTTCCCAGCAATCAAGTGCCCCTGGAGCACCGCAAGGTGGTGAGGGTGCACGGTCGCCCGCCTTTTCCCTCTCCCCCGCTTCTCCCGTGGTCGCTCGACGCGCACCGAGCCGCCGCCGCCGCTCCTCGTCGCCGGCCGCCGTCTACGGCCGCCGCCTCCCCCTCTCTTCACCCTAATCAAGTTCCCCGCGTCGCCCTCTTTCTCCCCGTCTAAACCCGGGCCAAAACCGAGCCGGTAACGCGAAATCGCGTATTTCCGGCGAAGCGCCGCTGTCCTCGCCTCGCCGCCGGCGTCCCGCCGCCGCACCCGCGCCACCCCGCGTCGCCCCGAGCCGGCCGGCCGTTGGATCTAAATCCAACGGCCCAGAACAGTTCTAGCCGCGAGTCAAAACAGATCGCGTACCGGTCAACCGTGCCGTTTTGCAAAATAGCCCTTTGAGTTTTCCGAAATCAACCCGCGCTCCGTCTCAGTTCAAAACTATTTGCGTTATAGTCCTGATTCTTCCGTTTAGACCCCTGAGGATTTTCAAAATCGAACCCGCCGTCCAATACCCCTCAGTTTTGCGTGCTAGCCCCTCTGTCTAGGGTTTAATTACGATCTATCCCCTGGTTTCTCTGTTTTAGGTCCTTTTTGATCTAAATCTTCGCAGATAAGCCCCTGGAATCCCGTTTTAGCCCTAACTTCTCCGTTTTAACTCCGATTTCATCGATTCTTGCGCTCACGCGATCCTTACGACTTGTACAATGTTTTTAAAATATTATTTTGTTCTGTTTTCATTGATTGGTGTACTGTTCTTATTTTATTTTATTTGCTTGTTTGTATGTGCTCGTGTGCGACGTTAGACGGTGCGCAGTTCGAGGATCCGCAGGGACAAGACTTTGAAGAATTTCCTGAGCAGCAGCAGTTCGCTAACGAAGGCAAGTGGTCCTTGATCATGCTTTCAGTCCTATTAATGTCACAATTACACCTTTACTTTTATGCATGCATGTGTCTAGAATATGATGGAACCCAATTAAGGATATGACTAGATTTTATTTAACTTCCTTGTTTAAACCTGGGTTGTTTTATTTATGTTATAGCTATGCTAGTTGCTTAATAATAGTTTTTGGATGTTTGGAAATCATGTTACCTCCTATATCTCTCATGTCCTTTGGAATATTGTTATGGCAATCAAACAAGCTTATCGAATGAATGGGAACATGGAGAACCACCCAGGAAAACAGTACAACCACAGTACTATATGGCTCTGGTCTTGGCTAATTAATTAGAAACCTTAGCTTGTGATGATCTTACCGAAAGGGCAAGAGGGGCTGCATTGACGGGGTATAGCTCGGTCCTTTGAGGCACATAGCTATGTGAGCCTTGGCTAAGGTATTTTCCTCAATAGGGAGGGTTATGACTGCTTTGACTTGAAACCTTAGCGGATTATCATGAGTTAGGGAATCTTTGTAAAGGCCTCGTAGTGAATCCCTGCCACTCACCTCGGAAGTGTTTAAGGGCCTTGCAAACCCGGGCATAAAGGGAAACACGAGCTGTGGGTAAAGTGTACAACCTCTGCAGAGTGAAAACTGATATATCAGCCGTGCTCACGGTTAAGAGCGGCTTGGACCCTCACATGATAATTGAACTTGAAGATGATTTAAGCTGCTGTTATTTATGGTTGAAGTTGTTTATTTAATCAGTTTTTATATAAGGGTTGGTATAAACTTAAACCTAGTTCATGCTTGCTAAATAAAACTTGACCAACTAAAATGCTTATCGCAGTCAAACCATGTCAGCTTATCCTTGTTTTGGCCTTGCATGTCATATAATTTACTCCACTTGCTGAGTACCAACCATAAGTGTACTCACGCTTGCTTTATTAAAACCAATGCTGCTCAGAACAAGATAACTTTCCGGAGTTTCCCGAAGATATTGGAGATTTCTAGGCGTGTGTCTCCCAGTCAACTGCCTGTGAAGTTGAAGTCCGCTGCTATTTATCGACGTTTGTTATTTCATTTAAGGTTAAGACTGTCGGTCATGTAATAAAGTACTATTATACTCTTATTCGATAATGCATTGTTCGGATATTCGCTTGTGACGTCTACTGTATGTGCGGAACTGATCCTGGCGCACATATGGGATGCATTCGGTTACCTTTTCTAAACCGGGTGTGACAGAAGTGGTATCAGAGCCGTGTTGACTGTAGGATGTTAGCCTAGCTAGTAATGGTCGAATTTTAAGTCTTATCTTGCTTAGTAGCCAAGCTTCTGCCTTCTTGCCTGTGAAAACTGCTTATTTTCTTGATTATATCGTTATTCTTCTACCTTTTCTCTTTGAACTCATGCTTGTCTCTCAAGTGTGTTGATGTTTGCAAAAATGCCATCTTGCTTTAAGGTCACTCATAGCATTTCCTCTAAATGTTCTCTATCTTGCGTTGCTCTCGCTTCTGTTGCAGATGGTTAGAATCAGGCAGACTGCCCGTAAGAGCACTCGTGGACCACCGCATCCAATTCATCACTCGCAGGAAGTGTCTGACCCACTGGATGACCATCACTATGACCATTCCAACGGAGGATGGGTGGACACCGACACTGAGGAGGAGCCCATGGAGTTGCCAGACGACCATCCAGAGGTCTCAAGTGGCAGCAATGAGGGCCCTGCAGGAGGGGATGGTGGTGACTCAGGTGCCGCAGATGGAGACAAGGGTAAGGGTGATGCTGAGGACTCCGATGCGCCAGGAGATGACGATGACGATCCAGATGATGGTCCGGAGCCAGCTGTCGCCACGACCCCACCACCACCTGAGCCTCGCTACGGGAAGCAGATACTGCACTTGGAATCTGCCGAGGGTCCATTCCCCGCGCTTCTCTGGAGGGCCATGCAGAGGATTGGCTTTCCGCGGAAGCCACATTTTGAGGCTCACTTGTTCAAGAATGTACAGCAGGAAGAAGAATGGTTGGTGTCTGTGTTGATTTGCATTCCGGATGAGAGACCTGGATGCTGGGTGGAATACTCTAAGCACATTGATGAGGTGCCCAGGAGGACTTTGGAGGCAGGGACTAGTGAAGCTGCCAGGAGGGCACTCTACTTTCTTTGCTATGCTTACAAGGAAGAGCTCCAGGGCACTGAGTTCCAGCAGTTTCCACAACGCAAGAGGGGAGCTACTTGTGCGCAGATTCCTGCTCCACCCCCTGGGGAAGGAAGTCTGCTCATGGACACCACACAGGAGCTGGTCGCCGCTCTCAGCACGGATCTAGATGCAGCCAGAGCAGAGATCCAGGAGGTCAAGAAGAAGCTGATGAAGACCATCAGGGAGAAGGCAATTCTGGAGGCTCGGTTGAGAGGAGATCCAGTGTTACCTCCGGAGTGCGACAGCATTGAACCAAAGGAGTACTTGCCGGAGTCACCCCCTCGCAAGCGTATTCATTATGGAGAGCCCGGTTATCGCACCACCTACCGTTAGAGGATAAATTTAGGAGTTAAGATAGGAGTAAATTTTCTTTCTAGATAGGAGTTTTCCAAGAGTCTTTTGTAATCGTTAGTACGAACGATCTTAATAGTGTGTTAAATTAGATTAATGGGAAAGTGTGCTTGGTTTTGTGACAATGTTTGAGTTGGATCTTTGTAATGATTGCGATAGGTTGTGGAGTGATGACCACAATCATATCAAGTTATTAATACAAATATATATAGTTAGTAAAATTTTGGGGTTGTTTTTTTTTCCGTTACTATCTATATCTTGCCCTTGTTCCTATCCATTTTCCATGATTGAATTCATGAGTCTCTTTTCTCTAACCCAATCAGATGGTGAACACCAGGTCCGGATCAGGAGTTGATCAACCTGCAGCGCCGCGACGGAGGGTGCGCAACAACACCAACCCTAACCCGCCACCAAGTCAACCGCACCAGACGCCACCTGCAGGAATGGAGCAGTTTCTCGCCGCCCAGACTGAGCTGCTGACCAACATGGCGAACACCATCGCCAACATGCAAGCTCAGATGAACCAAGCGCCACCACCTCCACCACCACCAGCAAGGGACAGGCACAGGAAGTTCATGAGTCACAAGCCTCCCACATTCTCTCATTCACCGGATCCACTCCAAGCTGATGACTGGATCAAGACTGTGGAGAAGATGCTCAACCTCACCCAGTGTACCGACAGGGAGAAGGTTCTTTATGCTTCAGGCAGACTGGAAGGGACCGCAGCGGATTGGTGGGATGCTTACACAGCAGCTCATGACAACCCCGACGCTATCGGCTGGCAGGAGTTCAGGAGCAAATTCAGGGAGCAGCACATACCCAAGGGCCTGATGAAGCTCAAGAAGCAGGAGTTCCTTGCTTTGAAGCAAGGGGCAATGTCCGTGAGTGAGTATCGGGACAAGTTCATCCAACTGTCTCGTTACGCCCCTGCAGATGTCGCAGATGATGAGGAGAAGCAGGATCACTTCAGGGAGGGTCTGATTGGTCCTATCAAATATCAACTAATGGTGCATACTTTCGACAGTTTCCAGAAAATGGTGGATAAAGCCATCATGGTGGAGCATGCTCGCAAGGAGATGGGTGAGCAGAAAAGGAAGTACGAGTCACCGACGCAGTTCAGCAGTAATGCACGTCCTCGCTTCAACGCCCCGCAGGGAACACCTTTCCGCTCAGGGGGATAGAATGTCAACTTCGGGCAGGGTCAGTACCCGCGCTTCAACCAACAGGGGCAGCAAGCTCAACATGCCAGTCAGTCAGTGCAGCGCTCCAACTTCCAGCAGAATCGCCAGGGCACCCCTACAGGCACACCGATGAGAAGCAATGCCACCGCTCCCGCCGGTGGTAATACTTGCTACCGATGTGGTGAAGCGGGACATTATGCCAATGCATGTCCCAAGAAAAATGCTCAGCACACTCCAGGTCAGTTTAACAACAGTGGATAGAGGCAGACACCGCAGCAGCAGCAACAGCCCCGAAACAACATGCAGATGCCCCAGAGCAACAAGGGTCAGCAAAACTATGTCCGCGGGCGAGTGAATCATGTGGCCGCGGAGACCGCTTAGGAGGCTCAGGACGTTGTGTTCGGTATGTTCCTAGTCAACTCTGCCCCTGCATCAGTTTTGTTTGATTCCGGCGCATCGCATTCTTTTATTTCCGCTCAGTTTGTTGCAAAACATGGCATTCCCGTGCATTCTATGTCAAACCACATGCTAGTTAGTTCACCTGGGGGAAATATGAGGGCCATGTATCAGTGTCTTGGGGTCAATTTCAGAATTGTGGGCAGAGAGTTCCGTGCAAACTTTGTGGTGTTGGATTCCAAGGGAATCGATGTCATACTCGGAATGGGATGGCTGAGCAAAGTTGATGCAGTAATTCAGTGTGCCAAGAGGTCAGTACTTCTCACTAGTCCAGAAGGTGAAAGATTCGAGTTTGTTGCAACGCTTCCGTCGACAGCAGATTGTGCCGTGGATCAGTTGAAGGCAAGTTCAATGGAGGATATCAGGGTTGTCAGCGAGTACCCGGATGTCTTCCCGGATGATTTGCCAGGTATGCCACCCGAACGTGATATTGAATTTATTATAGATCTTTTACCTGGTACTGCACCTATTGCTAAGAGGCCATATAGAATGTCAGTTGGTGAATTAGAGGAACTTAAGAAACAACTGAAAGAATTGCTAGGTAAGGGGTACATTCGTCCTAGTTCGTCACCTTAGGAAGCACCTGTGATATTCGTTGAAAAGAAAGTTGGTACACAGCGGATGTGTGTTGACTACAGGGCCTTGAATGAGGTGACTATCAAGAACAAGTATCCATTGCCGCGTATAGAAGACTTGTTTGATCAGTTGAGGGGAGCCAAGGTATTCTCAAAGATTGACTTGAGGTCAGGTTATCATCAGCTGAGGATACGACCTTCAGATATTGCCAAGACAGCATTCACTACCAGGTATGGGTTATATGAGTATACGGTGATGTCGTTCGGGTTGACTAATGCTCCAGCTTACTTTATGTACCTGATGAACAAAGTGTTCATGGAGTATCTCGACAAGTTTGTGGTGGTGTTCATTGATGATATTCTGGTATACTCCAAGGATGAGGAGGAACATGAGGAGCACTTGAGACTCGTCTTGCAGAAGCTCCGGGATAATCAGTTGTGTGCAGCTCAGCAAGTGTGAATTTTGGCTGAATGAGGTCTCATTTCTAGGTCATGTCATTACCGGCGGAGGTATTGCAGTGGATCCAGGGAAAGTAAAAGATGTGTTGAAATGGGAGCCACCCACGACCGTTTCGGAAATCCGGAGTTTCCTAGGACTTGCGGGATACTACAGGAGATTTATTGAAGGCTTCTCTAAGATAGTGAAACCCCTTACATCACTGCTAGAGAAGGACAAGAAATTTATATGGTCTGCGGCATGTCAGGACAGTTTCGAGGAGCTGAAAAAGAAGCTGACAACTGCACCAGTGTTGGCTATGCCTGATATTTACAAAAGCTTCGATATCTACTGTGACGCATCCAAGCAGGGTCTCGGTTGTGTATTGATGCAAGAGGGACACGTGATTGCATATGCATCCCGTCAATTGAGAAAGCATGAACAAAATTACCCCACGCACGATCTGGAGTTGGCAGCAGTGGTACATGCTCTGAAAATATGGAGGCACTATTTGTTGGGTCACCGATGCCAGATATACACCGACCATAAGAGTTTGAAGTACATTTTCACTCAGAATGATCTCAATTTAAGGCAGCGAAGGTGGTTAGAGCTCATCAAGGATTATGACCTGGAGATACACTACCATCCCGGGAAGGCAAACGTGGTTGCGGATGCCTTGAGCCGCAAGAGCTATGTGAACGCGACGATGGTTAGCCAGATGCCTCGGGAGTTGTGCAAGGAATTCGAACGACTCAACCTGGGTTTCGTCGCTCATACGGAAGGAATCACTATAGAGGTTGAGCCGACCCTCGACCAAGACATACGGAAGGGTCAGCTTGAGGATTCTAAGATACAGGAGATAAAAGGAATGATGGAAGCAGGCAAGGCACCAGATTTTACCGAAGATGAACATGGGACAGTATGGTTCAGAAAGAGGATATGTGTACCAGATGTGGACCACCTCCGAGAGAAAATTCTGCAGGAAGCTCATGACTCAGCTTATTCAATACATCCTGGCAGTACTAAGATGTATCAGGATTTGAAGGAAAGGTATTGGTGGTATGGCATGAAACGTGACGTTGCAGCTCATGTGGCTTTGTGTGATATGTGTCAGAGAGTTAAGGCAGAACATCAGAGGCCAGCCGGATTGTTACAGCCCTTGAAGGTGCCGGAGTGGAAATGGGAAGAAATCGGTATGGATTTCATCGTGGGGTTGCCACGAACACGAGATGGTTACGATTCTATATGGGTCATAGTGGATCGACTGACCAAGGTAGCTCACTTTATACCGGTAAAGACTACATATACAGGTGTACGACTGGCAGAATTGTACATCTCGCGAATTGTGTGCCTGCATGGAGTACCTAAGAAGATAGTGTCAGACAGGGGTACTCAGTTTACATCTCGATTCTGGCAAAAGTTGCATGAGTCAATGGATACGAAGTTGAACTTCAGCTCCGCTTATCATCCGCAGACTGATGGGCAGACCGAAAGGACAAATCAGGTGTTAGAGGATATGCTCCGAGCCTGTGCACTGAAACATGGAGGCAGTTGGGATAAGAGTTTGCCGTTCGCAGAGTTCTCCTATAATAACAGTTATCAGGCCAGTCTAAAGATGGCACCGTTCGAGGCACTGTATGGCAGGAAGTGCAGGACTCCGTTGTATTGGAGTGAGACAGGTGAAAGTCAGTTGTTTGGGCCTGAGATCATTAAAGAGGCTGAAAGGCAGGTACAGGTTGTTCGTGAGAACCTGAAGGTGGCTCAGTCGAGGCAGAAAAGCTATGCAGATACTCGTCGACGAGAGTTGACCTTTGAGGAAGGTGACTACGTATATCTGAAGGTGTCACCTATCAGAGGTTTGCGCAGATTCAAGGTCAAAGGGAAATTGTCGCCTCGTTACATTGGTCCGTTCAAGATTCTAGAACGGAAAGGCGAGGTGGCTTACCAACTAGAGTTACCTGCACGGTTGTCAGATGTGCACAATATGTTTCATATCTCTCAGTTGAAGAAGTGCTTGAGGGTACCCGAGGAGCAGTTGCCACTGGAGGAACTGGATGTGCAGGAGGACTTGACTTACGAGGAGCACCCGATCAAAATACTCGATACGGCAGAGAGAATTACCCGGAGTAAGAGGATACGAATGTGCAGAGTTTAGTGGAGTCACCATTCAGAGGATGAGGCTACCTGGGAACGAGAGGATGAGTTACAGGCAGATTTTCCCCAGCTCTTTGCTAGCCCAGCCGAATCTCGAGGACGAGATTCCTTTTAAGGGGGGTAGGTTTGTAACACCCTAATTTCGCAAAGTACAAAAGTAATTTGGATGGCATGGTAGGTTAAAGGGTTGCATGATTCTTGATAAGCAATTTTCTTAAAAAAGTATAAAATAAATGTAAGGGAAAATATATGTCATGCGCATTCATGCTCTTTGCATTGTTTCTTTGGTTGCAGTTCATTTGGATTTAAGTTTGAATTCAATTTCTTGTTTCAAATTCAAAAGCATTTGCTCTTTCTCTTTTTCCCCCCTCTTCTCTCCCCTTTGGGCCCAGCCCAGCCCGGCTGACCACCCCCCTCCCTCACCTTTCTTTCCTCTGCAGCCCGGCCCGCAGTCCCCCTCTCCTTCTCTCTCTCTCCCCTCGCGCAACCCGGCCTTTTTCCTTTCCTCTCTTCTCTCCGCTCGGTCCGGTCCACCCCGCGCGGCCCAAGGCCCGCGCTTCCCCCCTCTTTCCTTTCCCCGTGCGCTCCCTCTCTTCTCTAGGCCGCAGCTCGCCCGACGGCCCAGCCCCGCGCGCGCACCCCGCTCTCCCCCTTCTCTCCCTCTCTCTGGCGCTGACAGGCGGGGCCCGCCTGTCAGGCCCTTCCCCTCCCCCGCGCCCGAGCCAGACCCGAGCTCGAGTCCGAGCTCGGTCCGCCCCTCCGCGCCGTCCCCGCCTCGGGCCCGCACGCCCAGGCGCCCCTCGGCCGCCCTATAAAAGCCGCCGCACCCCTGCGCCTTGTCCCCCAAGCCGCAGCCGCCCTTCGCCCTAACCCTAGCCGCCGCATCCGCCGCCGCCGTCCTCGCCTCGGGCCGCCGTCGTCTCGCCGGTCCGCCGCCGCTTCCCAGCAATCAAGTGCCCCCGGAGCACCGCAAGGTGGTGAGGGTGCACGGTCGCCCGCCTTTTCCCTCTCCCCCGCTTCTCCCGTGGTCGCTCGACGCGCACCGAGCCGCCGCCACCGCTCCTCGCCGCCGGCCGCCGTCTACGGCCGCCGCCTCCCCCTCTCTTCACCCTAATCAAGTTCCCCGCATCGCCCTCTTTCTCCCCGTCTAAACCCGGGCCAAAACCGAGCCGGTAACGCGAAATCGCGTATTTCCGGCGAAGCGCCGCCGTCCTCGCCTCGCCGCCGGCGTCCCGCCGCCGCACCCGCGCCACCCCGCGTCGCCCCGAGCCGGCCGGCCGTTGGATCTAAATCCAACGGCCCAGAACAGATCTAGCCGCGAGTCAAAACAGATCGCGTACCGGTCAACCATGCCGTTTTGCAAAATAGCCCTTTGAGTTTTCCGAAATCAACCCGCGCTCCGTCTCAGTTCAAAACTATTTGCGTTATAGTCCTGATTCTTCCGTTTAGACCCCTGAGGATTTTCAAAATCGAACCCGCCATCCAATACCCCTCAGTTTTGCGTGCTAGCCCCTCTGTCTAGGGTTTAATTACGATCTAGCCCCTAGTTTCTCTATTTTAGGTCCTTTTTGATCTAAATCTTCGCAGATAAGCCCCTGGAACCCCGTTTTAGCCCTAACTTCTCCGTTTTAACTCCGATTTCATCGATTCTTGCGCTCACGCGATCCTTACGACTTGTACAATGTTTTTAAAATATTATTTTGTTCTGTTTTCATTGATTGGTGTACTGTTCTTATTTTATTTTATTTGCTTGTTTGTATGTGCTCGTGTGCGACGTTAGACGGTGCGCAGTTCGAGGATCCGCAGGGACAAGACTTTGTAGAATTTCCTGAGCAGCAGCAGTTCGCTAACGAAGGCAAGTGGTCCTTGATCATGCTTTCAGTCCTATTAATGTCACAATTACACCTTTACTTTTATGCATGCATGTGTCTAGAATATGATGGAACCCAATTAAGGATATGACTAGATTTTATTTAACTTCCTTGTTTAAACCTGGGTTGTTTTATTTATGTTATAGCTACGCTAGTTGCTTAATAATAGTTTTTGGATGTTTGGAAATCATGTTACCTCCTATATCTCTCATGTCCTTTGGAATATTGTTATGGCAATCAAACAAGCTTATCGAATGAATGGGAACATGGAGAACCACCCAGGAAAACAGTACAACCACAGTACTATATGGCTCTGGTCTTGGCTAATTAATTAGAAACCTTAGCTTGTGATGATCTTACCGAAAGGGCAAGAGGGGCTGCATTGACGGGGTATAGCTCGGTCCTTTGAGGCACATAGCTATGTGAGCCTTGGCTAAGGTATTTTCCTCAATAGGAAGGGTTATGACCGCTTTGACTTGAAACCTTAGCGGATTATCATGAGTTAGGGAATCTTTGTAAAGGCCTCGTAGTGAATCCCTGCCACTCACCTCGGAAGTGTTTAAGGGCCTTGCAAACCCGGGCATAAAGGGAAACACGAGCTGTGGGTAAAGTGTATAACCTCTGCAGAGTGAAAACTGATATATCAGCCGTGCTCACGGTTAAGAGCGGCTTGGACCCTCACATGATAATTGAACTTGAAGATGATTTAAGCTGCTGTTATTTATGGTTGAAGTTGTTTATTTAATCAGTTTTTATATAAGGGTTGGTATAAACTTAAACCTAGTTAATGCTTGCTAAATAAAACTTGACCAACTAAAATGCTTATCGCAGTCAAACCATGTCAGCTTATCCTTGTTTTGGCCTTGCATGTCATATAATTTACTCCACTTGCTGAGTACCAACCATAAGTGTACTCACGCTTGCTTTATTAAAACCAATGCTGCTCAGAACAAGATAACTTTCCGGAGTTTCCCGAAGATATTGGAGATTTCTAGGCGTGTGTCTCCCAGTCAACTGCCTGTGAAGTTAAAGTCCGCTGCTATTTATCGACGTTTGTTATTTCATTTAAGGTTAAGACTGTCGGTCATGTAATAAAGTACTATTATACTCTTATTCGATAATGCATTGTTCGGATATTCGCTTGTGACGTCTACTGTATGTGCGGAACTTGATCCTGGCGCACATATGGGATGCATTCGGTTACCTTTTCTAAACCGGGTGTGACAGATGTCCTCCTCCGAGATGTTCGCGATGGTGGCGCGGACGTCGAAGAAGCAACGCGTGTAGGACCGTAGAAGCTCGTTACATTCTTGCTTGCTCTGGGCAAGATCGTGTCGAGTACCTGCACGGGTAATCGCTCCCTGGAAATTGTCGATGAAGACCTTCTTAAGTCGTTCCCAGGAGTCGATGGAGTTGCTGCCGAGGCTCTCCAGCCAAGTGAGCGGCGCAGGGTCCAAAGCCATTGGGAAGTAGATGACTTTGGTGATATTTGAGCCCCAAACGACATCAATGGCCGTGGAGTAGCAACGGAGCCACTGCTGAGGAGCCTGCTTGCCGTCGTACTTGGTGATGCCGATCGGCTTGAAGCCCTCCGAGTACTTGTAGCTGCTGAAACGAGCAGAGAAAGCAGGAAATCGATCGCTACAATCAGTACCTTCAGCTTCGACTTCTTCGCGGGTCTTGCGCCTGGAGGAGATCACGGTGCGCGCGTCGCGACCGTCATTGATGTGCTGGCGCAGGTCCTCCGGAGGAGGTCGGCGACTAGCCTGTCGCGGATGACCCCCTTGCGGTGGCTGTTGCCTCCCGCCGGGGGCCTGGCTCCCGCGTGCGTTGTCGTTGCTGATCTGACGACCACCGGCCGTTCGACTGCGGGCCTGGCTCCGGCTCTCGTCCATGCGCTCTTGCCGGATGATGGATGCCAAATTATGCTGATCCAACTGGATCCAAGCCCTCTGCGCATAGAGGAGTGCTTGACGTACCTCCGGGTCGTGGCTGCGCTCGAGGATGGCCGTGACCCTTGCGATGTTGGCCACCGGAGTCCTGAAGCCCCGCTCGCTTACAGCAGCAAACTCGGGGTCGAGCTCGCGATGCATAGATCGCCTTCGCTCGTTAGCTCTCCTCCGTCGGATTGTACGGGCCCTGTTCCTGGCCCTCCGCTCCTCACGATCGGCGTATTCTCATTACCGGCGTTGGCCGTGATCTCATCTTCGGAGATCACATCAAAGTTGTTGATGGGGAGATCCCCACCGTCCTCGCCTTCTTCGGCCATCAGCACCTGGCGGGAGGAAAGCTCATGAGAACTTTCGTCGACTAGCTCCGTCGACTCCTCCGCCGTGGTGGCCAATGGCCTGCCCTCCTGGAAAGGCAATGGCTCGAGGTGAGCCACGAGCATGCTCTCTGCCTCGAGTAGATTGGAGAGCTTCATGCCCTTCCAATGCACGATGTGCCCCTTTGGCGAGGAGGTGATCGCCAAATCACCGGGGCCAGAACAACCCGAATCCTCCTGACACGCGGTGGCTTCAGGATTTTCGTCCCGGAGTAGCAGGTCCAGATCCTTCTCTAACATGGAGAGGGACCCAGATGCGTTGGCCTCCTGAAGATCAGTGGCCGGTTCGCACAAGCCGGGTTGAATCCGACCATGCGAATCCCTAGATTGGAACAAGTCCAAACCAGGGGAATGTGACACTCAGGTAATTAGCTTGGTCACACATTAGAGTTTTGGTATGCTTGTATGTTTTAAGTATGGCAAATGTGTATTTTTTATGTATGCAATATTATGGAAGAAGTGATGTTTATGTAATTAATATTAACTAAAGGTCCTTTTATGCAAAATGGATGGAGATGGGGTAAGAGTTTAAAAAGCATAAGGGTTAGTTTGCAAAAGTGATATCTGTGGTTAAATTGCAAAAATATATATGAAATTACCATAGGGTATATGTGTAAAAGTAACTTTACTTATGGATTTACATAACATATGAAATTATTACTAGGTTCATAATATCTCTAAAACTGTTGCTCAAATGCAGATGAACCTTAAAGAGAAGTTGTAGAGTTTGAAAAACCATGCACTTTTGCTTTTTGGACCATCTCCATTTGAGCACTGGTTTAATAGTTGCAAGCCCTTTACAGTAAGGTCCCTGCTTTTCTCTGATTTTGCAAATCAGTCCTCAACTGCATCCCTCCCCCTTTCTTCCTCCTGGCGTCTCTGCTCCCCTGTTCTGCTCTGAGTCTCCTGCCGCCGGCACAGTGCTCGGAATTTGGCCACCGCCGGCCACCTTCTGCGTCTTCCCCGCCCACGCGTCGTCCCCTGCTCGTCCACCTCTCTAACCCCCCCCTGCTGGCGCCTTACTCGCGTGCCACGGCGTCCGCGTGAGGCCCGCGCCGCCCGCCGGCACCTCTGTCGCCGCCGGGTTTTCTGTGGTTCCTCTCCCCCGTAGCGCCCGTAATCAAGTCTTGCTCGTCGTGCTTATCCTGCTCCACTGCTCTGCCTATAAAAGGATGCCCAGGTCTCTTCGCGCGCGCACAGAAACCGCCGCCTCCTCCTCCATTGCCGCCGCCGGGACCTCGGGCCATCGTGGGACCTTCCCCTCCGCTCTCCCCCTTCTCAAACCAGTAGCACCACTAGCTTTCCCGTGCCCTACCGCATCTCCCCAGCTAGTTCTTCCCCTCCTCCACACGCCGGAATCACCTCGCCGCCGTGCGCCTCTGGCCGCCGGCCCGGCCCTCCGTGGGCAGCTCGATTCCGGCCATCCCGAGCCCCCCCGAGACCACCCACAGGTAGCCCAAGACCCCCTCGTGCTTCCCCTTCCTTTTCCCCTCACCGCCGGCAACCTCCCCGGCCGGAATTTGGCCGGACATGTGCTCCCCCACCGCCGGCCATGGCCTGGACCTGATTGCTTTAGATGTTTTATTTCCAGGGGGTTATTTGTGAAACATAGGGACTGATGTATAAAGGATGTCTATTATTTCATGTGAAAGCATTTTCTGCCTTGTAAAATTCGTAGTAATTCATAGAAAAATCCTAAAATGACAAAACTAGTTTTGTTAGAAACTAGATTTCAAATTCTATAACTTTGGTTAATAAAGTTTAGTGTGAAACAATGTACTTTTATCTTTATTTTAAACTTAAGATTAGGGAATAACTTATACATAACTTTGATTTTCAATGCTTGATTACTTATGAAGTTTGGCATAAATTTTCCATGAGCTCCAGATAACTTTGTGCAAAATTTCAAACTTAACTTTGATTTAAACTTAACTTCTTTTATTTTGAAATTTTCAAATTTAAAAGACACCCAATGTATAGCCTTCTCTAATTGGAATATTTCATCATCTACTAATGTGATATTATATAATGTTTAATGTATAATCAAATTTCTATGATCTTTTATTTAAAGTTTTGAATTCAAATTTTAGTTCATTTCAAATTTAATACAAATATTTAATTTGTATTACAATAAACTCTACCATATCTATATAAATAGTGTTTAAATCTAAAACCTCTTTATTTTATGTAGGTTTGTGTGTTAATTGGATGAGTTATACTATTTGAAATATGAAATTCTAAATCTAATTTTCACCTTATTTAATTTATTGCATCTCATATAGAATCTACGACACTCGACGACGGGGATTACGAACTGGTCTTAGGACAAGACCAAGGCTTCCCAGAAGGTCCAGCGCAAGTCGTCGAAGAACTAACTGAAGCCCCAAACCCGAGTTCGGAAACCTCTGACACTCCTACCCTCACCCCCACTCAAGAAGGCAAGCCCCGGACATATCCCACTATTTTATTTACACTGCAATCTATATCTATCTATATTATATCTTGCATTAAGTCTAGGAGTTGAAGTGAAACCCTAGATGCATGAATCCTAGGAATCCAATGTAATGCTCCCGAGTCCTTATGGTTTAGACGCTCTGCTAAATAGGACCGGTACAAGTCGGGTGATTTCCTGTCACTCGCGCGATATAGGAATTGCATGTTTACATTTCTGCAACCACTATAAGGATGACGGACAGGGTCATGTGCTGTATCATGACCTGAAAGTTTACCCTGTCTGTTTTGATAAAAGCTTTAAGGTCGAAATGTGTGGTAGTGGTGGCTAAGTTTTTGAAAGTACTAGCCACATGCCGTGAAATATGGTAAGCGGTAAGCCTAGTAACCAATCGGCCCGGTGAGTGGACATACCTCCCACCACTCGATCTTTATGTTATGTTCACACGCACCGACCTGTGGGAGTACGTTCTGCATGGCAGACAGGAATACGGGTTTTGTAGTCGCGCTACAGACGTATGTCCTGCACATATAGGGTGTGCGTACGGTCCTGCAAGTCGCTTGTGGTGGCCTGTCCACGAGTCGGAAAGAAAGGCAAACGGTTGCTTCGGAACGATCATTGGATGTTCCAAGCGTGTGTGTTAGGTTTACCTTGCAAGGTTAAATTCGATTCGGATCGTCCGCCTCTCACGAGGATTGAGATTGCTTATCCCTTTTACCACATTGAGTAAGAAGTGTAACTGTTAATAAGATAGTCTTGGTGAATGATAACATCAATCATGCTTGTTTAGTATAGGTGCTAACCTAGAATGGCTAATCAAGCTAGAATCTGAAAGATAAAACTTGAAAATAGTTCATACTCTCTGTTGCTTTTCAGCTGAAAATAAACCCAGAGCCTTTACAATGCCTTCACGAGTCTAGTTACGGGCTAAAGTATACCCAATCCCGGGTAAGCCTTGCTGAGTATTAGAATACTCAGCCTTGCCAATGTCTGTTTCAGGTATAACCTTCGAGAACCCCACGGACAACCTTGTGTGGCCAACGTCCGTTCCGTTTGGCTGGTCCGTGGAGTGGGACCCGTCCCCGGCCGGCACTGACCCTCCGCAGTAACACCAAGCCCTGGGCTAAGCTTGGTGTTCGTCTTCGTGATGAATGTAGTCGTGTAAAACTTTTTCTTCCGCTGTGAGTTGGACAAGCTGTAATGCTTGTCGGTTTAAACATGAGTTGTATAAATTTACTTACCTTTGAACTCGGTTTGTAATAATGTATGTATGGTTGTAAATTAAAAAGTTGATGAGCTATTCTGTGATGTGGACTCGCCTTCGTGCGAGATAAACCTGCTTCGATCCTGCTGAACCGTGGTTGTATCGGGCGGAGACCCGACAGACCAAAGGATTGTTCCGTTTGAAGTGCGTTAAGCGGATTGCAGGTGTGCGGCGATCTTTAGCGCACTTGAACCGGAATAATTCGAGTGGTTCTGCCACAGGGAAGTCGTCACGACACCAGAAGAAGTTGAGCTTGGAACAGATTCCATCTCGACCTGTGCCGCGGAAGCATGGAGCGGCAAGTTGTCGAGCTCGTCGACGAACTTGTCGAGGCCGCTGCGAGGATCCGCAGCGACGGTTTTCGGCGTCATGTCGACGAGGAATCGCCGAAAGTTGCCCGCACCATCTGCGATGCAAACCCACGAGCCAAAAACAAACATCGTACCCTGAGAGGGAACTGACCTGATGAATTTGAAAGATGCCATCGAGCTCGCCGGCGGATCTTTGACGCGCTCCCCTACCTGGCGCGCCAGCTGTCGGTGTTTAACCGGCTGCCCACCGAGGGATATACCCAAGGTGGTAAGTTTTGGGTGAGGGAACGTCGAGATCAGGAACTCGAAGGTACAAAGAACACAAGACTTTAGACAGGTTCGGGCCGCATAGAGCGTAACACCCTACGTCCTGTATGGTGGTTTGTATTCTCTTTGGTGTAGAATGACCTAATGATCTTCTGTTTTTAGGGGGGTCCCTGACCTCCCTTATATATCCGAGAGGTCAGAGTTACAAAGATGCTAACCAACCCCCTCCGAGGGATCACACCAGAACTGATCTCGAGTAGATCCTCTCTGTGTTGGTTAGCTCTATCTCCTATTTAAACGGGATAAACAAGAGATAAATAAAATGAATAAGAGATAAGACGGGCTTAATCTCTTAAACTTCGTGACATGCCCAGCCCGGTGGCCCCGGGTCTGACAGAGGTAAAATCAAAATATATGAAGGTTGTTTTGCAAAAGTCAAGAACTTGCTTTTAAACCGCAAATATAGGTGAAACTACCCAAAGGATGCAAGTGTGGTGTAGATTTTAAATAGGATTTAATTAAAGTTTAAAACTTAGACAAGTTTTAAAGTATATTCAAAATCTTAGCTCTTTTGCCACTAAACCTTAAAACAAAGTTGTAGATCTTGTTGAACTCTACACTTTTGCTTTTGGGCACATTTTCATTTGAGCTATGGTTTGAAAGTTATCTAGGCTTTATAGTGGAGTCCCTATACTTCACCGGCCATGTGCCAAGCACCGGCCGTCCCCGCGCCGCTCTCCTCGGTGCCACGTGCCGCCCCAGCAACCGCGCCGCCGCTCCCCACCCCGCGCTGGACCCTCCCTGCCTCTCCACATCGCGCCGCCGTCGCCCGAGCCGCCACGCACGTCGCCGAGCTTGCCCGCTCCTGCTCTCGCGCCCATGCCTTCTTCTGGACCCCGAGCACGTCCTGGAGTTCCCCACGAACCCACTCTTGCATTCCCACACCCACATTTGCACTGCTTTTCCTCTTCCCGAGCTCTCCACCTCGCCGGACCTCCACCGCAGCTTCTGCTCGCCGTCGACAGCCGCCGCTGCCGCCACCCATCCCCGATCCAGTGCTCCTAGAGCACCGCCGCGACCCACTGGTGCTCCCCAGCCTGCCCAATTTCGCTCTCGTGCACCGGAACGACCGGACCACTACGCCGGTGAGCTCGAGCTTGCACTGCCGCTCAGCCTCACCGTCATCCCGTCGATCCACCACCTCTTAGCCCCGACCAAGCACACCATCAGCACCACATCATCGCGTGGGAGCTCTCTGGCCACTTTCCCACCGCCCTCCGACACTCCGGTCACCGGAACGCCGATGACGTCCCTTGGACCTCCGCCACCCGCCCCTGTTCGCCGTCGATACGCCGCCTCGGCCCTTCTCTTCCCCAACACCGGCCAACCCCGTGACCGCCGTGAGTCCCTGAACTTTTTCCCCCACTTGCCCCTTGCCGCCGGTGAGCCCCCTCACCGGAATTTGATCGGCACCGATCGAGTTTCCTGTGTAGCCCGGCCAAGGACCCAATTGCAACGATTCAAAACTTTCCAGGGGCCTATCTGTAGGAAATCAGAACCCCCCCATTCAAATCAGCCAACTTGTAAAATCCATAGGAAATTGTAGAAAAATCCAAAAATATCCAAACCAATTTTTTTGTACTCCTGAAATCTAAATCTACAAGTTTTATTAATGAAGTTCAGTTTGAAACAAATATTTTTAGAGTTATTTTAAATTCTAGCAAAAGGGTATCTTGAGTATAACTTTTGCATATTAACTTTATTTCTTGTGAATTTTGGTGAGTTGCTTGTTTAGAATACAAGTGATCTTGTGTGAAAAATTCACCTATAATACTAAACCCTAGCTTGAATTAATTTAAACTTATACAAACCAAGCTTGAAAGGGTTTAAATTTAATTAAGCATGTTGCTAAGGTTTTCATGCTTAGATCTTTTTACCATGTGATGATCTTTATGTGAGTACCTCATAATAAATATTTCAAGAATTTATAGCACTATTTTACCTAAGCTTTGAATTTAAACTTTACATTTGAACTAAATTCAAATGGTTTAGTAATTGTTTTCAGAAACTTATGAGAAATTCATAGTAAACTAATTCATTAGGCATAAGCTTATCCACAAAAATTCAAGGCCATAACCTTTAGGGATTTTAAATTAAAAATCAAACTTGCCAACCTAATTCAATAAATTCAACTAATTAGGATAATTGAGTTAGGATACCAATAGTAGGTTTATATTTAAACCTCTTGCTTTATGAAATTGTGTGTCTTAATCTATTATATTGCAACTTTATCATGAAATAAAACTCTTAACTTGAGAACCAACTAATTCAAATCATTGCATATCATATAGAGTCAACAACACTCGACGACGGAGACTACGAGCTAGTCCCGGAACAAGAGCAAGGGTTTTCTGAAGACCCAGTGAGCGTCATCGAGACTCTAACTGAAGCTCTGAACCAAAGTTCGGAAATCCTTGACACTCCTGCCCCCAGCCCCGCTCAAGAAGGCAAGCCCCGGTGCATAACCTAGTATTTCAAATTACTACATTTATGCAATTCTATATGTATATATTGTATCTTGCATTAAGTCTAGGAGTTGAAATGGAACCCTAGATGCATGGATACTAGGAACCTATGTATTGTGCCTGAGTCCTTATCGGATAGATGCTTTGCTAATAGGACCGGCAGAAGTCGGGTGATTTCCTATCACTCGCGCGATATACGAGTTGAATGTTTACTATTCTGCAATCACTATAAGGATGATGGACGGGGTCATGTGCAGTATCATGACTCGGAAGGTTACCCCGTCTGTGTTGATAAAAGTTGATAAAGTCGCAGTGTGTGGTAGTGGTGGCTAAGCGTTTGAAAGTACTAGCCACATGCCGTGAAATATGGTAAGCGGTAAGCCTAGTAACCAATCGGCCTGAGGAGTGGACATACCTCCCACCACTCATAATTTGGTTTTTCTCACGCACCGACGTGCGGGAGTATGTTCCGCGTAGCGGACAGGAGTACGGTCATGTAGTCACGCTACAGACGTACGTCCTGCACATTGGATGTGCGTATGGTCCTACAGTCGCTTGTGGTGGCCCTGTTCCACGAGTCGGAATGAAAGGCAAACGGTTGCTTCGGAATGATCATTGGATGTTCCAAGCTTGTGAGTTAGGTTTGCCCTGCAAGGTTTGGAAATTCGATTTAGAATCGTCCATTTCTTATGGAGATTAAGACTGCTTATTCCTTCTGCCACATAGAGTAAGAACAGTAACCATTGTTGGAATAATCTTGATAGATGCTAATCTCTACCTTGCTTGTCTAGTATAGGTGCTTACCTTGAATGGTTAATGAAACTCGAATTTGAAAGCTAAAACATGGAAGTTAGATCATACTCTTTGTTGCTTTTCAGCAAAAGAAAACCAGAGCCTCTCAAATCCTCCATAGTCTAGTTATGGGCTAAGTATACCCGATTCCGGTTAAGTCTTGCTGAGTATTATTATACTCAGTCTTGCTAGTCTATTTTCAGGTATGACCTTCGAGAACCCCACGGATGGTCCAGCATGGCCAACCTCTGTTCCGTTTGGCTGGTTCGTGGAGTGGGATCGTCCCCGACTGGCAGTGATCCTCCGGAATGACACCATGTTAGGGCTGAATTTGGTGTCAACTTTCGCGACGTGTGTAGTCGCGTGACAATTTTTCTTCCACTGTGACTCCCCACAAGCTTGCATAGCTTGTGGTTTTAAAACAATGTTTGTATACGTGTACTAAAGTTTGAAACAGTTTGTAATAATGTTTAATTTTCTGTGAATTAAAAGTTGGTGAGCTATTGTATGATTGTAAACTCGCCTTCATGCGAGGTAAACCTGCTTCGATCCTGTTGAACCGTGGTTGCATCAGGCGGAGACCCGACAGACCAATGGGTTGTTCCGTTTGAAGTGCGTTGAGGCAGTATCGGCTGTATAGCGATGTCTAACGCACTTGAGCCGGAATAATTCAGGCAGTTCTGCCACAAGGAAGGGCAAAAGATACTTAGTGCAAACTAATCCTGAGATCAAACTAATCATCCAACTATGGCATGTCGCACATATAGCTACCATCTAGTAAAAACTAATCCTGCCTTCTAACTATGACATGTCGACTCCTCGCTTAAATATTGACCACCATCTTCCATGCATGATCAACCTCTGTAAGTCCCAACTCCTCACGATGCGCCTTGTGTTAGCCAGCCGAGATTTATCTTCAGCAGTGTCGTTGACAGCCGCATACTTAGTGTGTATACGAGCCGCACGGATCCACCATAGTGCACGACTCACAACACGCATATGTTCCCGGGCACAAATGCTTAGAAGCCCTACACGATCCACAGCACTAATGATAACAGGGCCATACCCTGCACGTGCAATCTATAGACAGGCTTTGGCCTGATGCTCCAATGCTCGGGGCCAAATCATTGCTGCCAATAAATAGCAACAAGATTAATTTTTGAAAGTTTGCAGTACATTTATTCATCTTTTTCGTAGCATATCCATGTACCTATTCTTCAAAATCATAGGGCATATGTCCATATTATCACTAACATTGTTCTAACCATATCATGAATAGCACATTGTTCCAGACCCATGAACTAACATTCATCTAACATCCATCATATCACAATACATTCATCATGCACACATAGGGCATAAGGAGAAGGACTCACCTCGGTGGAGGATGCCGAGGCGCGCCCGATCGGAAGGCACGCTGGTGGAGGAGGAGGAGCAGTAGAGGAGGCGCATCGGTGAAGGAGACCGAGCCGGTGGAGGAGGCGCGTCGGTGGAGGAGGCCGAGCCGGTGGAGGAGCTGGCCAAGCCGCTAGGCCCGCGTCAGGGGAGGGGCGCTGGTGGTGGAGGAGGAGCAGCGAGGTCCGCACGCTGGATCTACTGGGGCGCAACGTCGACGGCCCGCACATGGGCGTAAAGCAGCAGCGCAATGTCCGAAATAAAGAAGCGCCTCCATATATCCTGGAGTGAACTCATTGGTAATGGGCAATAAAAGCCTGTTACCATTATCAATACATTGGTAAAGGGCATTAACAACGTCCTTTACCAATGGAAACTCAATGGTAACGGACATCAAATGTCCGTTACCATTGTTTACCAGATTGGTAACAGGCATTAATATTGCCCATTACCAATGATAATAGTAACGGACGTCGATATAGTCCGTTACCAATATCTTATCATTATTGCCGAGATCGGGCGCGGACCTGAGGGTCTCATTGGTAACGGTCTTTAGGAAAGTCCATTACAGTTAATGTTTCTTATAACGGACAACTTATGCCCATTACCAATGGCACGTTACATAATTTTGCTTTTCACGTAGTGAATCATACAAGGAATAAAAACTGCCTAACATAAGACATAGGGCATTACTCCATCAGTGGCATGAACTTATCTAAAGAATTGTGTCTGTGTGTTTGCATCTAGCTCTCAGCTCAGCGGTTCCCCCATTCAATCTACCACAACGGGTAGATTGTCAGTCACCAATGATGTAGTTGGCGCTAGGTAGGGTATTTCGTAGAGATCCATATGGAGAGCTGGATGGACATTATCTATGTTGACATCACATTCACCTTAGGCTAGACCATTAGCTTCAGGAGCATGCTCTACAACGCTAATTACTCAGACAACCTCATCCGCACTGATCCAAACAAGAAATGTTGTTGCTCGAGAAACTGCACCAACATCCACAAATCAGCTCGCCGCTTTGCCATGCTCCAATTCGATAGTTTAGCCCCTCGAAATCCCAGGAGTGCTCCTTCCATGAGCGACCTAATCTCTGGATTAGTTGGGATTCGCGATGCTCTCTCCAATTGCATCTCCCTCTTTGAGATGGTCCTCAAGCTGAGCCCAAGAGATGGGATCCTTTCATCCCGCTTCCTGATGGGACTAAGGAAAAGTTTGACTGCCTTCCAGAGGGAAATCAAGCGCATCGACATGTGCTCCAATTTCTCCAATCTAGTCAAGAACTAGTTAGACAAAGAGGAGTCTATGCCTATAATGAATTCCACATGGATATGGTCATCACGGCCACGCTAGAAGGATGGACGGTCAAGCAATGATACTATGACTCGTCCGGGACTTAACAGATAGATTAGGAGGGATCACATCTAGCCAGTTTTGTTGAGAGCTTGCCACAAGACTTAATGAGTTAGGCGTAGTTTCCCCCTATTCTACCGACCTGAAAGGATCCACGATTGAGATTATATCTGACGGCTCGGAAGACCATTTCCCCAATAGGGAACTGTTTGTCAACGGTCAAATACCTGAGGGCACCCTTCCCCTAGTTGAGTACTCAAACCCTGATGAAACATAGGTGCAGAAGTAAGAACGACACGCTCACATGGCTCTCCATAGCCAAGGTCCACCATGAGAGCTCGAAGAAGTCATCTCCCCCATAAAAAATACAATGAAGGTGGAGGTGGAAGCACGATGACTATGAGGAATGCCACAACACGCCCCCATAGGAGGGACAACCCCAATGATGGGCTTAGCGCCCGCAAATGGCTCAGCTGCTCCCACTCCGCACGGATAAAGAAGGAGGCCCAAAAATCTACATGAGGCTTCTAACCTTGACGGGGAGTTCATCATGCAACTAGGAGGTCATTAGGTCTATCCAACCATGGCATAAAATTTGGTAGTGGTGAACACGTAACTCGCCCCAACACGACACGGATCGATTAGATAAGCGCAATGGTGAGGATAGCAGCAGTCCAGGTCAACTGAGAGAACCCGGGTGGCCTGATTTGCTCTCATTCCACCACGGCAATGGGTAACGACCGACTCCATGGAAGGGATCAGTGCCAGCATGCCGATGCATGCCACAACAACAAGCACTGCCATCACCATGGATGTGCACCTAACAAACAATTGCATAGTGGCAACCACCGGAATCGGCATGAGCATGATTGGGAGGTCAATCTAACACTCTCTCAATCATGGGTATAACCATGATCTTCATCCATGTATCAACATCATCAGCCACCATGGGAACAATCGAAGTCTCACCTAGTTCCATTGCCCGCGAGAATTCGATGAATGGTATGGTATACCCCGCGATCGGCACTGGGACCGCTATGATGACAATCCAGTTTCTTCCCCTCAAGATCATCAATCAACCCTTGTTGGACAAGCACATCTATCACCACGCACTGCTACACACTAAAATTTCCTTTACTGTCAAATGTCTCTACTTGATTCCACATCCCCGACATCATCTTATTTTTGTGCTTCGTATCACTGCCGACCTTCTCACAAAATCAGATCCATCCAACCTCAGCTCTAATATCACTTGTTAGAATCTAATACCACTCGTTATGCGCAGCAACCCTAGATCTTGAAAGGTTATTGCGAGTACGAGATGAACTTGCACCATATCAAAAATTATGTAGATGAATCTTGTAGAAAATCCTATATTATGGCCTTGAAGCAACCACGACAAGAGAGTAGGATTTTGGCAAAGCCGACCACAAATTCTTTAAGCACAACTCCAAAAGAGTACAAGTGATTGTCGCTCCCTTACAACCCTACTTGACCCTTTAGGACCTCTGATTCTTTCCCTGTACAAGAATCTAATGCTATATAATTGTCTAGCCTATTCCTCTTGAGCGCTCCTAATTGGCCCTTACAAGCTTGAATGAGACCTTGTGTTGGCTTTGTATTGTTTATCTTTGGCTTGCTTGATCCCTATAGCCTCCACCCCTTGTTTATATAGTCCCCTCGAAGGCCCTCATACATGCAAGTAGGAGTCCTACATCTAGTAGGATTCAACACTCAAGTCCTAGTAGAACAAGGAGTCATAATAGCATACCTCTATTGGGTCCTAATCCAAGTAGGAGTTGAGTCACCGTACAATAAATGGAAGAGTGCACATATATATGCCTCAAAAGGATGCAGCAGCAACCATCGCATCCGCCCGCACCCGTGTCCACTCCCACTTTCCTGGCAACTGCCAAGTGTAGTGCGGGGCAGGAACAGGCATGAAGGACGGATAGGATCATCCACATACAATTAGTTTGCAACACACCCCATTGATGGAATCTATCTTTGATCATCCTTAAATTAAGTACTCCATTCCTTCAAGATATCCTGTCAAGAAATATGAAAGAAAATATTTACAGTGGTAGGTATATTAGGTAAACTCCTCAAAAATCCAGAGGGAAAATAAGGAGAAGAAACGTGATATATAAACGTAATAGAGTCCAAAACCACGATTTTATGCATGTGGTCATCATATTAAAAAATGGTGGAAAAAATAGGTGATGAGACATATGGCCTATTTTAATATTGCCTCATTAAAACTTTGAATGAGGAATCGAAAAGGGAAAAACTTATACAAAGAAAAGAGTGCAATATGATAGCACAAGTCATTAATCGGAGAGAAATACTCTCCTGATCCTCGTAAGTCCTTAATTCATCTCATATCAATCCCCTCGACACATCTATGAGATGCGGAGTATGATAAAGTGCACGAGGCAGTGAGGGCGAGGCACGCCAGCAAACCCGCCATCGTGTGAAAGGTTGCTATGGAGCCAAGGCACAACACGAAAGGGCCTACATTTCCGTGCCATGTCGCCATTCCCTAACTGCGCCATCCACTCCGAGCATTCGTAACCACCGGATTAAAGGGCCAAAAACGGCAGCCTCGGCATGACTGCTTGGCGAAGCAGGGAAGCAGCAAGAGGGAGAATGAATGAATAAACAAATGGACCCGGCTACAAGCATGTTTTCCTATTCTAGTAAATTTCTTTTTCACGTTTTTTTCTCCCGTGCGTCCTTTTCTTCGATGCTATCATGCCAACAGAGCCCACTGCCCACCGTCCCACGGTCCTACTCAGGCCCCTGCACATTTTCCTACCATCGCCCACTTGATTTGCGGACCCTACACAAAACTAAATAAATATTATTCAACTCGCTGCAAGCAAATTTGAATTTTCACCAAAGCAATTAAGAATCAAATGCAAAAATATTCATCAGGTATCATTCCGCATCAAAGGTGTGTCGTCATTTCAGGCTAAAAAGAGACATCAAACACCATCAGGTATATTAGAACACAAATATCAAGCAAAAATAATACATGATGAGGCACCCTTAGAATAAAGTACCGTCATTCAGCACATCAGTTTTTTCAGTTTCACCCTCTCCTCCCTTGAAAAAACACATAATGCATTTCGAACCTGAAGGGACTGTCATCTAAACATATCGAAAACAAGTCTTCACGCCTCCTCTAGAACCTAGAATCAAGCAAGACATTGAATCAGTAGAAAACAAAAGATGGCAGGTAATCAGAACATAAAAGATGCGAACACAAATACTAAACTAAATATGATCATTTGCTTCACAAATTGATAAGCATATCCAAAGTGGCTAAACTTTCATAATATGAAAAAAATGCCAAAGCCAGAACACACAAATGCTAAACTAAAAATGAATAAATTGCTTGTTCATTTGTCATAAGTTGCCTAAAAATGGATTCCTGTAGAACCAATGACCAATCCATCAAAACACAGGAAAATACTACTACTAGAAACACAGAAAATGCTTAGCTATTATGAATAATTTGTTTGTTGATTTAGCTTAAGTTGCTTACATGTAATTTAAAAATGCTAAGACATGATAAATAAACAGATCCCCAGTGATGCTAAATCGTTACTGGAAATGTTAGAGTACCAAAATATTATTGTAATAATGGAATATACTAGAAAAAAATATTGCTAAAATACAGTAAGTAAACTGCTTGGACCTAACCGGAAAAATGATAGTATCAGGCTCAGGTTATAATAGCAAAAAAAAATACAATCTACTAGAATGAAAGGAAATTAATAGAACATAGAAAACAATATATCCCTAATGATACTAAAACATTACTGGAAATGCTACAGTGCCAAAATATGATTGCAAAAATGGAAGGTACTAGACTAAAAAAGTGCTAAAATACAATAAGTAAAAACTTCTTAGTTGTAACTGGAAAAATGCTAGTGTGAGGCTCTAACCGCAAAAATACATTATATTGTTTCATAATAACTGAAAAATATAGTAATAAACAAAATGCATACACTCTACTAATAATTACCACAATGGATGATGACACAAATCCTGTTGTTTAATGAACATACGGCGTGATTAAAAACATTGGTCTGAGACATATCGGATGGTGCACATGCATGATGTGATTCTGTCTAATATGTGACCTCATTTCCTAATGAGGCATCAGTGCTCTCTGCATTTTATCTTTTAAAAACTCTGCTATGTAAGCAAGCAAATTCATATGGTAATGTATACTATCCTGGAACCGGAAAAAAGTAAAAAAAATTAGAGAAAGCAGTAATCTGCTTAATTAAAAATCATATTTGCCTGGTTAGTAACAGCACCTTTGCCTAACTGAAATGCTAATTGAAAAGGGTAAAATGTCTAATTAGGGAAGCAGTATTTTGATTAACTAAAAATATTTAAAAGATGCTGCACAGTTCTGAACAGAGAATTGCCTGATCTGAAATTCATCCAAAGCTAAAAAAAAGCATGTCTAAATTGCTTTTGGGGGTCTAGTCTATATGATCAATTGAGATCTATAAAAATGACTGTCGGTACGGTACCTCCTGCTAGGGTGTCCAGACCCTTAGCGTATCACCATACGTGACCTCCCCCTCGCCTTCTGGGTGACGTGGCATACGGCCCAGGCTTGACAGCTGGGACCATGGTCTCCGGACCCTCCCCGAGCTCTGAGAGGTCCGGGGCCTCCGCATGCCACGGAGGGCAAGGGAGCTCTTGGGTAGCCCCCGCGGACCCGGACTTCCCAGGGAGGTCCGGGGCCGCCGCGTGTGATGGCCGGACCATCACGGGCCTGACCGCTCCAACCGGCCTCGGGGGCCCGGACCCCCCTCCCTCCGAGGAGGGGTCCGGTGCCGCCACGTGCCACCCCTGCGGGGGGAGCGGAGCTGGCCCTGCCACGTGCATGTGGCAGGAGGCCTTTCGCGGGTCTCCAGCCCACCTACCAGTATTTAATGCGGTAGCTGGGCCGGGCGCCCCCAAGTTAAAAAGCGTGGCCTGCCACTGACACACGGGGCAGGTAGGCTGACACCACGGTAAGCCCGCCTGTTTCCAAGGTGGCGCGTCGTGTCACCGTGTACTGTGCGCCAGCAGCGTGCAGTCCCGTCACGGCGCCGCGTGCGGCGTAATGATGGGCTGTAACAAGAGAGCCGAGGCGTGTGCTGCCACAGTGCGCGCGAAGGCAACGGCGCGGTGGGTCAGCACTGCCCCAATGCCTGTCAGAATCGCGCCCAACAGTGGCAGCACAGCACCACTGTTGGGTAACACTGACAGCGACAGCGGTCACTGTGCCTGCAAGACAGCACACGACCGCATCCAGGTTGAAGATACGCACGTTATCTTCCCAACCGTGAAGGCAGCGACAAGGGGCTGGAGAGAGAGATCTCCATATCACATAGAGTAGGTCCCTGTTGGCCGGGCCCACCTGTCGGGGTCCCGCACAGTGTAAGCACCTCCCTTGAACTATAAAAGGGAGAGTGTACTCGTTAGAGGACAAGTTTCTCTCACACAAGCTCACGCTGCTTTCCGTTCAGGCTTACACGATCAACACAACACCAAAGTGGACGTAGGGTATTACGCTCTGGCGGCCCGAACCACTCTAAATTCTTGCGTCCTTCCTACGTTCATCTGCTGACCGCTCGAGCGCTCCTAAGACCCCTCCAAACCCATCCTTAACTAGGATTAGGCGGGTGCTTTCCGCCACCAGGCTAGAGATTTCCTCCGACATTTGGCGCGCCAGGTAGGGGACTTAGGTTTGGTTTGCGCTCGGTCGACCTTCACGACCTCAATGGCGCAGGAAGATGGTCTCAACGACATCCTGTTGGGCGAGGAAGTGGCGTCCACGACGCCACATGTTTCCCATCGTCCAACATCCAGGGCGGCGCGAGCAGCTCCTCAACGCGCTGCGGCGCGGGCCTCAGTGGCCCAATCGGTGCCCGCACCGAATGGGCCGCTCATGGCAGCCAGAGAGTTGCAACGCAACCCCCCTGGTGAGGCGGCCTCGCCCGACGCCCAGAGGCAATGGCGTCACGATGTCGACCGCCTCCTCAACCTGGTACAGGCTTCCCCATGTTCAGCGGGGGGTCTGCCTCCAGGCAACGCCGTCATCAGGGCGGCACATCCGGTTCTGTGCACTCACCATCAGTGAGGAGTGCATGGACCGAGGACCTCCGGGCGGAGCTCAACCGCAGACGTGCGGGAGAGGACGCCCGTGTCTCCATCGAGCGGGCGCGTGGTCGTCGGCTCAGTATTGAGGGTCGTGACCTCGATGCCGAATTCGCTGCGGTGGTTCCGGCCCCGCAAGGACCTGTCCAGGCACCGGTGTCCGGGGTGGGCTGCGCCGCGCTCGCAGACCACCTTCGCGCGGTCGCCTGGCCGTCCAAGTTTCGGCCACACCTGCCGGAGAAGTACAACGGGTCCTCCAACCCGTCAGAATTCCTGCAGGTCTACATCACCGCCATCACGGCGGCTGGAGGTAACGACGCCATCATGGCAAGTTACTTTCATGTAGCCTTGACCGGGCCAGCCCGGACCTGCCTCACGAACCTTACTCCAGGATCCATCCGATCCTGGGGGGAGCTGTGCGCACAGTTCACGGCAAACTTTGCCAGTGCGTATCAGCAGCACGGTGTGGAGGCCCACCTCCACGCAGTGAGGCAACAACCCGGAGAAACCCTCTGGGCCTTCATCTCCCGCTTCACCAAGGTACGTGCAATGATTCCGCGTATCTCCGACGCGTCTATTATCACGGCTTTCCGACAGGGGGTCTGTGATGAGAAGATGCTGGAGAAGCTGGCGACCCACCAGGTGAAAACCGTCACCACCTTGTTCGCCTTGGCAGACAAATGCGCCAGGGCAGCGGAGGGCCGTGCATGGCACTCTGCAACCCAGGCAGGTCCCGCTCAGATGAGTGGGCCCAGTGTTGCTGCCCCTGGCAGCGGCAAGAAGAAGAACAAGAAGAGCCGTGGCTTTGACAAGTCACGGATCGGGGGCCCGGCTGTTGCAGCAGCAACGACCGGGGGCCAGAACCCTCGTGGCAAGCGCCCACGACAATAGCGCACCGACCCTGGGTCGTGCCCTGTTCACCCTAGGGCTCGCCACAGCGCCACTGAGTGCCGCGAGATCCAGAAGCTCGCGGAGCGCCTCAGTAAGAGGCGCGACCAAGCCTCAAAGGAAGGCCCCTCCCCTCCGCGGCGGTCCGGCAAGGAGAAGATCTCCGACGCCGATGCGGCCGCGGCGGAGAGGGGGCTGGGGTATCAAACCCCCAACAAAGACCTCAAGGGTCTCTTCCACCAGTCTGACTCCGAGTCTGGCGGTGACGAGCGCCGCAAGAAGCTGTACGTGATGTACGGCGGCAGCTCAGAGCTCGTCTCCCGGCGGGACGTCAAGACCCTTCGCCGAGAGGTTCTCTCGATGAAGCCGGCGACGCCAAAGGCGGCGCCGCACCAGCGGTGGAAGAATACCATCATCTCCTTCGGGCCGTCGGACTGCCCGGAGAATATGGCGGGAGCTGGGGTGCTGCCGCTTGTCACGGCACCCACCATCTCCAACATCTGCCTCCACCACGTGCTGATCGACGGGGGTGCAGGCCTCAGCGTCATCAGCTATGCAGCGTTCAAGCACCTACAGATCCCGGAGTCCAAGCTGACTCCTTCGCGCCCATTCTCCGGAGTGGGCCCAGACCCGGTGTACCCGGTAGGGACCATCACCCTACCGGTTACATTTGGGACGAAGGACAACTTCCGTACCGAGAACGTGCAGTTCGAGGTTGCGGAGGTTAACCTCCCCTTCAACGCCATCATTGGCAGACCGGCTCTGTACCGGTTCATGGCCATTGCCCATTACGGGTATTTGGTCCTGAAGATGCCTTCTCCGGCAGGCGTCCTCATCGTCCAGAGCGACCGGGCCGCTGCCGTCGTACTGGTCGAGAAGCTCCATGCGCTAGCAACAGGGCTTGCCCCTGCAGCTGGCGCCCAGGGGTCTGACCCCTCCACCTCGCGTGCCAAGGCTCTGGCCAAGGCACCTAAGGTCCGTCCGTCCGACACGGACGACATACCCGTGAAGACCGTCCAGGTCGGAGCGGAGACCTCCCAGACCACCCGCATCGGTGGGAATCTGGGAGAGAAATAGGAAAGCGCGCTCATCGCCTTCCTCCAAGCAAACGTTGATGTGTTCGCCTGGGAACCGTCACAGATGCCCGGGATCCCTGAGGAGGTGATTGAGCACCATCTGAAGATCCACCCCGACGCCAGGCCGGTCCGGCAGAAGCCACGCAAGTAGTCCATCGAGCGGCAAAACTTCATCCGTGAAGAGCTCCGCAAGCTGCTGCAGACTGGCTTCATTGAGGAGGTCTACCACCCAGTGTGGTTGGCTAACCCTGTCGTGGTCCCGAAGGCAAACGGGAAGCTTCGGATGTGCATCGACTACACCAATCTTAATAAGGCATGTCCAAAAGACCCTTATCCACTTCCGCGCATAGACCAAATTGTAGACTCCACCTCCGGGTATGATTTGCTGTCCTTCATAGATGCCTATTCTGGTTTTCACCAAATCAAAATGGCTGAGGATGATAGGAAGCATACAGCTTTTGTAACAGTGGATGGTCTTTATTGTTGTATAGTAATGCCTTATGGATTGCTTAATGCTCTACCCACCTTTGCTCGTGCAATGAACATCACTTTAGGTAATTTGGTTAGAGAAATAGTTGAGGTGTATGTTGATGACATCGTTGTCAAGACTAGAGAATCAAATTCCCTCTTAGAGAATTTAGCTCAAGACTTCGACAAGCTACGGGCGACCTCCACCAAGCTTAACCCTGAGAAATGCGTCTTTGGCGTGTCGGCGGGAAAGCTTGTTGGTTTCCTGGTCCCCCACCGGGGGATCGAGGCCAACCCGGATAAGGTCCGGGCGATCGAGGCAATGAGACCCCCTGTGCGCCTCAAGGATGTCCAGAGGTTGACGGGGTCCCTTGCAGCCCTCAGCCGCTTCATCTCCAGGTTGGCGGAGAGGGCACTTCCCTTCTTCAAACTGATGAGGGGGTCCGGTCCATTTCCATGGACTGAAGAGGCAGAGCATGCCTTCCAGGAGATGAAGCAGTACCTCACCTCCTTGCCGGTCCTGGTCGCACCGGACCCAGGTGAGACACTGTTTCTCTATCTTGCAGCAACAGCCGAAGTGATCAGCATGGTGCTGGTCACTGAGAGGCCCGAGCGTCTCCCGCAGGGGGCCCCCGCGAACCCCCCCTGCGGGAGAAGGGGGTCCGGCCTCCACCTCTCCAGCAACCGGCCCTACTTCGGAGGGTCCGGCCGGGTTCCGACCGAGAGAAGCACTAAGCAACATGGGGCCCGACGGGTCCCCAGCTCAAGCAGAAGGATCCAGTCCTCCTGGCAGAGTCAGGACCGTCCAGAAGCCGTTCTACTACGTCAGTGAGATTCTTCATGAGGCAAAGGCCAGGTATCCTGAGACGCATAAGCTTCTTTATGCTATACTCCTTGCGTCCAGGAAACTCCACCACTACTTTCAGGCCCACAAGATCGTGGTGGTAACCTCCTACCCATTGAGGGCCATCCTCCACAATTCCAACGCCACAGGCAACATCGCCAAGTGGGCAGCAGAACTCGCTGGATTCCAGCTTAACTTCCAGCCACGCCATGCCGTCAAGAGCTAGGTCCTTGCTGACTTTGTCGCGGAATGGACCCCATCGCCCAGCGTCCCTGGGGTCCGGGTGACGGCTCGGACCCCCCACATCCAGAAGTCAGGGCTCCGGTGTTCACCGGACCTCACTGGACACTCTTCTTCGATGGGTCCACCCACAGCAAGAGGGCAGGGGCTGGTGTGGTTCTCATCAACCCACGTGGCGAGCAGCTGAAGTACATGGTGCACCTCGACTTTGGGGGCACCAACAACATGGCGGAGTATGAGGCCTTGATCTTTGGACTCACAGCGGCTCTATCCCTGGGAGTCCGGGAGCTCCTGGTCAAAGGGGACTCCCAACTCGTCATCAGGCAAGTCCGGGGGGAATGTTGCTGTAACAATCCCCAGCTTGCAGCCTACCTCATCCACGTGAAGAGGCTGGAGAAGGACTTCGATATGCTGGAACTGCAACATGTTCCGCGCGAGGCCAACTCAGCAGCTGATGCACTCTCCGCGAGCGCATCGACTCAGGCACCCGTGCCTGAGGGTGTCTTCCAGAGACGCCTGCTGAAGCCTTCCGCCCAGCCTGCCGACCTGGGTGAAGGGGGTCGGACTAGCACCTCGAAGCTAGCGGTCCCAGCGGTGCTCCATCCGTGGAGCCCGCCAAGGGTCATGTGCTCCCTCGAGGGTCCCGAAGACCTCAGGGAGCCACGCCCAAATTCTCAGGAAGGTCCCGATGCATGGATCTCTAAGGTCCGGGACTACCTGAAAGATAATTTTCTTCCTGAAGACCAAGCATCTGCTGACCGCATAGTCCAGATGGCTAAGCGATACACAGTGGTAGAAGGGGATCTCTACTGCCGTGGCGCCAACGGCATCCTCATGCGGTGCATTACCCAGGAAGAGGGCTACGACTTGCTCGCAGAGATCCATGGAGGCGAGTGCGGAAGTCATTCTTCATCCCGCATGCTGGTCGGTAAAGCCTTCCGGCACGGCTTTTACTGGCCGACAGCACTCCAGGATGCAGCTGAGTTGGTAAGGTCCAGCAAAGCGTGTCAGTTCCATGCAAAGTAGATACACACTCCAGCTCAGGCGCTGCAGATGATTCCTCCCTCTTGACCTTTTGTTGTATGGGGGTTGGATATCTTGGGACCTTTCCCTAGGGCCGTCGGCGGGTACCGGTACCTCTATGTCGCCATTGACAAATTCACCAAGTGGCCGGAGGCAACCCCAGTGGTCAACATCACCAAGGCGTCGGCAACCGCTTTCCTCAAGTCAATTATGTGCCGGTTCGGGGTCCCGAACCGGGTCATCACCGACAATGGGACTCAGTTCATGAGCCAATACTTCCAGGAGTACTGCGAGGACATTGGCATCCAGCTCTGTTTCGCCTCAGTGGTGCACCCCAGGAACAATGGCCAAGTCGAGCGGGCTAATGCTGAGATCCTCAGAGGACTCAAGATCCGGACCTACTGCGATCTTGAGAAATATGGCGCAAGGTGGATTGATGAGCTTCCGAGTGTGCTGTGGGGAAACCGGACCATACCCAACCAGGCAATAGGGGAAACCCCTTTCTTCTTGGTCTACGGGGCCGAAGCGTGCCTTCCCCCGGAGATCACCATGGGCTCTCTACGAGTCCAAGCTTTTGATGAGGACTTGCAGGAACAGCAGCGTCGCCAAGATGTGGACCTCGTCGACGAGCGAAGATGGCGAGCTACAGTCCAAAACGCACGGTACAACCAAGCGCTCCGGCGCTACCACCAACGGTTCGTGCGGAATAGGGAGCTCCAGGTTAGGGACCTAGTCTTAAGGCGAATCCTAAACCGAGAGGGCCTGCACAAGCTCTCCCCCAGTTGGGAGGGGCCCTTCAAGGTGACAAAGGTGTGCCGACTCGGATCTGTTCGCCTGGCTACGGAGGAAGGCATGCAACTACCCAATCCATGGAACATTGAGCACCTCCGTAAGTTTTACCCCTAGGACCTAGTTGAGAGGAAATTTTTCCTCTGTAATTGGTAGCATCAACGTGCGGACCAGGGCGGTGGAGGTCCGCCCTCGTAAACCCGGCCCCTGGCGTACATCGCACAACTCTTCTATACCAATTCGTTAAGGAAAATTTTTTTTCTCAATGTGTCCTTGAAGTCTATACAGTTCTGTTTTTTCCTTGTTTCCCATTGCGCTAACCCCCCACGTGGTTTTTCACGTCTATGTCGTGCCGAAGGCCCTACTTAAGTTGCTACACTACGTCTCTGCCCGGGACCCCTGTCTCGCGGAAGAAAAGGAACCGGACACTTGGGAACTGGCTTCAGGGAGACGTGCTCGTTCTTTGCTGGGGTCCAGGTCCGTGTAGCCGCTTAGCCTGGTTCCGTACCCTAAGCCTATACGCCCTGCCCCCCTAGGACGAGTACCGTTGTACCTCAAACAATGGACCCGGGGGCCGGGACCCCTTAGATTCCCGAACTGTGGCCCCGGTGCTCTGACTCGTTACGCAACTCAGGAGGCCTTCGCTGACCAGACCGGGACCTCGTGGGGACGTCTACTAAACATCGAATCTAAGTCATGTGCAGGACCTCGGTTCTATGGCAGCTAGTCCCGACCTATCGTGACTACCTCCCAGGGGGCCACGGGACCTTGGTGTACTCAAGAACACTTTACAGATCGACAACCAGGAAAACAGCTAAGTTTTTCACAAAAAAGTAGATGCACGAAATACTTAAAATGCATTACTGATAATATGCACAACATTATGAAGTTATCTTACAATAACAAAAGTTATATTACAAAAGAAACAACAAAAAGATGCTAGCACTACTGTCCGGCGGCACCCCCACTCTCTGCAGGTTCGGGGCGGTGTCGGATGCGTGCCGTGACCATGTTAGCCGCCTCCTGGACTCCTTCTTGCGTGGCGGCTACCATTGCCCGGAGGGTCCGACCAGGACAGGAGTCAGCTGGATGGCAGGGTCGTGGCTCCGGAAGCTGGTGAGGATGTACTCCGCCATCCCCCGAGCAACTGCACGCCCTTCCGTCTCCAGAAGGTCCTGTATGCTGGCCTCCATGTCCCATAGCCGCTCGGCGGTGGAGTCCAGCACCTGGAGGGCGGCGCCAAGTGGTGAAGGAGCCTCCGACACCCGGATGGGGTTGGCTCCGAGTGCTTCCAGCAAAGGGTTCACCGCACCGACCCATCTTGCGATCTGGTCGATGCTGGCGCTCCGCTCCGCCAGGAGTTCCTCCACCTTGGCCTCCCTCTCCTGGAGGACCGCCTCGCGCTCCTGGAACCTCCGGGTCCCGGCTGCCAGCTCCTCCTCCATGGCCTCTTCCCGCTTCTGGAGCTCTTGGAGCCGAGCCACCTCCTCCGCTTCGCGGGCAGCCAGCCATTCTTCTTTCTTCGCTGCAGCTGCCGCCAGCTCTGCAAGGGCGATCTCTTGCGCCTGGACCGCTGCCGCCGCCCTCCTGGCCTGGTCGGCCAGCTCCAGGGTGGTCTGCTCCCTGTCTGCTGCCGCCAGCACCTTCTTCTCCGCCGCGATCTCCCGCTCAAGGGCTTCCGCTTCCTGCCGCGTGGCCGCCTTCTCCCGTTGGAGCGCTACCGCCTCCCGGTAGCGAGCCTCCTGCAGTTGCTCTTGCAGGAGCTCGCGCTCCAGCACAAGCTTGGCGCGCTCATCGGCGAGGTGGGCGGAGGCGGACTTGATGCGGTCCCCCAGGCAGTGCTCCTAGTCGGAGAGCCGGAAATGCTCCGCCTCCAGCTTCTCCCATTCTCTGTGAATGCCAGCCTCCAGCTCCTCCTGAGCCTGCTGGCATTTGGCAAGGAGCCGGGGGAGGGGGATCTCCGCTGTGTCCGGGAGGAGGCGCCTTCCCAGTACCACGTCCGGTTCCTCCTCCTCCGCTGGTGGGGTGGCGGCGCTGGCGACCTCAGCGGCCTCCGGTGCCGCTGTCTCCGCCACCTTCGCTGTCTCCGGTGCTGCAGCCTCTGCCATGGCAGCGGCCCCCTCTGCTGCTGGCTCAGCTGGAGAGGGCCTGGCCTCGACACCCGGCTTGGCTGCCGGTGCCTCGGTCGCCGCAGCAGGCCTGGCGGCCTCCTCCTGGGGGGGCGACTTCGGGTCGTGGTGGTTTGGTGGCCTCCGGCTCCGGACCCCTAGGTCCGGAGGCTTCTGGAGCGGTCCCAGGCGGGGGCCCTGCTGGAGCCGACGCCGAAGATTCCGGCGCTGGCTGGGGGCCGGATCCCCCGATTGGTGCCTCTGAAGATTGGGGCCTGCCGTATCACCGATATGGTTAAGGCCCAGAAGTTAAGAGGGATAATGAAATACTCTAAGAAGACTACTTACGCGAAGTCGAACCACTCCCATCTGCCCCGGGCGGCTGGGGGGACCTTCTTCCCTGCCGAGGACCCCCCGGACCTTTGGCGGGTGTCCGCGGCCACCGGTGCTTCTGGCGGCGGTGGTGGGGTCTGTGGCCTGGGCTCGGATGGTGGTGGTGGCGTCGCCGGATGCCGTGTCGGCGGTGGTGGTGGAGGAGTCTGCTGCCTCGGAGGAGGCCGTCGCGCCTCCTCCGGTCTCCTCTCCGGCTGATGGCGTAGCGGCGGAGGTGGAGGAGCTCCGCTCCACTCCACCGCCCCCGCCGTTTTCTGGCGCTTGGGCGCCGGCTCCCCGACCAAGGAGCCATCGCCACGCTGGAGCCTCCGGGACTTGCACCCTTCGGCTTGGCTGCTCTGTGCGGGCGCCGCCCCCTGGGCCTCGTCGCCCCTTTGGGCCGGGGCAGCACCCGCATTGTCCTTGTGCCGGTGCTCCGGCACCGGCACCTTCTCCTTCCCTTTCCCGGCGGGAGCCGGACCTCCGGGTCCTGGCTCCCCGGGACCTTCGCTGGTACGCTGCTGGCGGTCCGGAGTGGCGCCGGGGATATGGAACCCGCGATTGGGGTCGCCTCCCAGCTGCCGGACCACTAGGCCACCCTCATCCAGGGTCGGCATCATCACCAGGATTGATGACCGCAACGCCTGGTCCTCGCATAGGGCCTTGACCCCGCTCGGGAGGACCAGGGACTCTGGGCAGAACGCCTCACCGGTCATCGCCCGGACCGCCGCCTCCAGCTCCGCTCTGGTGAAGTCGGCGCCGGGCCCGCGCGCGATCCTGCAGCAGTCATTTAGCCCTGTGTACATGTAGGCCATCCGGGACCGCTGCTGCAGGGGGCAATTCGCCGCTTCAGGAAGTCGCCCAGCACCATCATGGATGTCAGGCCGCTCCGTTGGAGATTCTTTACCCGATCAAGGACCGGGCCAAGCTCCTTCGGAATCGTCGGCTTGGCCTTCCAGGTGCTCCGATCGCTCTGGGGTGCGTCTGCTGGCAGCCCAGGCGGTCGTGGGGGTCAGCTACCGCGACGACCCAGCCTTCGCGCCAGTCCTCCCACTTGGAGCTGGAGAAGGCGGCGATGTAGGAGTTCGCCATCCCGTGCCGGAGCTGGAAGTAGTAAGCGCCGATCTCGCGCTTGCTCCTCCCGGTCCCAACCAAGGCATAGAAATGCCGGAAGATGGTGGTGCAGAGACGCACTCCCACGAACATCTCCATAAGGTGGGCGAAGACCGCCACAAGGAGAATGGAGTGGGGGGGTGAGATGTTGGAGTTGGAGGCCGAACTCCTCTAGGAGCAGGAGGAAGAAGGAGGAGATCGGAGGAACCAACCCGCACATAATGTACGAGTTAAAGAGAACGAACTCCCCCACGGCAAGGTCGCGGAGGGGGATCTTGCCAGCCCTAATCTTCCCGGCTTGCACCGGCGCGGACCATCCTAGAAGGTGGCGCACTGAGTTCAGCTGAGCCTGGCTCTGGAAGCGGCGCGGGAAAGGAAGCGAAGACATCGCGATGGATGTTGAGGTCGCTAAGGATGGATCGCAAGGGAGCAGAGAGGAGAAGGAAGCCGAGCGCAAGGAAGCTGATCGCAAGGAAGATTGCGAAGGCGAAGGGGCGCTACGGCGTCTGTTGATGGCAAGAGCGAAAAGGTAGCCGTTCCCTTCGGCGCTTACCTTTTATGCAAAAGGCTGTTGCCCTCTTGCGCTCTGTGGCGACCGAGGAGAAGTCGAACGGTTGCCCGCACCAGGCCCCCTCCTCTCACACCCAATGACCGGTGGGCCCGGGCCCGCCGGTCAAAGGCGTGACCACGGGAAGGAAGGGGGAAAGGCGGAATCCGAACCGCCCGAGCCGCGGGACGGGCTCAAATAAGACAAGAATCTGAACCGCCTGACGCGCACGGCGCGGGCGGGGGACGAGCCCCTCGGGGATCCCACTTTGGGGGAAAGGTCATCCATGCCCTTCCCCAGCGGGAACGAGCTATCCACCCGGCGCAATGCTGGGAAACTGGCCCCACCTGCGGGTTCATTCTTCACCCGAGGCGGGCCCGGGGGCCTCTATCGGTACATACAGACAGGGGTACCTCCTGCTAGGGTGTCCAGGCCCTTAGCGTATCACCATACGTGATCTCCCCCTCGCCTTCTGGGTGACGTGGCATACGGCCCGGACCTGACAGCGGGGACCATGGTCTCCAGACCCTCCCCGAGCTCTGAGAGGTCCGGGGCCTCCACATGCCACGGAGGGCAAGGGAGCTCTCGGGTAGCCCCCGCGGACCCGGACTCCCCAGGGAGGTCCGGGGCCGCCGCGTGTGATGGCCGGACCATCACGGGCCTGACCGCTCCAACCGGCCTCGGGGGCCCGGACCCCCCTCCCTCCGAGGAGGGGTCCGGTGCCGCCACGTGCCGCCCCTGCGGGGGGAGCGGAGCTGGCCCTGCCACATGCATGTGGCAGGAGGCCCTTCGCGGGTCTCCAGCCCACCTACCAGCATTTAATGCGGTAGCTGGGCCGGGCGCCCCCAAGTCAAAAAGCGTGGCCTGCCACTGACACACGGGGCAGGTAGGCTGACACCACGGTAAGCCTGCTTGTTTCCAAGGCAGCGCGTCGTGTCACCGTGTACTGTGCGCCAGCGGCGTGCAGTCCCATCACGGCGCTGAGCGCGGTGTAATGATGGGCTATAACAAGAGAGCCGAGGCGTGCGCTGCCACAGTGCGCGCGAAGGCAACGGCGTGGCGGGTCAGCACTTCCCCTATGCCTATCAGAATCGCACCCAACAGTGGCAGCACAGCACCACTGTTGGGTAACACTGACAGCGGTCACTGTGCCTGCAAGACAGCACACGACCGCATCCAGGTTGAAGATACGCGCGTTATCTTCCCAACCGTGAAGGCAGCGACAAGGGGCTGGAGAGGGAGATCTCCATATCACATAGAGTAGGTCCCTGTTGGCCGGGCCCACCTGTCAGGGGCCCGCGCAGTGTAAGCACCTCCGTTGAACTATAAAAGAGAGAGTGTACTCGTTAGAGGACAAGTTTCTCACACACAAGCTCACGCTGCTTTCCGTTCAGGCTTACACGATCAACACAACACCAAAGTGGACGTAGGGTATTACGATCCGGCGGCCCGAACCACTCTAAATTCTTGCATCCTTCCTGCATTCATCTGCTCACCGCTCGAGCACTCCTAAGATCCCTCCAAACCCATCCTTAACTAGGATTAGGCGGGTGCTTTCCGCCACCCGGCTGGAGATTTCCTCCGACAATGACCCAGGAATATTGGTCTACAGTGTATATCAATTGAATGTTTTGAATCTAAAACACATTATACGCATCACATATGATTCATGGAGAATCCTCTCTGTTGTGTTAGTAAAAAATAAGAAATAGTTGTTAAAGATAAGATATTCTAATCGTCTATAGACATATGGTAGGCATAAACAGATGAGTAAGCACACCATGATACTTATTCAGTTAAGAGTTTTCATATTCACTATAATGCAAAAATAGATGAGCACATATAAATGCTCCATTTGCAAAAAGGGTATGCATCAAAGGTTTTAAATAGCCGTCTGTAGCTACTAGCAAGGGTAGCCGCTATGGCATTTAACCCACTAAACTTGGCTATAGCCCACTAAACGTTGGCTATAACCTGTTAAACGCTGTAACAGCAGCCCTGCCGCTAAACATTTTTACCGGCAATTTAAAACCATGGTATGCACAGGGGCATTTGAGAGGGGCGGGAGGGCAATAAATGAGATAATGGATTAAACTGCTTGCGCACCTAATAGCCATGACAATATCTGCACCTAAGTGGTGCAACCTGTTCACCAGTGCGTCGCTGTGGAGGTTGGGACCCTAGTTGAAGGAAGCTAGCTGCTAGCTCGTCGCCAGCGTGCATCAAAAATGGAGAGGGCGATTAGAACGGATGCGAAGTGGGCTGCGAGGGAAATAGAGAGAAATGGAATGAAATTACTCTCGCACCTGATGCATTTGAAAGATCCGCAACTGCGAGCCGTGCTCCATCCACCAAACCACCAGCGCAACGCAGGGGGGTTGGGTATCCTTGCCGATGGCGTGGAAAGGTCTCGCGCTAGCCCTTGCACCGGCGCATGCCCGTGCGACGCATGTGGCGTGCACCGGGGTCAAACTCCGCCCCATGTCGAGATCCTCCGATCCTCTGTGCCAGCCGTCTCGATCCGCCGGCGCTAGCCTCGCCCAGGACCCTGTGCACCTACGGTACGGTCATTCGCTCTAGGGTTGCGCCGCCGCTGCCTCACCAGTTCTCCGGTCCCCCGCGGCTGCAGTGAGAGGAGCACGGGGGCTCCGGGTGCGTGCGCGTGAGAAGGTTGGGCCTCCATGAGGCGGCAGTGCAAGGGGATCGGGCTGCCGGTGGTCTCCAGCGAGAGTGGTAGATAGAGAGGAGGAGGAGGAGGGGAGAGAAGGGGTCGGCGAAATGAATTGGTGGGTTGTGGGTATCATGAGGTTTCGGTCGGATAGCTGGTACCGCGCACGGGTCCGATTGAAAATGGATGGCAGATGAAGACGGCCGTACGGAAGCGCAAACACGCGGCAGGCCTGTAACCAGTGGACTGGTTGCTTGCATGTCAGTGTTGACCACAGCGAGCAGGTGATTGTCTCTCCTTGCCACGGACAGAGTCAAACATTAGGAGAGGAAAGCTCGATAGTTACTTGAGGTTGGATGATTCTTGAATGGTTGCGGTTTCAGTGGCAACTGCACTTGATCAACATAACAGCTCTTTGATCCTTAGCTAAAGAAATCCAACGGTAAGGAATCTCAGGTTTTTGCTCAACAATCTGGCAGTAAAATCAGTCTCCAAGAAAATACTATGAAAAACTTGTAGCTTGGCAATACAAACATTTTTTTTAGATAAGGGGAAATCGGCCTCAACTACCACAAATTGGTAGCTTGCAGCCATTAAAGTTCGAAAACAAAAGCAGCACATGATCTGCAGCACGTCACACGCATTACAAAAGAGAAGCAAACTGGAAAACAGGATAGCAGACTATCTAATAATCCTATTTCTAAACTTCCATCCAAAGTTGTTGAAAAACTCCATGACTGTGATCTCCAGTTGCTGGCAGCACTTCCTCAGGATGGACCTCTCTTCCTCTTTAGATAGGATTGACCAAGACCTGATCCAATACGTCGCCCTGAAGATTACCTGCAAAGGAGAGTTAGTGGTGGAGTTCTTGAAAATCACATCGTTTTAACTAATCCATATGACCCAGCAAAGAGCTGAGGCACCAATCAAGACTGGTTTTTGAAACTGTGAGGGGAAACTCCTCCATAAACCAAACAGATCAGCCACACAGGTAGGAGGATAAATACCAAAAGCAAATTAAAGAGTGTTCCACATGAGTTTAGCCACATGACATTCAAAGAAAAGGTGCTGAATAGACTCTTCTGAACTACAGAAACAACACCTAGTACATCCCTTCCAGTTTCTTTTAACCAGGTTATCTTTAGTTAGAATGACTCCTCTTCTTAGGTACCATAGGAACACTTCAATTTTCAGAGGAAGTTTCAGCTTCCAAGCAGTCCAGTGAATGTTCAAAACTGTCTCCTTCAACAGATCTTTATACATAGAGCTCACTGTAAATGCTCCTTTGTTCAAAAGCCAAACAAAGTCATCCATTTTGTTATTAAACTGAACCAGTAAAACTCTTCTTACCAGCTCAAGCCACAAATTCAGACGTCTGAAGGAGATGTTTAGAGGCCTTGTACCTAGTACAGTAGCTACTGTAGCGTTCTTCCTCCTAACGATGCTGTATAGAGTGGGATAACTTAGCATGAGGGGTTTATCTCCTAGCCATAAATCTTCCTAGAACCTAGTCTGGTTGCCATCATTGACCCGGAGCCTTCCTCTTGCTAAAAAATCAGCTTTGACTCCCATTAAACCTGTCCAGAACTGGGAATCACATCGTTGTTGTTTCTTTTGGCAATTTACGTGTACCCAAAACTCGTAAGCACTACCGGAAACATGGACTTTGCCGAGTGTCCGAGGCTTTGCCGAGTGCTACACTCGGCAAAGAAAAACACACGGTGAACGCATCCTTTGCCGAGCGCTAGGCACTCGGCAAAGTAAAACACTCGGCAAAGTATACTTTGCCGAGTGTCGGGCGCTCGGCAAAGGACGACACTCGGCAAACAAGCGCCACGCAATTAACGGCGTCATTCTTTGCCGAGTGCCACGTCACAGGCACTCGGCAAAGAGACGTTTTGCCGAGTGTCTGGACAAGACACTCGGCAAAATGTACACATTTTTTTCTCTATTTTATCCTAATTTTTTTATATTGTCATCCTACATTATCCTCAACAACATATGTAATTTAGGTTCATTTCTCAAAGTGTCTGCTATATTTCATCAATTTATTTTATTTTATTAAATTTCTTGAATAATTCAAATTTGAACTGCGTGGTCATTCGAATAGTGGAAAAAATGAATGAAAAATTATTATTTATGTTAATGAGCATGCTTTGATGCCTTATCGAAAAAAGGACCAGAAATTTTTGAACTACTATTCACGAAATATGGCGACTAAATTGTGTTCGAGTCATATTTAAATTGTATAAAAGGCAAATTTGGTCGGAAAATTATGAAACTTGTCGAGATGTCATGTTATCATGTGAGGATATTGTGATAAAATTTTTATAAGATTTCATGAAAGTTTGCAATCTACAATGCTTAACACCTAATCGGTCTGTATATAAAATCATACACCTCTTTGGAACACTTTTAATTTGTAAGCAACGTATGTCTTTACTTTAACGAAACCTCGTCAGATTTTTATCATAGGATTCCCATATAATATCATTACATCTCGACAAGTTTCATAATTTTTGGACCATATTTGCATTTTATACATTTTAAAAACAACTGAACAATAAGTTCGTCGTCATGTTTCGTGGACAACAAATTTGAAATTTCTGTTTTTTTTCTTGATAATGTCTCAACGCATGCTTCAATAACGTGAATATCATTTTTTTGATTCATTATTTTCCATTATTCATGTGACTTGTAGTTCAAATTTTAATAATTACAAGAAATTCAATAACATGAAATAAATTGACGAAATATAGCAAACACTTCGATTAATGGGCACAAATTGCACATACTGTTGCATGTAATATAAGTATCACAGCAAAAAAGTTTGGTGGCAAATAGATATGAAAAATTAAAATTATTTGCCGAGTGCCTGTTTGGGGCGCTCGGCAAAGCCGCCTCTTTGCCGAGTGCCTCCGATCTGTGGCACTCGGCAAAGCCTGGGGATTTGGGGCACTCGGCAAAGAGGGAGTATATACACCCGGCCCCCCGCACGCCCGTTACCCACACGCGCTATCTTCAATTTCGCCCCCGCCCCCGCCCCCGCCCCCGCCCCCGGCCCCCCGCCGCGCCCCGGCCCCGCCGCCGCGCCCTGGCCCGTGCCGCCACCGCGCCCCCGGCCCCGGCCCCGGCCCCGACACCGCGCCCCTGGCCCCCCGCTGCGGCCCGGCCCGAGCCGCCGCCGCGCCCCCGGCCGCGGCCGCGCCCCCGGCCATCTCCCGCCTCTCCGCCACATCTCTGCCCACGCCGTCGTCGCCATTAGCTTCGTGCGTGGTAAGACTAGAGTCTCCAGATATAATGACAACCAAGAAAATGTTACTGGGTGAGACTACAACAAAAAAGAAGTTGCCACCATCAGCTATAAGTAACTACTGCCAAATAATTGAGTGCAGTGAAAAAACAGAGTGCATTGAAAAAACTGAGTGCAGTGATTAGAATAAACAGCCGTTCAGTAGTGCCAAATAATATGAGCAGCTCAAACAGAGAAACCCAAGATGCACTTGTGGCGAATTATTACTACATATTCGGATACTCATGGAAACAACAGCACCAGTACAAACTAGAACATCCAAAGATACATAGGAGCCATACTCTTACAAGGTTTACATCACTTCAAAGAAGAGAACACAAAGCTCTTATTAGTCACTTCTGACACACCACATTCAGACTGTTGTTTCTTCTTTTCTTAGACAAATTTAACTGCAGCAGCGCTGGCTTTTGGAGAAATGCAGATGGGGCAGTGTGTAAGGATGACTTCACAGGACTTGCATGCACATATGTGTCGGCATGGAAGCATTAGCATACAAGCACCACGAGAATAACAAAGCCTACAGATGATAGAACGGCGTGTATTCTCTGGAGCTGTTCCCCCGATGTTCATTGCTTGATTACCAGAACCTGTAGACTCCAATTCATTGGTTAGACCATGTCCATGCGCATTATTTCCCTGCACAGGTGGCAGCCGGGAAAGAAACAACCGATAATTCATTTCAGAAGTCCTCTTGATGATGTCCCTCAACTTATCTGCGTTCTGCGATGTAGTTAGCAGAAGCTCCTTAGTGTTCTGTATTTCCACACGTAAATAATGGGCAATCTCTTCACCCACTTGCATCAGTGCATTTCTTCCCATAGGATTCACAAGGTTCAACAGAATACCATTTAGTGAAGATATGTGTTGCTGCACTTCTTCTTGTACATGTTCGTTCTATTTACAAGCACTACCGGAAATGAATACCATTTAGTGAAGATATGTGTGCCTCCTTTGATGTAACATATATAACATATATTATTAAGTCACCTAGGAATATTAAAGCAAAATTGAGGCTTCCATTGCAGGTACTACCCCCGGCCCGCGCCCTCGGCCGTGCCGCCGCCGCGCCCCGGCCGCCGCAGGTACTGCATCCGTTCATGTTCCACCAGCTGATGCACGTTTCTTTAAAAAAATACACCATGTATCTTTAGGAGTTGTTATAGATCATTCTGCTGTGTTGATATAACATGCCATTCCTTGCTCCCGTGCATATACGTAGGGCAATTGATATTACTCTTTCTCCGGTGTATACGTTAGAGGATGGAAGACCGTGCGTGGATGTACACTGGCCGCCCAAGTCAGGTTGGGATGACTAGTGAATGGATTAGGAAGACCGATGCTTTCTTGGAAATGGCGTTTGGCGAAGCTGCTAAAGGAGCGAATATGATTCTCTGCCCATGCAGCAAGTGTGCAAACAGAAAAAGACAAAATAAGAAGAACATGGGGGAACATCTTTGCAAGAATGGATTTACGGCAGACTATACCCGGTGGATCTACCACGGTGAAGCCAATCGTATGAGAGAGGATGTGGTGAGACCACGTGTCGAAGATTATGATGCTAATGCCGGTGTAGCGGACATGTTGGATGACTATGGGGAGGCACGGTTCGCCGAGGGACAAACGGAGGAGGAGCCAGAGTCGACCGCAAAGGCGTTCTACGACATGCTTGCCGCGTCACATAAACCCCTTCATGGACATACGACGGTTTCTCAGCTTGATGCCATTGGACGCATAATGGCGTTAAAGTCGCAGTACAGTCTGAGTCGAGGCGCCTTTGATGCTTTATTGACAGTTATTGGCAGCCTGCTTCCGAAGGGTCACATTCTGCCAAAGAGCATGTATGAGGCACGGAAACTGCTTCGTGCACTCAAGATGCCGTATGAGCAGATACATGCTTGTAGGAATAGGTGCATCCTGTTTAGGAAAGAATACACGGAAGCAAAGTACTGTCCAAAGTGTAAATTCTCAAGGTTCATGGAGGTAGACTGTGATGGTGATGGCCCAAAGAGGCAGCTTAACATTCCCGTGACAGTCCTACGATACCTTCTGTTCATACCGAGGATCCAGAGGCTATACATGACTGAGGACTACGCGAAACAAATGACTTGGCACAAAAATGGCAAACGATACAATCCTGACAAGATGGTACATGCATCCGATGGTGAAGCATGGAAACACTTTGATAGCATTCATCATGAGAAAGCCAGAGATGCTCGTAATGTACGTGTTGCGCTGGCAACAGATGGGTTCAATCCTTATGGAATGTCGGCTGCCACATACACATGCTGGCCTATATTCGTTATTCCCCTCAATCTTCCCCCGGGCGTATGCTTTCAACGGCAGAATATAATCTTGTCGTTGATTATTCCTGGACATCCGGGGAATAATATGGGTGTGTTCATGGAGCCTCTCATTGATGATTTGATCCATGCTTGGGAGGACGGGTATGGACATACGATCGGGCTACAAAGCAAAACTTGATAATGCATGTTTGGTACCAATACTCCATGCATGACTTGCTGGCGTATGGGGTATTATGCGCATGGTGTGTTCACGGGAAGTTCCCATGTCCTGTATGCAAGGAAGGTCTTAGGTTCATTTGGTTGTAGAAGGGTGGCAAGTATGTTGCTTTCGACAAACATCGGCAATTCCTCCCTCTTGACCATCCATTCAGATGAGACATCAAGAACTTTACAAAAGGTGTCGCAGTGACAAGCCTTGCACCTCCAATGAAGACTAGTGCCGCAATTCGTAACGAAATAGATGGTCTTGTGGTCAATCCAGCAGGTGGCTTTGTGGGATATAGCGAACAACATATGTGGACTCATAAGTCAGGCTTGACTCGGCTCCCCTACTATGATGACCTGATCCTTCCACACAACATTGATGTCATGCACACCGAAAAGAATATCGCTGAGGCACTTTGGTCAACAATCATGGATATTCCCGGCAAGACAAAGGAAAACGTTAAGGCTAGAGTTGATCTGGCAATATTATGTGATAGACCGAACCTAGAGATGAAGCCTCCTTGTCGCGGAAAGACATGCAGAAGGCCTAAGGCCGATTTCATCTTGACCAAGCCCCAGAGGAGGGAAGTACTAGAGTGGATTAAGAAGTTGATGTTCCCTGATGGGTATGCAGCTAATCTGAGTAGGGGGGTCAACTTTTCATCTATGCGAGTCTTAGGGATGAAGAGTCATGACTACCACATATGGATTGAGCGGCTTCTTCCGGCGATGGTTCGAGGCTATTTCCCTGAGCATGTCTGGCTAGTATTTGCAGAGTTGAGCTATTTCTTCCGCCAGCTTTGTGCCAAGGAGTTATCTCGGACCGTGGTTGCAGACTTAGAAAGAATGGCATCGGTGTTGCTTTGTAAGTTGGAGAAGATCCTTCCCCCCGGCTTTTTCAATCCGATGGAGCATATGATTTTGCACCTCCCGTATGAGGCACGAATGGGGGGCCCGTGCAGGGTCGTTGGTGCTATCCAATCGAGAGATGTCTAAAGGTGCTTCGAAAGAAATGTGGAAATAAAGGCAAAATTGAGGCTTCCATTGCAGAGGCATACATTTATGAAGAGGTGTCCAACTTCATAACAACATACTATGGTAAGAATAGAACATCGTGGCTTTAGTCGTTTTGTACATTAGGATGACTTAATTACATCTTCTAATATGTCATGCATGTACTTGCTGTCCTGTAGGTGACAACCTCCCTAGCGTGCATAATCCTCCCCCTCATTACAATGCTAGCGAAAATTAATCGAACCTCAGCCTATTGCAAGGGCAACTCGGAAGTGCAAGTGGTTCGAGCAATAAGACATTGAGCCCTCAAGAATGGCGTCGGATCATGCTATATGTGTTGACCAACCTTGAAGAGGTGGTGCCGTACATGAAGCGATTATTGTAACATTGGCGTGAAAACTGTGCAGGGCCGGCTGGAAGAAGAGATGAGGAAACGACAGGAGTTGGAGCAAAGAATGAGTGATGTACTTACTTACATGCAGAGTCTTAGCGCTGCAACGGGTGTACCTCCGCCAGCTTCTCTGTTCGTGCAACCTCCACCACCTGATCCGTACTCTACTCCTGTAAGTATATAAAATATAAAATATAGATTGTTTTAGCAAATTTAAATATATAGTCTTTGCTATACATCTAGATAAACATTGTATATAAAAATTATGCATCTAGAATTATCAAAACAACCTACAATTTGGCATTATATCTAGTTGATGTCAACTTAGAAAATCTAGTTGATGTCAACTTAGAAAATCCAGTTGGCATGCTCAGCTTGAGACTAGCTACTGTAATTCAGACTGCAAATCTAGGGTCTCATTATATCCCGAAGTTTAGACTTAGGCGGCACATTATGCGAAAACTTAAACCCAAAGGAGTAGGGATTGCTAAGGACAAACAATAATTCTTGTTATGATCAACTGCCCACTACTCACTTAACTTGATGCATGCAACAGAAAAGCCCAAAATTTGATTTCTTGCAAGACAAATTTGAGGATGAGTTCCATAAAAGATGAGAAATTATAGCGCGCCTTGGGTATTTGTTTCCTGCTCATATCCATTTTGTTGAAAGGTCACAGCAGGATATGCCAGCCCTTGAGATCATTTTGTTTCCTGATGAAATTATATATATGTGATGAAAGTACAGACACATAGGTGTAGAAGAAGACTTTGTGCCAGAATTTGATTTCTTGCATGTAAGTAAGACACATATATTTTGTTTCCTGATGAAATTATATATATGTGATGAAAGTACAGACACATAGCCCAAAATTTGATTTCTTGCATTATATCCATCTTCTTTGTCAGCTTTATTGGTTAGGTTTCTAATAGTCTG